>NW_024349804.1:2048525-2376548 GCF_902729225.1 Pteropus medius | reverse complement strand
CAGCTTTAAAAACAAAACCTTGTGTGTCTCTCCCTCACTGTATTCCTCTTGCTGCTCCTCCCTGCCCTACACTGTCCCCAGGGTCACCACTATCCTGAATTTTCTTTAAATTACTCTCTAAATTATCTTTATGGTTTGATACGTACACCTAAAAATATATCGTTTCATTTTGCTGCTTTCTAAGGTAATCATATTATTTCACTTACATATAGATAGTATATATAATAATCTTTTTCTCATTTTATTTTTTCCTTTTATGTGTTTGGATGTCATGTGCCCAATGTGTGTGTGTTTTTTTTACTCTAACACCTTAAACAGACTTATTTAACCAACAATTACCACCACACCAATTACCCTTCACTCCACCACTAATTACTCACAACCATCAGCACCACTTTATCATCCTCCCGGGTATTCAAAGACCTTAAATACTTTAATCTTAATTAATCACTTTTCTCCAATTTTAATCTCATTGTTATTCTGTATTTTAATTCTCTCCTATTTTTTCGACAATTAAAATTTTTATAGTTATTTTGAGTAGTCAAGGTTGATTTAAATTTACTCATATGTCTCAATTTTATATTGCTTTTATATTGCCCACCATTCTATCTCAAATATTCTATCTGTGATCATTTCCCTTTATTTAAAGTACATCCCATAAGCTGTACTCTAGGGAGAGTCTATGCTAGGTTGAGCTTCTCATATATTATTTATCTAAAAATGTCTTTACCCTCTTTCTTCACCAATATTTTAACTTTTTTCCCTGACATTGAAGGTATTATTCCAATATTTTCTGCCTTTCAGTGCTGCTATTGATAAGTCATCAATTGGTCTAATTTCCATTCTTTTGTGAGCAATCTTATCTTTTAAGGCTATCTCTTTCTTTTTGGTGTTCTCCAGTATTATTATGCTGATCAAGGTGTGGATATCTTTTTATTTAATCCCCTTGGGATTTGTTGCCATTCTTAGTTCTGAGAATTGGTATCTTTAAATAATTCTGGAAAATTCTCAACAATTCTTAATTTGAACATTAAGAACATTAATTTGAACATTAGTTATCTTTTCCCCATTTTCTGTTATCTCTGTGGCAGATATAATGCTTTGAATGTTCTAGGTACATGTTCCAGATAACTTATCTGGACTGTCTTTCAACTGGGGACTATGTGACTAAGTTATGGACAATGGAATGTGGGTGGGAGGGACACCTGTACAGTCCAGTTTGGGCAGACATAAAATGGTGCACCTGGACATCAACTTTGCATGGCCAGAGGAGTGACCACCTCAGGTTAAAATATATGTTGATTTGTGGGCTAATGTGACTATCTTGGACAGCTTGTCAGATACCTGGAAAAAGAAATATTAGAAGACTAGGGGAAAGGTGATCTGGGATAGAGGCATGTGGGTGGATATGCGGGAGTGGATGCTAGGTGTAAAAATCTTTATAAGACATATTAACGCCCATCAGAGAGCATCGCCATGGAAGAGGTACTAAACAACCAAGCATTCAGAATGACTTGGCTGGTTCACGCTGGCCGGCCTCTGCCACTCTTGTGCTAGATGATGCACACATGAATGAGATGGTCATAGTGATAGAGATGAAGCCATGAATGGCCTCAACAGCATGGGCTCACACTCACCAAGGCTGACATAGCTATTGCCACTGCCAAATGTCCAACTAATCTAGAACAGTTACTGAGAATGAGGCCCTGAAATGGCACCATTCCTTGAGGAGACCAGTAGCTGCTTTGGTGTCGAGTTGACTACCTTTAGATAGCAGCCTTTTTACAGAATCCTTAGCTGTCGATAGTCATCTTGCCCAAAGTTACTACCTTCCTTGTTGTGGTTCATATCCAATGACTGATCAAAACAGATGTATAAACACCCAGCCATTTTGGCCTAGCTTGTTACCCTCTCCTTGGACCATTTTAGTTTCAGAATTCCTTGTGGGGAAGGCTGAGGTTGTTATAAGTCTTCTTCACATCGCAATTCCTCCCTCTGTTCAACCCTCCAGTCCCCTGCATCGTTTATAACATTAAAGCAGAAGCTCAAGAACATGAAGGTTTTCCAGAAATCTTACATATAATCTCATATGGCATCCTCTTATCTTTCCCGGTTCCTGTTTTCACTTTTCTTGTTGGCGTCTGTGTATTACCTCCCTTTGTTCCAAATCAATGATTCTTTTTAAAAGAGTAAACGTATATGCTTTATTGAACACGTTAGCTGTTTCAGTCAAGATGGTTGTTCAGATTATCTAGTATGCTATACCACTGGAAACAAAAGCCATTTTTGGTCACTGTCAAGAACTATACCCATGCGCACACACCTCTACCAGTTGTGTTGTATGCTTACCAAAATAGAGATATCTGTTATTCCTAATTGTTTACTACAGATATTTTCTAGTATAACTAATTAATTTGTAGATATGTTATCCTAATTAAATAATTGAGTAAGAGAGCTCTTGTTTATTATGAAATAATAATGGCAAGTCTCAACAAAGATGAAGTTGTTTAATAAAACAGCATTAAATTAAACCTGGGGAAAAACGACAGTAAAATATTTGGAAAAATTTGTAAGAACCTAGAATGATTTTGTACTCATATTACTTTGCAACTGTCTTTAATTTCTTGTCTTGCTTTAAAGAAATCAAAGTAGAAATGAATGCTACATTATAGGTATGGTTTGTGTAAGAAAGATAACAGGAAAGCCAATTGAGAGAACATTATTTGATGAGAAAGTATTGGGTTCACATACAGAGATTAGTAGATAAAAATATTTTAGGTATGCATGTATTATTTTTTATAATTCCTCAATCTAACACATTTCTTTTTCAATAAACCAGTCTTAATTATGGAAGAAAAGAGAGCTAGTAATCTTAAATCTATAGATACATATTATACATTTGTCCAAATCCACAGAATATAAGACATCAAGATGAACCCTAACATAAACTATGGACTATGAGTGATGATGATGTGTCAGTGCAGGTTCATCAATTGTTACAAATGTTCCCCTCTGGTGGGAGCTGTTGATAATGGGGGAGGCTGTGTCTGTGGGGACAGTGAGTATGTGGGAAATCTCTGTACCTTCCCCTCAGTTTTTCTGTGAACCTTAAACTCTAAGAAAAGCCTTGATAAATAAAAGACATATGAAAGTGACAAACCTAGATATTAAACAATGAAACACACTATATCATAAATGAACAAACAAAAAAATGGACAAAACGTGAGTATTAGACTATGTGTATAGCAAAGTTTTTTGGAAGTGTTTTTTCCTCCAACGTTATTGAGGTATAGTTGACAAATAAAATTGTGTATATTTAAAGTATATAATGTGATTTGATATCATATACATTGTGAAATTATTCCTTCAATCAAGTTAATTAACACATGTATCACAGAGGTGTTTGTTTTGTTATAGTTTCGGATATAGAAGGAAGGGTTAAATCTCAGCATTGCCTAAAAAAACAACTTTTTTTCAAGAGAATATTTTTATTATGTCAATGTGGGGAAAGTCTTTAGCCTTACTAATCATTAACCATGCAACTTAGAACAATTATTAAATGTAACATTTTCACAAACGTTATTGACAAAATTTGAAGATTGCTAATATTTGTGAGCAAGTAAAGTCATTTTTATTTTTTTCCAGCTTTGTTGAGGCATAATTGACAAATAAAAATTGTATATATTTAAGGATACAATATAATGATTTGATATACATATATATTGTGAAAGGATTACCACAATCAATTTAATTAACACATTCATCACTTCACATAATTACCGTGTGTGCGTGTGTGTGATAAGAACATGTAAGACCTACTTTCTTAGTAAATTTCAAATAAACCATACATTATTATTGACTATAGTCACCATGTAGCAAACAGCTTTCAAGTGACTATCTCATATTCTTCATTCTTGAAAAAGTTGTTGGGACAGTTTCTTTAATCAGGTTTATTTTTCCTTTTTGTTTTTTACTTCTTTCTTAGTTTCTATCTTTTAGAGTCTTTCCTCCATTCTCAGACTCTGGTATTAGGTTTATTTTTTCATAGTTAAATCTGACATTTGTATATTTTACTTAACAAAATGCAGTTCTCATCCTCAGAGGAATTTTGTCACTGACTTTAAAAAAGCGTTGTCATTTTTTTATGACTTTTATTGGTTATTTACTTTGTTTCATTATAAGTTACTGGGTTCTTCCATACACCGTCTTATTCAAAGTCATATAACAACCCTGTCAGGAAGGTATTATAATTTTCATTTCATAGATAAGAAAATAGAAGACCAGAGAAATTAACTTGCCCCAGGCCATAAGCTAAAAGTGGTTGATTTCAGTCTTGAAACCAGGGTTGTCTGGTTTTATGCTCGGGTTTTCTTATTATAATATCATGCTACCATCTACCCCTTTTAGTTTCACTTGAGCCTTATCCAGTTACGTCTAGCTCTAAGCCACCAGCATTGTCTAATTTATTTCACAGCCAAACTAAATGCAGTCCAAGCAATCTACTTTTCCTAACTTATTGTGGGAAGATTTTGAGCTAGTATTTTTTCACTTAGCGGTCAAACCAAACTTTAATAAAGCTTCCTCTATAATTTTCCTCCAGGATGACTTTGGTTCAGGTATTTAGTTCTCTCCTTGGCATGCTCACTAGACTATTAGCTCCAAGATGTCAGTTTTGTGTCCTTTTCATCTTTGCATCTCTAATATCTTCCTATGTGTCCCACACGTAATAGACACCATATTTATTCAATTGAAGAACTCCCTTCTTATTCCAATTCAAACTTTCCCTTAGACCTCCTCTCCAACCTTCATTCATTCTAGTGGCCATCCTCAAGGGTGATTTGACTCATGTTGTAGGGTATGACTGATTTAGTTTCACACAAATTCAAAAAAGTATTGCTCTTCAATAAGAGGCAGTTACTAAAAGAGGAAATTTTAGAAATAAAAGAAATGCGAATTAAAATAAAAAATTATATTCCACCTCTCAAATTATCAAAAACAGAAATAATGGTAAGTCGGTGCTGAAAAGACTTCAATGAAAGGAACAAGCTCATATGTTGTTAGTGGGACTGTAAAATGGTACAGTCTTTTTTTTGGAAAGTAATTGGTCAATATGATCTAAAAATTAGAAAAAGATATTCTTACATTTGACTCACTAATTACATTTCCTAAATTAAAAAAAAAGCTTTATATATGAAGATGATTATTGTACTTTATTTGTAAGGTTAAAATTATAAACTATCTAAACTTCAGTAATATTAAAATTATTATACAGACTATAGTCATTCATATAAGTAAAATATGTGTACATTAATTAAAATTATGTTGTAATTAATTTTTAATACTGTATAAAACTTCTATTTTTCTCAGGCGAATTTCCCATAAAGCAGACTCTGAGATAAAGACTTGCATATAGGTCATCTCTTTGGGATAGGATTCCATGGAGCCAGCTTGCAGAACACTAAGGAGTGAAGCAGGGACCACCAAAACAAGGATGTGTTTTCATGTTGTCCCTAGCTGACAAACTCTATCCCACCAGGGCTGTGGGAGGGGTCCTGTGAAATATATCTCAGACCCATCTTCCTCAGGAGGAAGCATTGATCCACTGGCCCCTGCCTGTCATTAGTCAAGGGAGACCTCATGGACACAACTCCAGACTGTGCATAGGGTTCCCATGAGGGTCCCTGTCTGTGGAATGAGGGAAGCCTTCGGGCTAGATGCAAAAGTCTGTGTGAGGCATTCTCCACCTGCTCTTGCATGAAGCTGTGGGGAACTGCCACTCTTGCAGGACTCGGAGTAAGTGGAGGGACTGAAGGAATTGTGTACTGAGACACAGATACACTTGTTATACTGTTGTAATGTGGGGAGACAAACGTGAGATCTAAAGTTACGTGCTCAATAGAATCTCAGCTAATTTGAGCATTCAATACTCTATGGAGTGCTGAAGAGATCCTGGGTTCTGTGAAAGCAAAACACAGGGCACAACTCTTCCTTTTGGGAGCATATTTTTTAGAGCAGGAGGAGGAGGGTTCGGGGGCAGGGGTGGGATGACAGACAAATCAATAAATAAGCAAAGTATTTAAAGATTATGATTACATCTAAGCTAGAAATGAACAGGTGTAAAGCAACTTGACAATATAACAATGCTTAGAAAAAAGATTAGGTAAAAAGACATCAAAGTGTTATCAGTGGTGGTCTCCGAGTAGTAGCTCTTATTCCAAGCCATCTCTGTGTGTTCCACAACTCTATAATGGACATAGATTTCTTTCGATAAAACCACAGTAAAGTGATGATTAAAACCTATTAAAAGAAAATGAAAACACTCCCCATTACCTGGGTGGCCCCGGAAGTGACACTGTACCCATCGTAGTCTGTACCCGGTCGTCCTCCCGCATGGCTTTGGGCTTTGCATTCCCTTCCTGCTTGTTTTTCACAGCCTTTCAGAAATTTCACAGAAGAGAACCAGATGTACAGGTCTGTGTGTAAGTGGCTGAAAAGGAAACAAACTCCCCCCAAACAAGGATGTTTCTAGAGTTGCTGTGCCCTCAACAAAAACTTGGCGAGCATCACTCCTGAAATATAACTTACCCCACTTGATGCTTGTTAACGAGGCCAGCGAGCCGTGAAGTGGGTGGGTGATTTTTAGGAGTGGGAGGTTTGGTGTCTAAACGTTTAAATGAACGGTTTGAGAGGAAAGTCAATTAGTGTGTGCAGCATAGCTAGCAATTGTTTAAATTCAAGATACACTATGGATAGACTTAGGTTTTCCGTTTTCAAGGTGCCTACTTCCACTTCGATTGGCGACTCAACATGGCTTCGTGTTCCCCATTGCAGGGTGTCACCAGTAGCACAAATTTCTGAGGGGCTCTGCCACTTGCCATCTGCTTGACACTCAAGGTCTCCAAATGGCCCCAAAAGGTGGTGGCTGTTTGCAATGCTCAGACTTTGAATTGCATTAAGTATGAGTCTGAATATTCTGTTTGGCTGACCTCTAAAAGAATGGCAGAGGAGACCAATGCAGACATCAAATGCCCAGCAAAGGGACCTTCTGGGACAATTTTTGCTCCCGTCCCGGATGCCAGTGTGACCAATTCAGCAACTGTGTCTTTCCCCAGGATAAAATGAATATTGTGTCAGTGAAGTTAGAATCAGAGAGTGATGATCTGAGAAGCAGTGAGAAGAAAGACACTGACCTTGGAGAGGTTTAAGGATGCCTTACGAATAGCTATCTGGAACATAATTAAAGGCATTTTAACATCATAAGCCTTGAAGAATGCGAAGCATCACCACTGCACACTGGGGAGTAAAAGATATTGCTTTTATAGCTGCAGAGCTTATGGTCAGAAGTGATATGAAATATTAGAAATGTGACAGTTTTATAATAATTTTATTCTTGTTCATTGTGATAATTTTCATTTGCAGCTTTTTACCTTTGAATATCTTGAATTGCATTAAGCCTTTCTCACTCCATCCTTGTCCTGTAATATTAGAAACTGCCGTTTTAATCTGAGGAATTACAGTAAAGTGCTACAGGCACAAGCAAACAGATAATGGTATTTATGATGCTCGTTATTTGAAGAATTAAAAGTTCTGAGTGCATTGTCTCTCAGTTAATAAAAGCAATAGAGCCCTGAGTGAAATATGGTCTTCCCTTCTTTTTTATAGTGTCACTCTCTCTTCATACATCCTGGTTCCTCTCTTAGCTGCTTTTTCTTTGGGGCGTGGAAGGGAGAGGTAGAATCCTTTCAGTCAAATAATTTACTCAGCTCTATTTCTTTTCCCCTTGTCTATATTTTTCTTTCAGATACCATGTGTCTTTTCTTTACTGAATAACATGAATTAGAATTAGTGCTAGAGATCATCTGGTTTAAATATTTATTTCCATTTCCCAGATGTGGAAACATAAAGTCACAGGCTTGGTAGCTGCAGAACTGGATTCCGATCTATATTTCCTGTCCCCACAAAAGCAGTAGTTAACATTCACTGAGCATTTGGGACACACAAAGCTCTAAGACCGTCACATGCATTGACTCTTTTGTGTGTGTGTTCCAATAAAATTTTATTTATAAAAAGCAGGTGGTGGGTCAGATTTGGGTGGTGGGGTATAGTTTGCCAATCCTAACTCATTTAAGCCTCAGACTATCCATATAAGATCAGTTCTGCTAGTATTGTCACGTCCATTTTATGGAAGAGTAAACTGAGGCACAGAAGGGCCAGGTAACTTGTCTAAAGTTATGTACATAATGAATGCCTCTATCTGAAGAAACTAAGCTATTTGACTTGGATCTACACACTCCGCTGTACACAAGTGTCTGGAGATTTGCTCCACGTTCCTTTTTTCCCCCTTCATTTCCCAAGGTTCTTTTTTTGGAGGAAAAGTGTCTGGATTAGCATGTAGAATCTCACGCACATGTGTATGCTGTGGACTTGTTTTGATGATGATCTTCACCTTGTTCTCTTTCTGTGGCTGACAGTGCTGTTCACCACCATGCTTGGTCATTTAAGAGGGATGCGAAAGAGGTGGATGATGTAGTTCTTGCCTTTGAGAAGGTTAAAATTTAGTTGCACAGTCAAAGAAATTAAAATAAAATCAGATCAAAATTTACTGAGTACTTACTACATGGAGTAGGTAGTCCAAATCTTCTTAAATTTAGGATCAAGTCAGGATCCATTTAATATACATATTTTTTATTATGGTGACATTGGTGAACGAAATCCAGTAAGTTTCAGGTGTATGATTTAACAATAAGACATATATATATAGCATTGTGTGTTCACCATCCACAAGTCAGGATCCAAAAGGCCATTCCCTAGATCATTTGTTCAGAGGTCCCAAGATACTTGACAAGCAACCTCTGTCAGCATATTTGTGTCAAGTTTTGTAAAAGAACTCTAATTTTTCAACCTTTAAACATTTTTCCAAAATATGCTTGCATTTGCATCAAAAAAAATTTTATTACAAATAAATTGATGACATGATACTGCTTCAGACATGCAATTAGTTAATAAAAGGCTTGATCTCCATGTCTTGAGAGACCATACCCTACCATCTGTTGATGACTGGCAGATTGCTTCACTTTTGCCTGAGTGAAAACCTTTGTAAATTGGATATATGTAAGTGAGGGGATTTCTGGATTATACTTACAGGTAATACAAAGATTGCAAAATATTCAAAACTTAGTTGCTGTCTTTGAGGAATAGAGAATCCAGTTAGTAAGACAAGGCATAGTCAAATATCTAAGATCCTTCCTGATTATTCTGTGAATTCATGCGAGGGTTAGATTTTTTTCTCATGTCTGTAATCATTCATGATCTATCAACAGGTGAGCTGGTGAATGAATGGTATAGATGTGTAGTGTGTGACCACATGGGAAGAACTGCCTTCATTGGTGTCAGGAAGAAGAGTGTACTTGAGCTGAACCCTAAAAGATGGATAAGGTTTTGAAAGGTGGATAGGGATGAGGAAACAGATTGAGCGTTCCATTTCAATGTCAAAATCCATCTAGTGAATCATAGTCAGAGCAAATTTGAACTTCTCTTCCACTGCCACTACCCTATCTTTTCTGTACTTGCTACCAAGGAAGCAGTTGCTAATACTACCGATCAGATCAAAGAGCTCCTTGGGGGCCATACTGTTGTTACAGGTGTGCTTACAGTCTGTAAAGGCAGAAATAACATCTTTCCCTCTTCCTTGAGATTTCTCTTCATGTAATCAGCAGACCTAGGCAGGCCCCCCCATCCTGATAACCATGGTTACTTATTCTTCAATATCTCTCAGTACATGACTGGGCAGATAACTCAAGTCAAGGCCCACTCTACATATTTACTAATTCATTTTCTCTCTTCTCTATACTCTCCTCTCTGTCTTCCATCCCTTCATCCCTTCTTCTCCCCAACCCTTTCCCCCAACTGATTTGACAATGTATAATTGTCTAAAAATCGAGGTTTGTAAAAAAAAAGGAAGGGAATTTAAGGCCCTTATTAGGTCTTCACCAAAAGCAAATTTGCTCAGATTCCTCCATGTAACAGAGTAAAATGGAAGGAGGATTTTGTGCTGCTATTAATTTAGCTGTTCTTTTATTCTAAACATATTGCTTCTGTATTTTGAATATGTCTGTCTTGAGAATTTTATAGGGAAATAAGGATATTTGTCAGGGTAAGATTTGAAAGTCCTTGGTTACCAAACCTTTATCCTCAGTCCCTAACATGAATATAGGGTTTATCCTGGAAGAGAGCACCTCAAGTTTATCTTTGTTATACTAGCAGGTAGAAAACTATCAGGCAACTCAATTATAGCAGTTTGTGATCATCTTAAAATAGGTATAATTTTCTTTACAGTATGTCTCTGATATACTTGGTAATTTATTTGCTAAGTGATTGAGATAAGATACTTTAAAAGCTCTGCCTCTGTCGAGTAACTGGGCTAGGGTGTGCATGTGTGTGTGTATGTGTGTGTGTGTGTGTTTATATACAAACATCATGCTAGTCAACATGGCAATGTTTGTTGATTTTTCTGAGGTTTACTCATTGTATAACTTGCCTATGTGATCTCAGCTTTAAAGCAATCCTCTTTTAGACCAACTTCATAATTATTTACAAAGACTAAATTTTATAACTTAAAGTTAGAAGAGTAGATACCAATCAAGTAGCATCTAGATTAATGTTTCTCAAATTATGGTCTGTGATCCAGTCTCTCTGCATTAAAACCACTTGAGCACATGTTAAAAAATGCAGAATCATTTACTTTAACCCAGATCTACTGAATACACATTTTATTTTAGGGTAAGATACAAGAATCTGTATTTTTAACATGCTCCTTATGTGATTATTTTGACTATATCCAAATTTGAAAACAAATGATTCCAGGCTATGTTTGGGTTGAGCCTGTACATCTAGAACTGTGCATGTAGCCAACACAGAAGGGTCTGCACGACTGGCTAAACTACAGACCTGACTCCACCCTTGGGCCACGCTGCCTGATCGGGAATCTGTCTCTTCTCATTGGACAATTCTTTCAATAACTTTCTTCACTGCAGCCACAGTAGGCGTCTGCCATATCTGCAATCTGGCCATTTGCTTGAGGCTGATGCGATGTGATGGTGACAGTTTTAATAAAGTTTCTAAACATTAATTCTTTAAACTCAGCAGATTTAAAGGTAAGCCCAGGATCCAAAGTAGAATGTGTAGCAATTTATGCATTGGAAATAACTGGCAGAATATATAACATCTGCAGCAAATATTTAAGCAAATGAGAACACCGAGAGTTTTTGATAAGTCCTAGAATGGTCCTCGTGAATCAATCTAAATTCATGACCAATTTCTCATTTCCCAAGGAGTGGTCAGTTTATTTGACAGGAAAATGCCAGATATGTTTTAGTTTTTAGTTCTGTTTTCTGTCACTATTATCAGAATCGATTTGAAGCCATAGCTAAAAGCTAAGCCAACACTTTCTGTAGTTTGGCCAAGATAATAAGATATCTGCTTTCTGTAATGTTGATTCTTGAGCATATTGAAAATTGATTCACAGTGCCTTCTATCATCCAGCTTTATTTTTATTCACACTAAACTGCAGTGTTTTGGAAGGTAACAAGCAGATGACCAGTAATTTTCAGAAAGCATGCTTTATTAAATGGTATAATGCATACCACGCACTCAACACAGGGCCTGATGCCTGGTAGAATTGAATTTAATAGTAGTTACAACTATTTTTTCAGAAAATTAATTAACCCTACCTACTTCCTCTGCAATACAAGAGAATGACTCAACAAGAATTCAAGGTATAAAGAAGCCTACTTAGAGACGAATTTCAGCACTAACCTGCCCACGTGAAAATTACAGAATGTAAAGGGGAGTTCCCGTTAAGACTGGAGTCTAACAGCATTGCCAGCCGACTTCTCTCTTTCCTGTATGTCCCACCTTCTAAAGCCTACAGAGGCTGAAAATGTCAGTTCCTCCCTTGCTGGGGCGTTGGCATGTATTTCAATCCTGACCAAGAGGACCTGATGCCAAACCCGATAAGGACACTTGCCAAAGATTTTCTACACTGACAGAAGAGAAAAAGAAACAAGAAGCAGATCTTTTTCCATTTTCTCTTGCTTTGCTTTCTTTTTTTATGTGAGGATGTGATGCTTGGTGCTATGGCAACTATCTTTAGACTATGAGGACAGACCCAAGGGCATCACAGAGAAGCGGACACACAACCCTGATATCGTTAAGCCACTGAATGAACCCTGGAACCACTCAGATTCCTTTTTATGTGAGACAAACAAATCTTTATGTCAAAGCCTTTTGGTTTCTGGTAATTACGTTTCCTGAAAAAAAGAAAAAGTACGCCATCTGATATACCTTTATAACCGCTACATTTTCCTTTTAGAACAGAAGCTCCATGAGGAGAGGGATCAAGTCTACTTCACTCCCAGGCACAGTGATTTCAACACAATGGAAGTTCTTATTTCTGTCTTACACAGAGACCGCTGCTGTGATGGCTGTGTGATGTTGTCATGGGTACAGGCTCCTTTTATCTTGTTGCTCTGCCATCTCTAGGGTGTTGCCCTCAGCCATCAAGTCTAAGATGGCTCCACACCATGTCTACATTCTAGCCAGCAGTAAGGAAGATAAGGAAGAGGAGTTGGGGGCCCTTTCTTTTTAAAGGCACCATTCAGAAGTTGCAGGCATCACTTGGGTTATTATCCCATTAGTTAAAATTTAGTCCGCTGGCTACAGGTATAAGAACAGCTGAGAAATAAAGTCATTATTCTGCACGGCGATGTGCCCAGTTAAAAATTCCACTATTATGTTTGAAAGGAAAAAGTGGATATTGGGACACAAATAAGTGTTTCTTCCATAGCATCCTCGATGAAAATAATAGGTGTAAATAGATTTGAAAATATGAAAACCATGAGTACTTGGTTTGTGCCTGCCACTTCACTAAGTTCTTTTCAAAATTATCTCATTCAGTGTTCACAAGAGCCTTGCAGCATAGATAGCATTATTATCCCCACTTTTCAGATGTAGACAATAAAACTGAGTTTCAGCAACTTGCCAAGATCATGGTCTAAATAATTGATGAGACTTGTGTTGAAACCAAATCTCTTGCCCCTGGTGTTTATCCTTTAAGATTGATCTGGCTCTCTACCAGCTGACCCCACCCCACTGCCTACCCTCATCTTACATTCTGCGTTATGTTTACTCTGTCTTCAAATTTTGCCTGTGAAATCCAAGGGCTTATTTTTTTTTTTTTTTTTTTACTGGTTTCCTCTCATTCTATTTTTCTTCTGCTCCTGATTCTTATTCTCTGCTCTGTCTTTGTAGCACCAACCCCAAAAGGGTACACATCTTTTTCTCTCCTTGATTATTCCCCAATTCCAGTTATTAAAGAATCGTCTTCCCGCTCCAACTGACCCATCTTTACTCCTCTTTGTGTTGCTGGCACTGGGGCTCCAAAACCACCTCTCCGCCTTGCCTGCGGCTCCCTGTTGAGTCTTGCCATAAGGAGACGCCAGAGGGAGACTGTGTGCAAGACTGGAGGGGAGATGGGACCTGCTCCTCCTGTTCGTTTCTTGGTTGCTTTATTGAACTTCCGGTTCCTGTCAGTGTCGCTCAGGGCATGATGCTTCACCGTGGAAGCTGAACGCACGTTGAGGTTTTTCCAACCCTTGCAGGACCAACCCCATTATCACGTGTCCTCAGAGATACCAGCTCCAGCCAGGCGGCGCTCCTTTCTGCAAGGTCTGAGTGCCAGTTTCGGTGGGTCTTTGTTCTGTTTTAATCTTTCCCTTTGTTTTTCCCAGCCCTAGGGGTGGTAGCTACTTGGTGCAATGGCTACCTCCATAATACTTTACAGTCGTTATGTCGCGGTCAGTCAGTTTTGGTTTAACTTTTTTCCTTCTCAGTTATTCATTGGCTTAGTTTTATTTATTTATTTTTTTGGCAGGAGGGAGTCAGATCTATGTATCCATTTTCAGAGAAATCAAGAAACTGCACAGAGAATCCTCGATTGAGGGCAGGACCCCATGTACATCTCTGCCTATTTCCTGCAGAGCTGGGCACAGTCTGAGGAACCAACGGGTACCTTCTTCGTGGCCCAGAAGCTGACCCGATTCTCCTCGACTCAGTTGCTATAGTGCTTGTGCGTTGCTAAACTCAGGAGCACTTCAAGCCTGAAGACACCTTTGTTCTCAAATATCTCTCCGAGGAAGAAACATTTGAGTGATTGTGCCCACTCGACAGAAAGGAAAACTGAAGCAGAGCTAGGAAGTTGGCCAAGCTTTCAAATTAGACCCCAGCGGGAACAAGAAACAATCTGACACTGGACTGCTTTCTCCTAAACGCCTCGGACAAGGGAGGACAAAATTGGCCTTTGGGAGCAAGGTCGTTCCTCCTCCCTGACCTTTCCATTGGCAAACACAACCCTTCATTTTCCTGGCCTGCTCGACTGCCTCTGGCTCTCTCCACAGGCATAAATTCACTTCAGAGAAGGAAAATAAAAGTAAGATCAAAGCCTCATAGAATTTCACTTCTCGGGGAGGAGAAAAAAACCTAGCAGCCTGCTTCCCAGGCGTTATCCAAACCGCCTGGCCCTGCTGTCCGCGGTGGGTTGGAGGGAGTGGAGGAGTTGGCCTTGCTCTCTGCGGTCACTTGTGAGAGCAGGGGAGGCTCAGGCAGCCAAGATAAACAACCACGTGGAGGCATGGGGAGGCCAGAGTGAGCTGTGGGGCTCCCACCAGGATAACGGGAGCTGTACGTCTAAGTCCTTGCAAGTTGTAGAAAATTGAAGCACTATATTTATTTGGTGTAAGGCACTCATTTAGATGTTGATAGCGAAATGGCTAGGTCTGAACCTTTTGCCAGGTGATATTTCTTTGATGATGTCCAACACTGTGGATACACCATGGCTTGGTAATTGACTGATTGTATCTTCGAGCTTAATATTTCTTGATATTTATTTTATTTTTTGGTAATAGCAGATCTTGCCACAGGAAGGGCTGCTTGATATGATAAGTTGCTTTGAAGATTGAGTGATATTTAATATTTTGAGTGACTGCTTCTTGTCGAAGCAATTGGCTTCTTCAAGGACATGCTATACATGTTTAAAATGGGATGTCTGGAGCTGCCACAGAATAATCGACTGTGAAATAAGCCTGTTGGAAAGGACAATTACTTCTGGGGCCTCAAATTCAAGTCAAGTCTCCCGTGGCAGCGAAGGGAGGATCCTGTTCAGTGCTACTTGGGAACAAAAATGACTGTTTTACTATTTAACATGGGCTGGTGCCTACTTTATAAACTCACCACCCACATCACAGAGGTGTAGGTGCATCCCAGACAGTCATCCCACAATGGCTCGTAGTGTGAATGGCTGTCGTGAACAACCCATCCATTCATTCATCTATCCATGCTAACATTAATTAATTATTCAAAAAGTGCTTATTGAGAACCTACTATGTGTCAGCTATATACATAAGTACTAGGAACAAAGAGACACACAGTATGCTCCTTAAGCATACAGTTAAGAGGAAAAGGAGTTTACTAACGTATTAAAACTATACTATATGCCAGAAATTATGTATCGTATTCATTCCCTTAACCATCTTATAAAATGTGTGATATCTGTTTTACAGAAGGTGAAACTGAGGTTTAGAGCAGTTCAATGACCAGCTCAAGGTCACATAGGTAAGGAACAGCACTGGGGTTCAGCTCAGGTTGAATACATGTGTCTTTGCTGCCCTAATGGTGCATTGAGAGAAGCCGAGTTGGGATGTAGTTGCGAAGTGATTGAGACTTTGTTCTCTCAGAGCCACAGATCTTGAAAGCCTCATGACTAATGTGGCCACTGTTATTTCTTTCTTTTAATGGAGAAACTTTTTTTTTCTTTTCCTAAACTAATCAGATTCTAAAAGCTGCTCAGGAGGATTTAGTGAAAGGTACATACTGAAGTCTCATCAAATTAGATGCACAGTTACAATGACGGTTTGCCAATACCCAAACCTGAGGCACCATATTGAACAAACCCCACAGAAATTTTAGGCAATGCTTGACCTAAAACTGCAGCTGATATTTGAAATGCCAAATGAATTCAAGAAATCCCGTGGATGGCTCCAGGATTCAGCAAGTCACAGCGTAAGATGACAACTGTAGGCAGTCCTTCTGAGCTGAGGGATGCTTTTTCCTTATCAATATTTCATTGTTTCCTACAGATAAATGCCCTTATCAGTCATAAAGCAGTTTTCTTAAAATGCACGCACGTGCGCACGCACACACACACACACACACTCCAAAACAGGAAAGATTTTCTTAAAAAAATACTTTTTTTATCAATAAAATTTGTGATGAATATTTAGCTCACATTCTAAAATAAAATCTTTCATTTGTTTATGTTGATTTTTCTTCAGACTGTTTAATTCATCTTGATAAAATTTCTCAAACCATCACTTTTATTATCCACACTTTAATACTATAACATATTTTCTGAATACTGTGGTTTGGATCACTCAAACCACCAGCTTCCTTCTAGTTGGAAAGGTTAAAAAGCTGAAAACGACTTAAAACTACATTTCTTAGGATTCTTTATGGGTAGGGCTCTGCATTTGAGTTAGATCCTACCAATGAGTGCTTTTGCACAGTAGTTAGAGGGTGTCATCTTCCTGGCCCTCCTGGACAGGGCGTGGGTAGCTAGGTGTTTATGTAGCAATCAGTATTCCACGGTTACCACCATCAGCTTCCCCGGGCATCTGAGGCAGCCGTGCTGGGGCAGCGGAGGCAGCAGCAGCTTCCTGACTCTGTCATAGGTCCAGTGTTCTCAGATACAGTGACCCTTCTGGTGGCTTATTCTGCTTTGATCCAGAAGATGTTCCTGGAGGTCCAGGCTGGAACTCACACATCCAGCAGCTCTAAGAATCCCATAAACCTTCGATTCCCTATGTAAAGTCCCTTCCTAAATAAAACACTTAGGGTGGTTTCTGCTTTTGAATAGAACTCAAACTGATATCGAAGTCTGAAAAGGCAGGTTGGGATCACTTTCTTGGGGCCACTGTATATCGCTAGCTAATTTTTTGGTCTTAACTTCAAACTTGCCACGTCTTCATTTTCACATAATGATTTCCTACTTTCATGCTTTTGTTCTTGTCATTTCTCTGCTCAGAATGTCTTGTTATTCTTCCTTCAAGCCTCAATTCAGATGTCACCTTCCCCAGAGAGTTTTCTCTCATACAGTTAGGGGAAAATGAGGTATTTGTATGTTCGATACTTTTACTTACTGGATTTTGATTACACTGTGGCCCAGGAATATGGATATGAAAGCTCCTGCTTTCAAGGGGCGTTCAGTCTAACGTGGAAGATAAGCGAGTACATATATAAACACAGAGAAGTCCACCTACACTAACATATTGATATATCTCTCAGAGGTTGCTACAGTGTTGATGCTAATAAATATTTGCTAATGTAGTTTGAGATAACATGTGCAGGTGAAATCATTACATATAGTGAAACTCACATGGCTGTACCTGATGCTGTGCCAGAAACACCGGCCATTCTGCTTTATGGATTCAAAGTCTGCATTTCATTTCATCAGCAGGATAATGATTTGCCTCCGGCTTTGATCCCTGAAAGCCACTATGATTTCTTATGGAAAGAGAATATTCTGCCTCTTTCCTTTCTACACAAAATTCAACATTCCTTGAATTGATTATTTTTTTTTTCAGAAAGCATTCCACGAAGCTCCATTCGAATATTTCTTTAATGTACCTAGCTAATTCCAGGATTAGAATTCCTCCCCCAGCTAAGAAAGAAAGAAAAAATGTTAGGAGGTTGGTATTAATGCTTACTGTCTCTCTCTAGTGAAATCAAGGGTATATTCATAAAAAGTTTAAATTGAAGTTTTTATGAAAACAAAATGGAAACCAACAAAAGAAGTTTGTTTGTTTGTTTTTTGTTTATTTGTTTTTAATTACCTACCTCGTCTGCCTAAGACATGGCTATCTGACAGATGGAAACTACTATCAAACAGATACAATTCAGAGTGGTTTAGAGTCTAATTTTTTTAAGGCTTCCACCTATGCTCAGTTAATAAACTGCAGAATTTGAAACCTGCTTTCCTTAAATCATTTTCTTTGTTTCTTGTTGGGTAACCTACTCTTTGCCTGGCAAATGAAATGCCCGGACAGACACAGAGGGAAGATGGCCATGCGAAGATGGAGTGAAGGTTGGAGTAATAGTGCTGCAAGACAAAGAATACTTGGGGCTACCAGAAGTTTGAGGAGGCAACGAAGAACTCTTCCTTAGAGTCTAGAGAGAGCATGGTCTTGCTGACGCCTTGATTTTGGACTTCTAGCCCCTGGAACCATGAGAGAATAAATCTCTGTTGTCTTAAGCCACCTGGTTTGCAGTGATTTGTCACAGCAGCCCTAGGGAACTCATGTAGAAACTCAGACAAGACGGGGCCCGGTTGGCCCTGTGCTTGGGCACTGAACATCAAGAAAGGCAGAAACCATCTGTGCCAGCCCTCTGTTTGAAAATACTTCCTTATATTTTAATACCACATTAAAGTTTACAGAACAGTTTCCAGATACGTTGTCTTCACAATTCCATAAGTGGTGTGACCTCTTGAATTTTACAGATGAGGTAACCACAGTTGGATGTTGATTATCGTGATCAAAGTGACAATTCTAGTGGGTGGTGGAGTCCAGCTCATTCTTGGTTCTTTTGATTAAAAGCCTGGAGTACTTTCCACCACCCTATCCTGCCTAAGTAACATAGTTAAAAGAAGTCCCCTGAATATACCTCATTTTAATCCTCTCCATTGTCTATGTGTATGCTCCTGGACAGGCGAACTCAGGACTGAATTACAAACCTGAGCTTAATCAGATCAGCAGACACGAACATGCGCCAGATCGACGGACATTGCTAAAAACAGAATATGGTTGGTCATTGTGCTCCTCTCTCCACCTTCCCTGCTGCCGTCCTAGTTCCCATCCCCATCACGTCTCAACACGGCCACGGCACCGGCTCCTGTTGCTCTTGCCCTTGACAGTGTTCTTGAAGCAGCCGGAACGAGCATTTAAACATATGCATCACACAAAGCCAGTTCCTTGCAGAGCCTTCTCTTGTGCTCGAAAGAATACCTACCTCGGCCGACCGGGTCCTGCCGAGCCCTCTGACCTTACCTCATCTCTCACACCCTTTGTTCTGTATTTCCCAGGTCCTCCCCGCCCCCTGGTCTTCTTTTCTCCTGTGGACATGTCAGGACCATCCTGCCATGGGCCTTTGCACCGGCTCGTTTTTACGTCTAAGCATGTAAGTTGCAACTTAGATATTTCCATGTTAGAGAGGTCTTCCTCGAATCCCCCACCTAGAGTGATATTCTCTCCCTAGGCTCTCTCTACCCCCTCGACTTTATTTTCATCGCAAAAATTCTTCTATTGCAAATGATCGTGTTTACTAATTTATTTCTTTGTTTATTGTCTGTCTCTGTAAGTAGCTAATATTCATGATTGTTCAAAACGTTTCTATCTATTTCTGTGCCGGGTTTGCAGAATGTAAAGAAGTGCCTGATGGATAGTAAATGCTCAGTAAATGTTTGTTGAATTACCGACTATAATAAGCAACGATAGCCAAGATTTACAGAGCTCACCGTGCATCGGGCACTGAGGTAATCCTTGCATAATGACCTCCTTCAGAGTAACCCAATGAGTTGGAAGTGATTTTTAACCTTCATGGTAGAGATGAGACACTGGGGCTGAGAGAGATTAAAGGACATGCTCAAGGTCACATGGCTTATACGTGTCAGAGGCAGGACTTGAATCCAGGTGTGCGAATGACAAGTTTACTCTCTTATACCAGTGCGCTCTGCTCAGATTTCGTACAAACTCTAGTTGCTTCTCTTAAGACACGTATTGACCATTTCAGAAAGCAAATGTTATGTATTAAGGCAATATTTTTTTTCTTTTTTTATGGGAGTTGGCCAGCTCAGTAGTCAGATCCAGGACCACGGTATAGTACACGGGGTCAGGGAAAGGGCCCTATTCTTGGCAGTCCCATTGCTTTTAGGGCTCAACATTTATTTTGGTGCTTTATGGTTTGGGGGGACACCATACAGACAATTCAATGGATCCCCTGTCAGTAGAGAATTCTTGGAAATAAGAGGGTCATCGTGAAGCATCGTTTGATGCCTGCCATTAATTTCCACTCTTGCATTAGCAAAGCTGGCTGGGACACAGGCTCCATTTAGCAAAACGATGAAACACAAACGTTTATTGAGTCTGTGCTTCGAATCAACAGGGTTTTCCTCAGATTGAGTTGCCGCCAATTATCCTCCATGCAATTATGGCGATCCTAGAATCAAGCAGATGGGGAAGAGTTTTGTTTTCAAATGGAGGAGAAACCAATATGCGGGAAGAAAAGGCAGCTTGTTCATTTGAACAGACTCCAGGTGGCTGGTCGCCAAAAGGCAAAGAGCTGGGGAGCCAGGTCTGGCCCTGGATCAGTCATCTGCCCACAGACTGAGGGACCACTGAGACAACAGGGCTCTGCTTCCGCTCTTCGTGCTGTCTGCCATCGGCCAGCTTGGCGGGGACAGTGGAGGCCAAGGCAGAGACAGCCCACAGAGGCCCTTGTAGGTCAGCCTTCTGACCTTGACGCCTTTGGAACATCAAGTCCTGCTATTTTGTTGTTGCTCAACAGCGACGTGCTGGTGTGTTTTATTAAAGAAAATTCAAGGAAAGACATGCAAAAGCCCCAGCCATATGGCAAACCTTCTTGGACAGCTTTCATCATTCGGAGTTTCACAAAACCGGAAAGATACTTCCCTTTTCTTAAGGACGAGAGCGTCCTAAACTTCTTGGTGGACTCTACCTCTCGAGGTTACCATTCACAAGACAACCAAGGATGCCGTGGAGTGATGACCATTATTATCTCTGCCTGGATTTTTATTTAGTTATAAGGTACACCCAGGGCTCTGTCAAAAATCATCAATATTACCAGTTCCAGGATCTTCAGTGCTTAGAGGGAATTTATTTCCCCTTTGGCAAGGAGGGGGGACCTTATGAAATCCGAGGCACGTGGCGTGGAGTATGAGAATAATTTATTCAGTAAATTAATCGAGGTAAGAAAAGTATAGTTAAATGAGGGAAATATAAAAACCGGTCCAACCAATAAGCCAAATGAAAGTGGTTTGAATGTTAGTTATCACCTCGTAGCAAATAATGACTTACAATACTGTTTCAAAAGAGAGGCCATTTTCCTTAGATAAATAGGTGAAGAAAGTTTATAGGACCTCAGTTTTAGTCCCCATTCAGTCACATATAGTTGTGTATCTTTGGTCAAATCACTTACACTGTCTGAGACTTGGTTTCTTCCTAGAGACTGAAGTAGCACTCTCGAATTCTGGGATGAGTTTCACTAGTTGATCCTGAAACGCATTTTTGGTTAGAGGAAAAAAAATTGCCTGATGAATTTGGAGCTTTTTAAGGGACTGAGTCACTCTGTAAGCACCTAAATGAGCTTGCCGGAGGGCATGTTGATGATCGTACAAATGATTACAACAACCGCACATCTCTCACCCAGATGAATACTGTGGGGTTATACTGGGGTGTGCAAAAGTGAACCTGGCCATACAACGACATGCTCAAGATGGACAGTGTCTATTTTGATGGTAAGGGGAAAAAAGCCCAGGAAACCTCTCAGAGGCAGGAAGCAATTTTAGAAGTGCTGCTAAAGACAATGATATTGTTTTCAGTTTAATAGGTGATCTACCCATGAAATAAAGCTGCAGGGCCACGTTTGTCTTGGTTAATAATGTCAGTGGAATGAGGAGGTTTAGCTTTAATAACAGTAATAACTGTGTCAATGTAACTGCTGGGCTGAATTTCCATCTGCAGCCTCGTAATATATGACCTTTGTTATGCCTCTACCTGTTGATTTTTTAAAGACAAAATTGGCTTGTCTGTTCCGCTCAAGGGACAAAGCCTGAAATAGTCCATTTTTCCTGGATAAATCAAGGTCTTACTGGTGGTGATTTAATCTCACAAGTGTTTTTACTTATTTTTGGATTTGATTAAAATAACAGAGAAAGGAAGTTGAACATTAACAAATACACTGTAACTTTGATACTGAATCAGGTGGGCTTAAAGCTGGACATTTTTATTTATTTACTTCTTTCCTTACCTTTCATCACCTTCCTGCCTCCCCTCGTCCCCATAAAACAAATACTGACACCTGCCTTTTCTTCCTATGATGTTTTTCCTGCCCTGCCCTGATAGAGTTAATCATTCCCTACTCTTAGAATGTGTTTTTGCATTATGCCTGTCATACCTTTTTGAAATACATTTGCTAACACATCTTGTCTCCATCCCTGGCCTGTGAGTTCTCCGAGGGTGGAGACTAGATTTGCCTTATCTCTGGATCTCTAACGCCCTACATGGAAACTCTTAGGGTCAGTTGAACCCTACAAGTTTGGAAGTTGCTTGAACGCTCAAGATTTCCTGATTAATTAGCAATGACACAGGGGCAGAGCTCCTGTTTGCTAGTTACTGGCCTCGAGTTTGGGCCAACCCATGTGGGATTAGCATCTCTATGGGCCCCGTGTGGTGACAGATGCCTTTGGCATTGTTTCTTCTCTGCCATGCCCAGGCTCATATACTGCTTTATTTTTCTTTCTCTCCCATCTTTCTTTGCCTCCACTAATTGTATTTTTGTTTACCTTCTTCCATTTTGTTCCCCTCACTACCACTTTCTTTTGCCCTCTTTTTTATTCTTTTCCCCCATTTGAGGCCTTAAGGCCGTGTGTGAACCAGTGCTGAAATCTATTGCTTAGCTTAAATAATACCAAGCATTTCCCTGGCAGGCATGATCGTGTAGATTTGTTCTTCTCAAACTTGGGGTCTTGGTACTGGGGGTTCCAGAAGCCCTAAGCAGGCATGTCGTAATAAAAATGTGAATGACAATATACCTAATGCTGTAAGGAGCATATGATTAGGGAAAGGGTATGCATGGTACATGCTATGACTTCAGAGGACACTGAGCTCATTTGAGGGGATGTGGAGAGATCTCTGGAGGGGGAGAAACTGTGGTTTGGCCTTAAAGTATCCAGCAGAGCTCTGGAGTCAGCTGGCTTGGGTTTCAACCTTGCCTCCAGCACTGATTGGCTGAGTAAGTTTAGGCAAAGTAATAATCTTTTCCAAGCCTTAGTGTCTCCACCTGTAAGTCGGGGATGATAACAATAATAATCATAGTAGTTCATGCTGTGAAGATTAAAAAAGACAATGAAAGTAAAGTGCATAGAATAGCACCTGGCTCATGCTCAGTGTTCCATACATATTAACTATTATTCTTAAGTGTTAGTTTTATGTTATTTATTTATTTATTTTCATTCATAGGCACGGGTACATTACAGAGTACAAAGCAAAATTTGCCTGAGCTCTGTGATAGAACAGAAACCTTCAAAGGAGCTTTGAACTTGTGATGACAGGCCTCAGACCCTGGACACTCCCTCCGCTCTCCTCTGACTTGATGGGCAGTGGCTCCTGTGGAAAGACTTAGAAGCACACACTGGGGTGGACAAATCATAGCTAAAGATGCTGAAGGAGAAAGTGCAAAGTTCCCTGGTCCTAACTGAGAATTAACCAGGCTTTGTAGAGAGAGGGCAATCGTGTTGGATAATTCTTATTGACTTTAATGGGCACTGCCCACATAGGTAGATAAAGTGGCCCTGCTTTTAAAGATAAAACGGTGAACAGCCGAAGCCTGTGTTCACTGTTCCCTTCCTTGTCTCTCTCACACGCAGAACCTCAAGCACCCAGCTTTCTCTAGCTGCTCAGATTGATGCCATTTTCTTCACTGTTATGGTTACCCATATATGCTTGTCCAACTAGTTCAGGACACAGTCTGTCTGTCACATTCTCCACCTCTGTCCCTGCCTTAACTTTATCTGTGTACCAAAGAGGAATTAGTAAATCTAATAAATTGATTTTTGGTAGGTAACCAACGAGTGATACTGCACTCAACGTGTTATGTCTTCAAGGAAATTGAGTTGATTCCCGTTATTTGCGGTTATTCTGTTTTATAAAATCACTGTCAACACTGAGTTGGTGAGTACCGAACCATCGGTTCTATTGGAAATACAGGGTTAGGCTCTTAGGCGCCTCTGGCTACATTTTTGACAACTGATCAATACAAAACCTTGTTTTACATGTATTTCCGTTTAAAGAAAACTTATTTAATATATATTGTTGATTGATTAACATTGAACTCACAGCCAACAGCACTATAACTCACACCCGAATGAAGCTTATCTAACACAGGTATTTTCTCACCTCATAGCCTCCTTGTACCTGGGCATGTTAGAAGTTTTGCACTACACTTGGCAGTGGGTGGGGCGTTTTCAACAGCAAAATCACTAACGTAAAGCACAAACATGTACAAAACATGACACGATATAAATCCTTCCAAGGACACTTGTTGATAGGATGAGAGCTGAAATAAGCAGTCAGAGCATTGCCTTATTGTACATTAGTTGCAAGCATACACATTAGGTGACTCAAAATTTTTGTCAGTCTACACATATCTGCAAATGGCCATAAAAATGCTACAAATACTGATTTTGGCCAGTAAATTTTAACATGTAGGCGCATTCTCGGATATGGAATCGGCAAGTAATGATAGGTTGTATACGCGTTTTCGCAGAGTTCAGGCTGCAAAGCAGCATCCGTTCTAAGATGTCAGGACCGAATGCCCTCTGAGGGCTCAGTGCCATCTTACTGGTGATTCTCAGTTTCCAAACTGTGCACGTCCACCTTCCAATATGTTAAGAGCACGGGGTTTGGGGTAAGTCACACAGGTCTCCCTATGCTTAGCTGATCTATCTCAGACAACTCAACCACTTTGTATCATAGTTCATCTATGAAATATAAATTATTGGGGGCTTATACTAATATTTATATTCATCTCTCAGAAATTGTTGGGAAAACTAAGTAATACATGTAAAATGCTACCAGATCATCACATCTGGGTATATTACAAGCACTCTATAAATTTTCCAATTACATTTTGCCCTTATCTTCGGTTGTCTATTCTTCAATAGCTACCTACCCTTGATCTGTCCTTCAGAGTCCAACTAAAGTTTTTCCTCCATAATTTCACTCCAGAGTCCCCCTGGAGAGGATTCAGTATCCTCTGGAATTATAGTGCTGATAGTCCATACCTCTTACTAACCCTATGGTGCCTTACGGAATCATTTATATTGTCATTTGCATTTTTTGTCTATTTTTGCCCTATTATCTCAGTCTCATATACGTAAAACAAATTTGAATATGTACGATGTGCAGCACTCCATGCAATGCTCTGTGGGGTCCCTGACCTCAAAATGCTCAAGACCTCAGAATTATTTCTGACTATTTTCATACTTTCTTAGTGCTTTCTAATGGCTTTCCTAGGCATCTTTTCCTCCTTTTTTCCCGCAGCATTTATGTCTTCTTACTCTACAGCGTGGGCATGACAAAGTTTAACATAACCATTTTATAGATGTGCAGACCGATCATCAGAGAAGAGACATAAGTTGTTCTAGGTCACATGGCAACCACCCAAGTGTAGTGTTGATGACAGTGATGATGGTGACACTTGTTGGTACCCTGGTGTTTGTGTTATTCTTTCAACCCGTGAACCCCAACTGCCCTGGGAAAGGCCTTGAAAATTTTCTCCTTATTCCAAGTTAGCCAGTACCCAATGTGTTTGTTCAATTTTATCGCCACCCAGATATGACAGTGAAAACTCTGGCAGGGGGATCTGCTAAAGATTCCAGCTATAATCTGATGGTAACTATTTGAAATTCCAATTATGATGCTAATTTTAGCCATTAAAACAACTTCAACATGAGGGACTGTAGCACAGAAAGAAAGGAGGAGGCTAGAGGAAGATAGTGGACAGCAGGAAACGAAGCCAGAAACGGGTATGATGTAAAGTACATGTAGCCGATGCCTCTGGTCATCCTTTTTGAGTTCATGTTGACAGAGCTCTCTCCATCTCAGCATTCAGAGTTTTGCACTTTTCTAATATCAGACATTTAATCCTTTGTTCCAATTTAGGTCAAAACCACTCAAGCAGAACCCCGAGTTAATGTGTAAATTTTTCCCTAGGGTATACTTCATTTTGGAATGAAAGGCTTAGTCTTGTCTTAAAAGAATTTTAGGCATTAGTGAGCAGACTTGGGGGTGGAGGGTTAGCGAGGAGAAGTTTCCAAGTATTATTCCAAGAAAAGATCATGCATATCAATAGAATATACTCTGCTTTGTCCTTTTTGAGTCTCAATATTTGTAATATTCTCTTTTATCCAACCATCTGTCCCTTAGTCTGTTATTAGGAAAGGGGGCAAGTAGAAGACTTTGCTCTTCAAGGTCTTTTTCAGTCCCTACATTCAAGGACTCTAGGATTCCACCCTCCATCTTATCTCTTTACTATTCTTTCCAAACTCCCCAAATATTTGTATTTATATTATTAATAGTTTTGAATTATTACACAGAAGGGTTAAAATGAAGCCTCTCTCCTTGCTGCCTTATTCCTTTCCTATGGCTACTCCTTGTATCCACTGCCGGCCATATTTTGAACTATCAATCTTAAGCAAAATTTATTGACATCTCCCTCCCAACACTTATGGAAAGATAAAAAATTAGTTCATTATCTACTCCCTCTGCATTTATCTTCCCAGTTTTTTAATTAGTAAGATATTAATTTTCAATTTGCCTATTGGTTACTCTTGCAAATTTAAATAACATGCTTCGACTTCTATTTCTTGGTCCGTCAACTCTAGTAAGACAAGGACTCTTGTTTTTGTTTTAGATGCCATTGGCAGAAAATAGTCTTTGCTGGAGTTGTTTTGGTAAAAGACCAAGCCTAGTTTTGCACTTTGAGATCAGCATATCCAGGAAAACTACCTGTCACCAGATTGGCAATAAAAACTTTAGGACAAAGGCACATTGGAAACCAATAACACAGAAGGTTTAGTAAAGTTAAAACTGATAAACTCAAGGTAAAAAAAATCAACATGATAAACAGTAATTGGGAAAATCACTCACTTTAAAAAGAAACACTATCCAACAATTAGCCGAATTAGCACCTCTATTGATTCTTGGAAGTATTTTCTCCCATTTAACCTACTCAGATCAATTAGCTTGGCATCTGCCTCCAACTTCATATATCAATATAACTGTTTTCTCCCCAGCCTAACTGCTACTTAGGAGATAATCGGAGGGGTGGACCATTTTACAAGACAATATAACACGGTTCCTGGAGAAATAAATCGAGAGACTGAAGGAAATCAGATTTATTTCCAAAAAAAAAAAAAAAAAAGTGGTACATCCCTCCCATGGTGCCTAATACACCAGTGGTTAAACAATTAAGTTTATTTTTGGATACGAAGTTAATTACTTTGAAAAGTCAGCTCTACCGTCATTGACAAATACTACCCTTAAAACTCTTAGAAATAACAAGGCAGTCACTCAGAACAGCTAAAATGGCAACATTTGACATTTGTTATTGCAGGAATTATGGTCTTCCTGCGAAGTTACCTGGTCTTTCTCATCTTAATTGAACCTTAGCGGGGCAGGCTTTAGAAGTTACCCGGAGTTGGGGACTGAGAACCCCATTATTTTCCTTATTAGGCCCAGTGAATATTCCCCAAATGCCTTGATTAGCTGTCAAGCACCTTTCTCTCGATTGTTAAATCCCTTGATTTTCAATTCTATTTAGGAGCTAGGCTCGCTCCACATGTCAGAAGAACACCATCATAATGTCCAATGTGTGAATTGAAATCTGGTTTGCTTTTTGCAAAATTTAGATGCCTATTAGAAACAAAGGATCGCAAACAATAGAGAAGTAGTTGAACCCATGTGTTGTATAATGTAAGATTTATACAGCCATTAAAAGTAATGTCTGCAAAAATATTTAACGATAATGAAAATGCTGCAATCTATAGTTAGGTGTAAAAAGGCAGGAAACAAAACTTGCCCGGGAATCTAATTTTATTTAAAACAGCTGCACATGAATCATCATCAGAAAAAAAAAAGACTGGAAAGAAATATGCTATGCTTATCTCTGGAAGGTGGATTTACGGATTTTTGGGGGTGCGTTTGTTTACACATTTTTCTGCAGATAGTTATTTAACACACATATCTTTTATAATCTGAAGAAAGAGACTATTTTAAATAATTAAAGGGACACTAAAAGTTTAGAAATTCGAGGGCTCCAGGCTCTTCCGCCCCACCCTTTTCCTGCCTACTACTTTATGACCTACCCTAGGCAAGGAGATGGATAGCTCTACATGTCCCTTCACTTTGCAGTTGAGAAAGGCAGCTATCTACTTATCTTGGCTGCAGAGGAACATAATGAAGCACGATAGAATGATGACTCTAAAAGTGTTCTTGAGTTTAGAGAACAAAAAGTTTATATACTCTTTTAACAGAGTGTTTTCTAAGTGGTGGTGGGTCAGTTAGAAGCCCAGCTGGAGACAGCATATCCCTAAGAGATAATTGGCAAGAGTTGCCTGGAGGGGCTGTTGACAAAGATGGAGGCGGAGATAGAGGAGACCAGCGAGGGTCCTGGAACTGGGGAGAATGCCAGTCATAGGAGGGGCCTGTACGAAAGTAGCCACTGTTTGTCTTTGTTGTGATAAGTATTCAACAGACTACTGCAAAACGATAAATCGTAATGAACTATCGATAGACTCAACAACATAGATAAATCTCAGAATAATTATGTCGAACAAAAGAGTGCATACTCTATGAATCCATTTCTATTAAATTCGACTAAAGGTGAAACTAATCTAAACGGATGGAAATGAGGCGGGATGGACAGCCTGGGAACGCTTCCTCCTCCTCCTCCTCCGGATATGGCTCCGGAAATTATTTTCCATCTTCAAACCTCCCTGTTTTATCCTCGGCAAGAGGAGATAAACCCAAACAGGTCTTTTCCAGCTTTGACGTCATCTTGGCTATGGCATGATCTTTGGCTAATTATAATATCATTATAATCTCATGTGCATTCCAAATACTGCAGCTCCCATCACGTACCTGACGCTACGACAGTTCCCGAAACACCATATAAGGAAAAGTGGGAAGCCAGCTCCCCGCCTACTGGGGGGAGACAGCGAGGCTCAGTCAGGACCACGTTTCCAGGCTCCGCCTCCAAGAACAAACTCGGGAACCGACACTTCTTCCTGCCTCTCTCTCCCTCCTTCCCTCTGCGTTCGCCCACACACCCCTCTTGAGTGTGTGCTTTTGCTTTATAAACCTTGGGCTTTACAGCTGGTGGTGTGTCTTGCCGTTGAATTCTGTCTTGCTGCATAAGACAAGAAGCTGGTCACCGGAGCAGAAATCAGGTCAGTGGTTGCCTGCAGCTGGGAAGGTGGGCGTATGGCAGGGGGAAACTGGATAACATTTGGTGGTGATGGTGTTTCTTTCCTGATTGTGGTGGTCATTGCACAGGTGTATACATTTGTTAAAACTCATCGAACAGTACAGGTAAAAGGAGTTTTATTACATGCAAATAAAGTTGATAGAAAAAAAGAGAAAGAAAGAAAAAAAATGGAAAGAGAAAGAAAAAGAAAGGAAGGGAAGGAAGGGAGGGAGGGAGGAAGGAAAGAAAGGAAAGAAAGAAAGGAAAGAAAGGAAGGAAGGAAGGAAGGAAAGAAAGAAAAAGAAAGGAAAGAAAGAAAAAGTTGAAGAGAAGGAGAGAGGGAAGGAGGGAGAGAGGGAGGAAGGAAAAAAGGAAGGAAAGAAGGAAAGAAGCCACTTCTAACAACTGGTCTGTGGAGAGGAACCTCGGGGTATAAAATACCAGTCTTCCTCCCACTCCGATCTCTTGCTGTCTCTCATGGACACCCTACCCAGAAGCCGGAGGACAGAGTGGCCTGTGGAGACGGGCGTTAAGAGTCAGCCTCCTGGGGCCCAGAGCAGAGTGGTAGGTGGACCTGGAGGAGCAAGCAGAGAACACACAGCACAGGATGTTTCCATGCAGTGCGAGGCCCTTCAGGAACCACTGGGGAGAAAAATATCAGGTAGGAAAGTACCTCTCGGTTATAAGTCTTGAGAATAGGACTATTGACAGCACTGGGCAAACTGACTGAGGGACCCTTTCTACACCAGGAAAGTACAGTGTGAGACGTGAAAAATGTCATCAGGGCATGCCTCTCTATTTCCTGTCACTACGCATAGAAAGAAAACCCAGGTACTGCACGTTGAACCTTCTTTCTCAAGTGGCTGTACGTTCAGCTACGGAACCCCTGTCTGACAGTCCCAAGGGACAGGAATGCCCGTCTTTCTGGATGTCAACATCAAAGGTTGGGGCCTACTTCACACAGCCTAGTGGCCCTCAGTGATTCATTAGGTGTCTGTAGTCCCTTTGTATCCATTTATTTGATATTTTACTTACTTGTTGTCACTAAGTTAGAGGAATTTCTATTTAAATTCAATTCATGACTGGAATGTGACATCATATGTCATATTCATGCCAAATAACAATAAAAATTGTTAAAGTTATGACACACTTTCAAATTTAGGGAGATAAATGCACATAATTTTTAGCATCTTTGGAAAGATTCAGTTAAATCAGAATACTTATGTCCATCTATAAAATAGTGATGCATACATTGATGTCCTCGGGGTATATAAGACTTCCTTTCTTTTCATTAAAAGTCCTCAGATTGCTCTTAGAATTTTTTTAGGGTTTTGTCTAATTTATTGTCATTTGTCTTTTTTCTGTCAGACTAGTGCCTCCCAGTAGTTGCTGCTTGTCTGACTATGCAACTATTTGAGCCTAATCTAGGAAGGTCTGAAAAATTAAATTTCCACATTTGTTAGAAGTGTGTGTAAACAAAAGGCAGATGGGCACCCAGAGACTAAAAGATACATATTTTGATAAATAAACTTTGTAATAATTTTGCCTTTTACTACATTTGTTTTAAGGTTTTCAGATAAACTCTGAATTTGTAAAGCTTCTTTTAGTTACATATTACTATATTTCCATTTCATCCTATCCCTTCTCCCATGTTTATATGTTTCTTATGTTTATTACCTACTTTACAAGGTTATGTTTTAAGTTTGTTTTTTTTTCAAACCATCAGCAGTTCCTACTTCCGCATGTGTTTGGGGGATGTGGAGAAAAAGCGTAAGACCTGAGCACACCCCAGCCGATGTTACAGATTCGTTTGTAGCCATGCTCAGTCAGGAATTCTTGCCTGTAAACTTCTACTCTGTCAACATGAGTCACTTGCTTTTCTGTGGGATCCCTGTGGTTTGCATTCTCTCTATATTTTTCATCTAATGATCTTGTTTTTGGAAAATGAGACTATGAGACCATAAATAGTTTTTAGCTTATTTAGATTAGTCATTATGAACCTGGGTGTTGGACCATGTACAACCTTAACGAGGTAGGTAACATGATGCTTATTTTTCTATTGAAGAATTCAAGGGCTTGCAGAGATTTATTTACTTTCTTCAGACATCTTCATTACTCAGTGGAAAGCCAGGAATTATATACAGATTTGTCTGGCTCTATATTTTTTTAAAAAATAATTATCAGATTTATTGTTCTCTTATACCCAGAATTCTACACAGAGAAATACTCATGAGTGACAGGAAGACTGGTGTGTGCCTTCTAGATTAGAAGGTTCATTTTGGAGTCAGGAACTGTATCATAGTCACTTTCTGATTCAGTATCATCAAAAAAATTTTTAATTGAATGAAAAATCTGATTTCTGTACTTATGTTTCTATAGTTTTAGATTGCGGAGTAAAGTGAGAGAAGTTGCTTTATAAATCTCTGATTTCATATGTTTTAACTGTCAGTAAAGAGTCAGAATATTTTCATTTGGTTACTCAAAGAATATTTATTGAGCAACTACCAAGTGCCCTATATCAGTATATTAGTTATCTATTGCTATGTAAGAAGTCATCCTTAAACTTAGTGGCTTAAAACAGCACACGTTCATTATCTCAGAGTGACTGTGGGTTAGAAATCTAGAAATGGGTTAGCTGGTGCCCCCGACTGAGGATCTCTCACAAGACTGCGATCAAGGCATCTTTTGGGGCTGCAGTCATCTCAAGGCTTAACTAGAGGAGGCTCCCCTTCTAGGTTCATTCATGTGGCTGTTGACAGGTGTGAGCTTATCCACTGCCAAGCTCACATGGGAGGGCTCTGGTCCTAGATGGATGTTGACTAGAGACGTCAGTTCCGTGCCATGTGGGCCCCTCCTTAGGCCTACCCAAGATAACAGCTTGTCACCATCCAGAATGAGGGCTATGACAGAGATGTGTGTGCATGCGCGCGTGTGTGCGTGTGAGAGAGAGAGACAGACAGATAGACAGACAGAGACAGAGAGAGTCACAGAGAGAGAAACAGAGAGAGATAGATCCAGAGATGGAGATAGAGAAAGCATGATGGAAATTTTATTTTTTTTGTAACCTAATATTAAAAGTGACATACCATTACTTTTGAAGCATTCTATTCTTTAGATGGGATCAGTAGGTCCAGACAACACTCAAGAGGAGGAAATCACACAAATTTAGAAATATCAAGAGATGGGGAGTGTTGAGAGCTATCTGCGAGGCTGCCTTCCATAATCAGTCCCACTCAACTGACAAGTATTTGGTGACAAAGACCACCCTAGTCCTAGAATCGATAAGGAGTTTTTGTGCAGTAGTGATGAGTGGGTTCTATGGCAGCCAAAAGATGGGTGAGTTATTTCTTCTTCCAAAGAAGATGGCGGTGGAGTTGAAGAGATGGCCTATAACCAGCAGAAATAGTTAATTAATACAAGTCTGCATATAATTCTTTGTAAAAATAAATGGATCTTGCTTACTACAGATGAAGCATGTGTCAATACCTATGGTTTACACTAGAAAAGTCACAGGTCCTGCAAGAAAGAGATTATATAGGAGTGCAGGGGAAGAGAAGATATCTGGGAAATTAAGGGACTACTTAAATCTAAAAAATAAAAATAAAAATTTACCTGAGAACCCAGCTATAATTTTTAGGCTTCAAAGAAAGTCTTCTAATTATTTTCATAAGTTTTAATTAATTATTTACTGTGCACCTTGTGTGTGCGACACTGTGCAAAATATTACAAACAGAATCTTCTTTTCTGCACACGATAACCCTGGAGGCAGTTATCATTATTCCATATTTACAGATAAGTTCACTGTGACTCAGTTATGCAAACTGGCGTGCTCTTCGGTAGAGTTGAGATGCCTATTGTCATTACAGTATCATTTACTATTTTTTCTTTGTATTTGGTACTTTTATTTAAATAAAATGTTCCAAGGTCTGTTTAAGGCCTTGGAGGTAGAGATGAAAGAGAAGAAAGAGTGCCTGGATGTCTTGTTGATTTACATTCTGATTGGATGAGGGGTGGGTTGGGCAGACAATTAAAAAACATAAATAAACCAGAAAAACATCAGGTAGAGAGAAGCGACACATCTATCTCGCGCTTTTGGAATATGAACTCCTTGAGAACAAAAACTTTCGTCATTTTGCTGCTGTATTCCACAGTGCCTGGAAAAGTTCTCAGCATAGAGCAGAAGTTCAATCAATATTTTCAATTGATCAAAAATAAAATAACAAGTAATAGAATGTACCAAGTAGAAAATAAAATGATGACATGATAGAGAGGGTCTGAGAGGGTCCTAGGCAAGACTTGGAGGACATTTGTGCTGAGGTCTGAAAGACGAGACGGGGCTAGCCATGCAAATATCTGGATGAAGTGCATTCCAGACAGAAATGAACAGCCAGCACAAAGGCCCCCTTGAGGTGAGACTAGTCTAGGTGATTTGAGCAACAGAAAAAGACATGAGTGTGCTAGAGCATGGGGAATAAGGTGAATAAGAGGAGACGAGAGAGATAGGCAGGGCAAGGTGATGGGAGGCCCGGAGGCCACCAGGGAGAGTCTGGATTTTATTTTAAATGCGATGGAAACAACTGGAAGGTTTTAAATAGGAAACCGGAATAATAACAAGCTTTTGCAATAGTCTAGACAAGAAGTTAAGGCTTAACTTAGGGCATAGTGGTGGAAATGGAGGGAAAGGGGCAATATTACTCGTTGACAAAATGCTTATTCATGGTTTGAATATGGGAAGTGGGTCTCAAAGAAAATTGGCAAATCAGGAATGACTCAACTTTTTAACCTTGTTTTTTGGGGAGTGTGCTGATGTTTCCTTAGATATGGAAGACTGAGCTCAAAAGCTATATTTGCTGGGACCGCCTTAACAAAGTACTGTAAATCAGGTGGCTTAAACAACAGAAATTTATTGTCTCACAGTTGTGGAGACAAGAAGTCCAAGATCAAGGTGTTGGTAGGGATAGTTCTTTCTGGGGTCTGTGAGGGGAAATCTGTCACATGCCTCTCACCTAACTTCCGATGGTTTGCCGACAATCCTTGGCATTCCTTGGTTGAGAGATGTATCACTCCTATCTCTGCGTTTATTTCCACATTGATGTGAGCAGGTGGGGGAGCTGGAAGGGGAACTCACAGTTTCTCTTTTGACTATGTTAAATAAGTTTTGACTATTAGATTCTAAGTAATGATGTCAGTAACTATAGGAGAGCAGAACAGAAAAGAGGCAGATCACAGCTGAGAAGACTTCATGGAGAAGGGCCAAAAAGATGGGTAGAATTTTGACAACGTTTTGGATGCCCATACCATTTGGATAACTAAGTGGATGAGTAAATGTGGTATGACCGCAGAGAAGCATTCATTGTTTTTCCCTTCATAAAGGAGAAGAGAACCATGGAATTATTAAATGTGTTATTCTGATAAGTAACTTTCTCCATTTCTAGATGGAGGATGCTGACTTAGAAATAGCCCTTGCTTCCCAGTAAAAGCGTCTCTCTTCCTTCCTCTGTTAAGAGAGCAGGTCTCTACTGCTGTTGATTCAGTCTTGGCCAGGTCTGGGATGATGCAATGAAGATAATGGGAAAACAAAATCACCGAATGGGGAAGGCCTCCTACCTCTAGTACGGCATGACTAGAAATGATTTGAGGGATCTGCTCAATATTTTAGTCCGATCATGTCACTTCCTTGATTAAAGACCTTTAATTGCTTCCCATTGCTTTTAGGAAAAAAAAAAAAATCCTAAACTTTGCCTAGAAGAACTCAAATGTGCTGGCCCTGCTAATTCTCTCCTCTCTGCATCCGAGCTTCATGTCCTGTATTTCCCAACCGCTTTGGAACTTGCTCCCATTAGCCTTGGGGACTTTGAAGATGCCACTAAGACCCTTGTAAATTTGTGTTTTCTTGCTCTCCCTCCACTCCAGCTTGTTAATTCCGCTCATCCTCCAGGTGACTAAAGTGCCTAAGCTTTTAATGGGCATCAGAACCCTGTTTCATCCTCCTCACTTGACATTCCACACTCGTCTCCTTCTTCTTTTTGTAATAACTTTCAAAGGAGTCCGTAGGTTTTAAGAAAAAGTAATTCGTTTGTAACCCAGGCAATTTTAGGATATTCCTTGCATCACCACTAGGGGGAGAGCTGCACTGCCCAAGTTTTCATATTCAGAGCTCTGGTAGTAGGTTGTTTGACGGAATAAAGCACAAAAGAGAAAATTAAGGGCAGATGTCCAGCTGCCGTGGAGAAATGGGAAGTGAAGGCAGTATTAGTCCTGGAGGATAACAAAACAAAACAACTCAAGACAAAAATCAGAGAGGCATGGTCATCGGTGATTATACGTATTGAAAAGTTGGAGCACTAGTTGTTTAAGTTTTAATAGTGAATGCATGAGTGGAGAAGGCATCTTTGCAGAGGATGCTGCTAGAGGCTTAAGTGCCTCTGTGAGAAAACTGGAGATGACCAAGTAGAAGGCTTGAATGGGAATTTTACAAGACTCTTGATAGGTAATCTGCAGATACATGCATGACAGGTCGAGAGAGTGGTGGTGACAAGCTTGAGCCTCGGTTCTGAAATCTCTGACCTTGACTCCCAGATGGATCACTTACTAGTTGGGTTGCCTCGTACAAATTGCATTACCTCTGTGTGCCTTGGTTTCCTCATTTACAAATTTAGAATAATATAAGTTTAAGAAGGTTATTGTAAGAATTAATAACTCAAAACAATATCATGATATGATATTATGCCAGGTGTTATTCTAAGTGCTTTATGTCTGAATCCTCTAGTTCTCAGAGCAACCCTAGAACACAGATTATATTATTATTATTAATAATAATTCTAGTTATTATTGTTATTATTACTCGTAGTAGTAGTATTTCACTACTGCGGAAACTGAAGCGTAGTGGGGTTTAGAAATGTACCTAAACTCACAGCTAGAAGTGTCAGATCAGGGTTTGAACCTACCAGAAAAATGCCTGCCTTAAATTAGGTACTTAAAAAGTGTTAGAAATTACTCTGCTTCTTACTGGGAGGCCCCGGCCTGGCTGTATTTGGTGGTTCGGGAGCCAGGCAGGTATTTTTCATAATCTGATTTTGTGTAAGAGGAGGAAAGGAGGGGTGGACAGCTCAGGGGAGTGAGGCTTCTCATCATTTCTTTGTCAAATGAGGTGCACTGCCTCCACCTCCGTGAGGCCGAGATGATCACAGTGCTGTTTTATTAGCCCTCAGCCCCTCTGCTCACAACCTGGGGGAGGATGAACACCCTGCCTCCGACCCACAGGTGGACATCTTTGATCCCACTGAGGACCTGGAGGAGACAGAATATGTTACACACGTGGGGACCTCTGGAAATAACTGAGGAGGAATTTAAAAAAGGAAAATCAGAATACCTTTAACGTACAGGTGAGGTCAACAGGCATCTAAGAGTGATTACTCTCAAAGGGAATGCATTTACACTCAGTCTGTTATGTTTGGTGTTATAGGAGAAATCAGGATCTGTTTCCTTTTACTTAAACCATTCCCTCTGTATTACAGTATGGATGTTTCTAATTTATCGTATAGTATTTATTCCCTGGGACATCTACCTCACGTCCCTCAGAAATCCTCATTCTTGCACCACAGTTTGACGCTAGAGGTAGAAGCTATAGACAGGTACCAAGTTATAATGCAAGTAGAATTTATGGCTCAGTCTTGAAGCAAAATGGTGGTTAACTCAAGTTTTAAAAACACACTCTCTCAGGAAATGCCTTTCTAAAGGATTTGCTACACAAATCGAGACTATAGAAAAAGTGTTGTTAAAACCCAACATTTTTATGTTATATAACTTTGTGATGGATCCACCAAAGAGTAGCAGAGGTATGTGGGTATCTATTTGAGGCCCTGGAGGGCAGGACCGCAGCTGCTCATTTGGCTTTATATGATGCCCAGAGTATAGACAGTATATTCTATTGATGTTCTTTAAAGATACTGGTGCTGATGATTTCTTTCTGTTCACTCACCAGAGAGCGCATATATCTAACTCACCTAAGAGTGCATGACCCCATGAGATGGGAAAGATTCAAGTTCCCCTACTAGAGATATGGATCAGAAGGACCGATAACCAGCCTCAGAGATTAGAGGGATGTCATTATGTACTGTGGTTGTTACAAATTAACATGATTTCTGTCAAATTTATTATAGTTTGGTTAAGGTTAATGAAGTTGTAGTTCATTTCTCATTAACATGCTAAAGATGTAGAACAATAAATGATAGTTTCTGCCACCTCCTTTAGGAGGTATAATAACAAGAATTAATTCTGGAATGTGACAAGTAAGGGTGGGGTGGGGGAGATTGTATGAAACACGGTCAGAGTGAGTGGCCACAGAGTATAATTTATAAATATTCTCTCAGATTGAGAAGACTTTCCTTGAGAAGGCATTTATAAATAATTACCCTTTCCTGGTGTTGTACAGTGACTTAAGGCTATTGAGGGTTAGATAAACAGGAAGTGGTGCTCGGATGTGTGAAAAGCTTTATTAGAGGTACATGGAGAAATGATTAGTAAGGTTGGATCAGAAAAACTTAGGGAGTTTCATTCAGCTTTGCCTGCTTTCCCAGATTTTTAAAATGGCAACATTGTGGTCCTTCAGTAGAATAGTAATACCTGGATGGTACTGAGGGCATAGGTCTGTGGGAGGAAATGGGCGCTCTTATGAAGTTAGCCAAACAATACGGTGTAGTTTTTATTATTTTATTTTATTTTATTTTATTTTATTTTATTTTATTTTATTTTATTTTATTTTATTTTATTTTATTTTATTATTTTATTTTTGTATAACATTGTGTAGGCTGGATTTGCAGCTCGGGAACTAAGCATTTAGTCTTCCATTGGATGCTGGAAGATCAAGCACTGGGGTGTAAGGCAAGTTGGTTTCTTCTGCACTGAAGTTATGAGCCAAGAAAACTTGACTGTTGGGATATAGGGACCCTTTAAAACAAAGTCAAGAGATATACGCGAGCAGATCAAAAAAGTAGTGTGGGGTTCAGCCACGAAAATTTTAATATTGCTTTGCTTTTCCTTAATTTTTTTTTCCTCAAGTGGAACTTTTTATTTAACAGTAGAGTTTTAGCTATTTACTACAAATTAATAAGTTTGGAGTGTAGACAAGTATAGGTTAGTATATGACAAAGAACAGTGGATTGGATCTAGATCTGAATGGCTAAATAGCTGTGTGAAAATCCAAATCAAGTCAAACTCTCTCTGGAAGAAAATTTCCACATTTGTAAAACGTAGAATGCTGACCTAGATGATGTCCAAAATAAGGTTTAGTACCGAATTCTATGATTTTTAATGTGACATCACATATAGTCTCGTCGGTTTGCAATCTCACAACCATGCTATTGAGGCTCTGTCTTGCCTAGACATGACAGTCCCCAACTGCAACAGGGGAAGTGCCTCCGAGCCTGTGCTGATCACTGATTGATGTATTTGAGGAGCAGCATCTGGAGTGAGAAGACACCCACTGATTGATTCGCAGCTAAAAGAATAGTCACAACATTGGGGCAGAGACCATTTTGGTAGAGATGCTTAGAAACACATGGAAAACACGGTTCTTTACTGTATTGGACTAGACATGGCTGGGAGAGAAAAATTGTCTTTGCTTCTGTAAGCTGGTATCTTAAAAGTGGTTGGAGAGAAGAGAGAATAATAATAATAAAAAAAAAGCAGCAAGAATAAGCTGGGAAGCAGGAAGCACAAGACAAGAAAAGAAAGGAGATGGGAAAAGACGAAGCCGTGAAGGGAAGACAGGCCCAGACAGAGTCGGCGCTGGGACTAAGGATGGCTTTGGAACCGATGGGTTTCACGCTCGGCTCTGCGACTAATCGTGTGACTTTGGGAGGTTACTTAGCCTGTCTGGGCCCCAATTTCCACATCCATAAAATGTGGCTAACAATACGTGGCATCTCGTTTCCTCGCCAGAGCGCGTGCTTTACGAGAGCGTTGTTAGATGATGCAGACAAGGTGCTTGGCTCCGGGTCTGGTCACATGTCTACGAGCTTTAGCCGTCGTGGTGGCGGTGGCGGTGGAGGTGATGGTGAGGATGACGTAGTAAAATGCATCTGAAATTCCTTAAAACAATCTTTGGGACCTGATAAGCAATGAATTGGAGAAAGAAAAGGGAATATAATTAATATTTATTGAGGATGTAGTAATAATGGCCTCGACTTGTTGAGCAGTATGCTGTCACCACCATGACTGTGCAAGGCTGGATCATCACTTTTGCTTTATGGGTAAAAAAAAATCAAGGCTTAGAGGTTACCTGACCCACAGCCATGCTGCTGGGGTAAGGGGCGCACTCAGAGACGTTATTCTGTCTAGCGAGACAAGTTTGTGCTCCTCCTGCGATGTTGCCAGGCCCTTTAATAGTTTATTCACTTATTGTTTACAGTAGTTCTGAGAGGTAAGTATTCTTCTTCTCATTTATAGAGAATTCCAGAAAGGGAGTAGAAACCATAATTCTTAGATTCTAAAGCCCATTCTCTTTCCACACTACAAATACAAGTGAGTATTTTGCAAACTCTTAACAGAGAGCTTTCTGCAGACCAGCATTGTCCGATGGAAATATAATGCGAGCCAAAAATACATGACGTGTCTGTGATTTAAAATTTTCTAATAGCCACATTTAAAAAAGTAAGAAAAAAGCTAAAGAATTTAATAATATAGTCAACCCGATATATCCAAAATACTTTTTACTTAAAATGTAATTAACATAAAAATACTAATATAAGGCGTTTTACCTTTTTTTTTTTCTTTCCCCTACTTTGACATTCAGTATATATCTTGCAATTCTAGCACATCTCATTTGGTACTAGCCACATTTCAAGTGCTTGAAATCCACCAGAGGCTGGTGGCCACCACACTGGAGAGTCTAGCTTTAGACACTTCCTCTGTCATCTTGGATGATTCTCCAAGCTATAGAAGGCATTGAATTTGTTAGCCACAGCGAGATCGTCCCTGTGTAACAAAAAGGAAAAATATTAACTAATCCCGTCAATGAAATTTTGGACTACACTTGTTAAATCTACAAAAAAAAAAAAAAAAGAGTATAACTTATGTTGCCCTTAAAAAAATAAATGATTTGTTCGCTTAAATAGAAACTTGGTTGCTTTGACCTTTTTATAGGCAAATTTTTCAAAAGGCAGGTAGGATTTCATGCAGAGCAGAAGAAAATATTTAGAATTGATTTACCAGATATTTAAGGAACACCAAACAGGGGAGTGAGGGAATGAGCATTGTGAAGATACCATCCAAGTTTTTATCAGCAAAGCCGTCGCTGTACAAAGGTGTAACATGATAGTCGCTATGCTCAGTTGCTGAGTTTGCTTTGGTTAAGAGCTCTCGCTTGAAGGTAGTTTTATGAACTCTTCTCAGAAACTTACGAGAAAAGGCAAGAAACAATATCACGTGCTTCTGCCTCTTTTATTTACTTGTGTCACATGAGCCCGATGTCAGAACTCTTAAATTTGGAGATGTTAAGTTTCACAATGAACTAGACAATAGTTAAAGTTGACAGGTCCAAGGAATTTCCAGAAAATGCTAAACCTCTGACATTCAGAAGCCACAGTTATAATACTTCACTGGAGTGTTTAATAGTTCTAGAGAGTCACAACGGGGTTCCAAGAACATGCTCCCCAAACCTGGACCATAATAATTTTTGTTTTTATGTTTGTGTTCAACCAATCAAAATACATGTTTGTGCCCAGGTTGTATGTAATAATTTTAGGCGTATCCACATGTTATTTCCTCATATTTTATCCCTTGCTTGATTTTTTTCATCCATACCATTGCTTTATCAAACTCTCCTTGATATTACTATAATTCCACAACAATTAGAAATACTAGTGATTAAATTGCTGAAATCTGCCTATGTAGAGTAAGAACATTTCAATTCTATCTGCATGGGTGTTAATTATTTTAGGCAAGCTGTCATTTAGGCTTTCTAAAGTGGATTTTGTTCTTGCAGTCAAGAACATTGCTTAGTGCAGAATTAATTAATCATTATAAATATAAAACCTGCAGTATCAGCTTCTGTGTTCAGAAAGGTTTCAAAAGGCAAGGTTGAAAGAGTCAATAGGCTGCTGAAGGGAATCTTACCACGCACCCCCCACCCCCAATCTGATAAAGGGACAATTACACTATGTACTTCATTTTTATATAAGCCCTTCAATATCAGTTCAAAAACTAGGAATGTCTAGTTTTTCAGCCCAGAGTGTCCCACTTCGCCCCCGCCCCGTATCTTTAACAAACTTTTAAAAAGAATTAAGTAAGGAAATGGCGGAAAATTGAAGTTGATTTAGCTGAAGGGAAGACCTCCTCCCTCACTCCGCCCCCACTTCATTCTCTAGCACTATGTGGAATAGAACCTATATCTTCTGTGGGCTCTGAATTTTCCCAGATGCCCAGCGGCTTCTTAAGGGATGTTCTATGGGATGACCACAATAATCGTATTCCTCACATGAAGGCTCATGTGCTACAAGGGAAAAAGTTCACCATTTTCCATTGCCTTTCCCACTTTTTTTTTTTTTAATAATTGCTCTTCGATATTGTGTCATTTCTCTGCTCTACAATGGAAGCAAAATTCAACCAAGTTATAGTGGAATACATTGACCAACACACTGATGTTATGCCTATATGGGTAAAGAGCCCAATTGGTATAGCAATCTAGAAAATGACTATATTAACTAACATTTAATTAGCCAACTATGTAATAGCCACTCTAAGTGCTTTAAATGTAATGGCCTTGGATAAGCGCTTTATGTGTAATTGTCTCATTTAATTCTTACCACTCAGAAATAAAGGGTGTCCCTCAATGTAGAAAAATTTGTTCGTTTTACAATATAATTTTACTAATTCCTCAAAATTTAAAGGAGCATTTATTTATTTAAAAACATATATTGGGAATTGGTTCTTTCTGAGGTATTTCCTAAGAATGAAACAAAGTGTACTGCTTCTCGAACTTCCATGTCTGGACAAACTACCTGAGCCTCTTGTCACACTGTGGGCTCTGATTCAGCAGGTCTGAGTTGGGTCTGAGGTTCTGCACTTCGAACAAGCTCCCAGGTGATGTCGATGCTGCAGGTTTGAGGACCACACTTTGAGAACTAGGACAAAATCTATATTTAAAGCAATTTTGAGGTGATGATGGTCAAAAGACCATGTCATAATTGTTCCAAGGAGCTAGTTAGTAATTGCAGCTGATGGAATAAGGCTTAGCTCTGTCAAACAAATAACATTTGATACGTATAATGGGTAAACGTAAGTGGAGGGGGACGTTGCTTAGTATGTTCTTATTGGTTAACTAGTCGATAGGAAAGATGTAGAAAACGTCCTCAACCATGGCGTGGTCTCTACAGGGCTTTTGGCGCTCCCACAAGAGAACCCCTGGGGATCTGTGTTTGTTGGGTCCACACCTGCGTTGGACATTCTCTTTCAGTGCTTCCTTCGTCAGTAATTAAAGCATCTACCTGGGTCAGGGCAGGTGGTGACTGTGAAGTACGATGCCATCTCTGTGGCACAGAGAATCAATTATCGAAGAATCTCCCATTTTTTAGTTTATTTTCAAAGATATTTTATAATTTGTATCACTACAGTTATGTTTTTAATGGAATTTAATTGATTTCGAATCCAATTAAAGAAAATCTATTTTTAAAGAACATCTCCGCTGCTGCCATTCGGAAGTCATGGCAGGCTGGCACAATGTAAGTCACCAGAGCATAATTTGAACGCATTTGGTATAATCAGCTAGAGGGAGTTGCAAGTGACCTATATTTAATATTTTAAAAAAATCTTGATGTGTTTTATTCCTCTCAAGACTATATATGTCAATGGCCTGATGATATAAATAACCATTTTTACTAGAAAGAGTTCTATGGTCTTTTGGGTAAAAGTTATTCCTTCTGGTTTTGGGAAAGGGATATTTTTTCTAGGACATAGTGCCCCTTTTTCCATATATTGTGTCTTTAAATTATGTTTTTTTCTTCTCCAATCTCACATCTGTTCTGAGCTCTTACAGAGGACTGTTTCGGACCATTAGGTTTTTTTCCTAGACTTGGTTCAGTTACATTACTCATAAACCTAAACGTTTTAACGCGTCCTCCTTGTCTATTGAATAAACGACAATCATGGCTCTTCACAGTGTAGTCGAAAACTAAACTTAAGTCAAACTGTAGCATTTGCCATCCCTCCCTCCCACACGACAACCCAACCATATCCTCATTGTCATTCCTCTTGTTCTTTCTGCCTAGAATAATAAGCCCTTTAATAGGATGACTTGAAGACATTTTGAAAGAACGGTCCAGAGCCAACTCGAAGCCAACTGTGGTGACTGGGAACAAGGAGGGGAATAGACTGGTGACATGGAAAGAGCAGGTAGCCCTCCCCAGTCCTCCAACGAGCCTGTACACAGGTCATTCAAAAGAGATGGAAAGTTCCAGAATTTTAGTCAGTGAATCTAACACGACTCCTCTATCCCTAAAGCTAACAATTAAAGTCTCAAACCCCAAATGCCAGTTGGTCTCTCGACCATTGAAATTTTTCACTCTTTGCAATTTAAAGTACTGGCCTCAAATAATGTTTAAGTAGCAAAATAAAAGTTGCATTTTCCCCCCAGAGTAACAGTGTTCAAAAAGTCAACATACTGCAGCCCCATTCATTTTAAGGTGAGCCTTAACTGAAACGAAAGTCTCCTGTAACTAATCCTTGTCACAGTTGAGTGTTAAACCAGTCATCTACAGGAGCCTACACATACAATTCCAAGTTTCCCAACCTCTTCACAGCACGCCCCCCGCCAAAAAAAAAACCCCACATAACTATAGTAGCTTAATTTTTTCTCCTGGTCTTTCCTGCCGCCAAATGAGGGTCAGTATTTTCAGTAGCCTGGCTGCAGAAGAAATGGTTTTTCCTTTGATTTCCAGAGATGGGCTTTACATATGAAGAAGCAAGCCTGCCTGTCAGGTCAGCAAAGCTGTCGTGGGTAGAGAAAGTGGATTATCACAGAGAGCCTGAGAAAAGCTTTTGTCACCCACGAAGGAACACAAAGACTTCTGGACTTTGTGGGTGTCTGAACTAGAGAAAAAAAAGGGAGAGGCAGAGAGGGGAGGAGAGGAGAAGGAGAGAGGGGGCAGGGAGGAGGAGGAGGAGAAGGAAAAGGAGGGAAGGGAGGGGAGAGAAGAGAGAGAACAGACGGGTTCAGAATGTGTTTGTTGGCTTTCCTCTCTGGGGCAGCATCACAATTACTGCAGATGAAAACACTTACAGGGTTGGACTCAAGGCAGCCCTATGGAGTCCCCCAGATTCCAGTGAGGTCCGGAGATAGCAGTTTAAAACTCCCAGGCCCCATCGGGTAGTAGGGAAATGCTGAGAAAACTGGTCCAGTGGGAAGGGTTTGTGGTGAGGTGGGGATGGGCAGTCTGGGAGTATGGGCCGCGAAAGGTACCAGAGACCACAATGGTGTATATAGTGCCACACCCAAAGGATTCAGGTGTATCCAGCCTCACCCCAGTGGATTCTGGTGCAGGACATCCTGGTGACCTGGTGGAACAGTTATACCACAGTGAAGGCCAGTGAGACCTGTGGGACAACAGACCTGAAAACTGCTCTTTATGGTAATACCATGAGATAAGCCGTGTAAGATAATTTACAGGTCCAAATTTTAGATGATAAATAGACTAGAACATAAACTTGCAGACGTGGTTCTAACTTGGACTTGGTGTGAAATAGTCTATTGTTATGATAATTTCTGAGTCTTCTCTAAGGAAAAAGCTCAGCTGCCCTCCCATCCTTTCAAAGAGGCCATGAGATGGGGGAACCACCTCATGCAAGTAGAAATAAGATTGTCCCAAATAAAATGCTAATCTTCACTGCTTCCCCAGGTCCATCCAGAGAGGTAGCTACATTTTGACTACGTTGGAAGATGTTAAACATTTCTCCTTGAGTTTCTGTGACCAGCAGGGTGAGGAATGCTGGGGGAGCAGGGTTCCACCACACTTTCTGGAGGGAAGATTTTAGAAGGTATGCTTCTTAGCCTTCTCTACCACTCACCCAGTCTTCTCCTTTGGAGAAGTGTGACTTTTCTGATGGGTGAGGTCAGAAGGTGCTGAATGTGCGTAGCTGAATCCATTTACAGTTTCCCCCATTGGATCTGCCTGCCCACCAAGTAGGTGTTTCGGCCTTTCATCTTCCACTTCTAAAGAATGGGCTGTGTTCTAACTTTTCTCACTAATAAGGAAAAAGCCATGCAGTCCAGAGATTCTGAGTAACGGTGTCTGACCTGCACATCTAATTCTCTCGCAGGTGGCTCTTCCCAAGGTCTAGATTTGGGAGGTCGTGTTGGGAAGTCATAATGTGACTATGCATTTGAAGCTGGCTTCTCCCTTCCACTTTTAAGGGAGATATTTTCCCCCCATCTATGTAAATTTCCTGTTCCTTTCTTAAGAGATGGATGTGGGTAATAGGAGTGATTATTTACGATATCAAACTCAAACATATATTAAAGAGTTTATCCAATATAAAGTGTGATAAAAATGCAAAGAAAGCATTTATGTAGTGAACAACAGCATCAACCTTGGTGTCAGCCCTGAATTCAGATCCTGCCTTATTGATTGACTAATTATTGACCCAAATACTCAACCTATTCGAGCCTCCTCTATAAAATATTGCTATCAAAACCTGTGTCTCTGTATCATAAAGATTAAATGATATCAGATGTTATAACTTACTTAATTATCTCTCTGTGTCACTGTGGCTGGCATGTAGTAGACCTCTACTGTGAGTTATTTTCCTCGTTTCTCTTCTCTTGAACAAGTAATATTTATTTATCTTCCCCCTTCACCACCCCCACACATATACATCCTCTCTACATTCATAACCCTGTTTCATTTCATCATAATCACTTGACCTATTGCTAAGGGAGGAATATCCAGTGTGATATTTATCATATATACACTCAAAGAAAATTATACTTTTTTTTTTCCCTTACCAATACAGCCTCATTGAAACTCTGGGTTTTTCCTTATGATATACCTGCATTTTAGAGTGTGATAAAAATGTTTTTTTAAAAAATCAGCCTCCTCATTTGCAAAATTATGGGATTATATCATAAGACTGGTAAGGAAACTTTGTGTTAAAAAATTCTATAATTATATAAAATGCCACAGTGTCATTACTCTTGAAACTATTTTGTTTGTTGTGCTTGTTCTGTGTAATTTCCCTAATAATTAGCCAAGGCTTTCATTTATAGTGCTTTTATATTTTTCTTTCATTCTATAGAAAAATAGGAAAAAATAGAATTCTTTTCCTTTATCAGCAAAACCACAAAAAATATAACCTCAGTAGGTTATTATAAAAACCACAAAGACATACACATGAAAAGTCTATTTAAATATTCCATTGCAATGGATTTGGCCTGCATTTATTAATTATTCCATTCAGGGCACATTTACTGAGTTCAACTCTGCCATATCCTGTGGGTACTGGGGCCATAGAGATGAATGAGATTCTTCCTGCTCTTAAGAGGCTCCTGAGCAAAAAAGGCAAAAGAAAGTGTAGAGTGGTCGCCACAGAAAACACATCGCCTTGGTAACAATCTGTACTGAGTCAGAGAAGCAGAATCATAAGAGATACATGGTGTGAATATAAAAGGGGCACTGTAATAAATCTAACTGAAAGTAACTTCACACGGTGATCTGATCACAAATTTCTAACTGGGCAGGTCATGGTGGGGAGTCACACCCCAGGCCTATAAATTCTTAAATAAAAGGTTTAAGCAAACCTTGTTCATTGTTCCTGTGCTTCTAGGTTAACACACCTTTGAAATGCCAAAGTAATCCTCTTTTCGAGACTCCTAGAAGGCATAACCACCCTCAAGGGAGCATTTGAGATCTCCCTTCCTGGCAGTAGTCCTCAGTCTGACTCAAGTAAAACTCTTGTAAAAATTCTCTATAGGTTTAGATGTTTCTTACATTGTCAATATTAAGAGATTTACTGCAATGAATCGGCTCATGCAGTTGTGAGGACTAGCTAGGCAAGTCCACGTTCCACAGGGCAGGTCATCAGGAAGGGCTAGCTAGAATTTGTGGACTGCAGCGAAGCCCTTGTCCACAGGTAGAACTTCTGTTTCATCAGAGAAACCCCAGCTGCAATTAAGGTCCTTCAAGGGTTTGAATTCGGGTCCACCTAGATTATCTAAAACGAATTATCTTACTTAAAGTCAACTTGTTATGGACTTTCATCCCACCTACAAAATACTTTCAGAGCAACACCTAAATTAGTGTTTGATTGAATAACCTCCAGCTAGAGCCAGCCAAATTGACACATAAAACTGATTATCACAATCATCATTTGCAAAATCCTCATGAGTCTAATGTAACTCTTAATGTAGCACTCTCTTAAAATCACAATGTCTGCTGAGCAAATATTACAAGAATCTGTTTCCTAAAGTGCTAACGATTTACCTCAAAATTATAATCAGGAATTTTGCTCTGGCTTCAGAGGTTCAGGACTCTTGATGCTATAATGTCTTTAGGGAGGGATTAGGTGGAGAAATGAGTTCTGCATTACTTCCTCTAATCCATGTGTGTGTGGAGTAGGAGGAAAATACAAGTATGGAGTATTATAAAAGGAATATATAAATGGCCACTTCTAATGAAAACATATTCCTTTGTTATTTAATTCATTAAATTTTACTGGCTTCACTTTCCTAAAGTAGGTTCTACAGAACACTGGTTTCTTAAGATGAAAAGCCTGTTTGCAATATTGTTATGTATATGTCTATTTGTATTTATATAAACATTTACATACAAAACATGAACTTTATAATATATGTAAATGTATGTACATTTACATGCAAATAAATATGTTATAAATTTATGCATTCTGTGTATGTGTGTATATATAAAACTGTCTGTAATCAACTATGCGGGAGAAGTACTGGAACACATTTAAAATGTCTTCTTTGCTGCTGGATTTTTCCTAGTCTTAATCTGTCATCTTAATTGTCATCTTTAAGACAGAGATTTGGAATTTAGCTTTAGTCAAATTCATTTGATCATGGGACATCTTTATTCAAGGGCTAACTTTTTGGATCATTATTCATTGCAATGCACCTTTAAAATCTGTGTAATGAAGTATTATTTATGGAGTGGGGGATGGGATGGCTTAACAAGTAAGCATCTATTCAAATGCAACAGAAAGTTCTGTCATAAGATGCAAGAGGTGGAAGAGCTTAAAGGTTGTCTAGTCCTATCACTCATCCAATGGATAACACTTTTGTTTTCCTTCAATCACACAGCTGGTCAATACTTCATATATAAAAGAAACTGCGGAGTCTGACAACATGATCCATCACGTTGTCTCCATCATTATTTTGATAATGCCATTTGTCATTGTCAAAGGTCTCCAACAAAAATGTTTCTGAAAAGAAAACCAACAGACTAAGAATGAAAGCAGTGCCATGTAGTGTGGTTCACCGAGCATTGATTGAGGGTCTATTACGTGTAGCAGCTCAGCACTCTCTATCAGGGGAAGAGGGACATGCACCAACATAATTAGTATAATAAAGCACAAGTCATGTCCAGTTGTAAACGTATTGGTACAAAAATATAAGTGAGTGCAGCCATTTCTTCCAATTGCAGAATTGTGATGTTAAGAGACTTTACAGAGGTCATAACTTTGGAGGTCGACTTTTTTAGTAAGATTTCACCAACTTGAGTAGGACACGAAGGGGATTTTATGTGCAGAGGAAAAAATGAAGCACACGGTGAAGTCAGAGGACCAGATAATTTGGGGAGCTGAGTGTTGAAAGCGATCAGAGCATAGGATGAGTATTAGATGGGAGATGGGAGGTATTATGGGTTGAACTGTGTCCCCCAATGACCCCCCCCCCAAATATATATGTTAAAATTCTAACCCCCAGCACCTTAGAATTGATTTCACTTGGAGGTAGGGTCTTAATCAAGTTAAAAGGAGGTGATTAGCATGGGCACTAATCCGATATAACTGGAGTCTTTATATGAAGAGGAGATCTGGACACAGACACACAAAGAGAGATAATGTAAAGAAATGAAGGGGGAAGTCAACCATCTATAAGCTGAGGAGAGAGAGTCTTCTCTCACAGCCTCGAAAGAAACCAACACCTGATTTTGGACTTCCAGAATTGTGGGAGGGTAGAATTCTTGTTGTTTAAGCCACCCAGTCTGAGGTACTTTGTTTAGGGCAGCCCTAGGAAACTAACAAAGGATGTGAGGCAGGAAATGTAAATTGGGACTAGACTGTGAGAGCTCTGCTATACCAGTATCCAGCATCTGAGCAGTGGGGCGCTTCTGAAGTCGTCCGAGGTGGAGTAGCCTAGTCAGAGCGGTAACTTAATGAGCTAACTTTGCAGCAGCCTGGAAAAACTTTAGGACGGAAGAGGAGAAGGTGGCAGCAGGAAGCCAGAGCCTGTGGCTTCTTCAGTGGGCCAGGTGAAATATGTCCAGGGCCTAAATTAGGCCAGGAGCTTTGGGTGGGACTTGAAAAATGTTGCACAGGTATATCTGATAAACCATAGGACACGGTGAACAAAGAATAAATCAAAACAGCCACCAGATTTGTACAGGCCCCCGCCCCTGTAATCCCATCCCCACGCCCCCCCGCCGCCCTCAGATTGAATACAAGCGGGTAAGACTGCCTGGGTCCAAAGGTAATGGGTTACTTTTGGATGTGACCCTCTCAGAGCCCAGGAGGCTTTGCAGTTTTTTTCTTACATTCACTTCTTCCCTCTAGGGACCCTGTCTACTGGCTTCCTTTGTGATCTATACCCATGCAGATTTCTTTCCCACCTAGGGAAAGATTTGCCTTTGCAAATCTCCAAGCCTGGAAGACTCTACCAAGGCCCCGCCCACAACCCCATCCCCTGAAGGGCTCATCCCTCCCTTCTGCTGTTGTCGCCCCTGTCACCTCCTTAGAGACTGCTCCCTGTTCTGAGCACTCTGCCCGCTGGGTTCTTCAAGTCCCCACCCTGTTTATTTTTAATTTTTCCTCAAAGCACTTCTATAGCTCTGTGATGAGATTGCTTATTTACTTATTTTTGTTGATCCTCAGCTTCTCTCCAAATTTCTACCCCCTGAATATAATGCAAAGTCTGAGTATAGAGACCTTGTGTATCTCATTCTACAGGTTCTCTCTGGAATTTAGCACTTAGTAGGTGCTCATTAAATAGTGGCTGAATAAAAGAATGTGCCAACCAAAAATGTCATTCCTTTTGAGTGACAGGAAATAATACAAATATAAACAATATAAACTGTCTAAGTGGTTATAATTTTCTGAAAGTTGAAACCATTTCAATATTTTATATCATTTACTTTCACTCAAAAGGGATAATACTTTTGGTTGATATATTTAGGATAAAAAAGATCAATCCTAATAATTTTAGAAAAACTTTAAATTTCAGAAGATGTAGCCACACATAGCAGTGAGTTATGAAAAAGGTGTTTTCGATTTCACATTTGCTCATGGAAAATATCTTAAATCATTTAATATTTTAAAAACTTTGCGTAAAAATCTGGACAAGACAATGGAAAAGGAGTTTAGTGATTACGTCTGTTATTTGCTCTCCCTCCTTCAGCTCTATGAGTCTGTGATGGGCACTAGGTTTTGCGACAGCAGACAAGGCATCCTCTGACCTTTGGGTCGCTTCAGTGTTTAGACACCTGATGGCAATCTTTCATTCAAGTTGGTACAGCAGCAGCCATTCTGGCAGGTAGGAGAGAAGACACTTTGTTTTTCTTTCAGCAATCTTCAAACCAAATAGCTGAAAATGTTTCCCAGTGACAGACAAAAGTGAGAGCCTAATGTTTTTCCAGATGAACATGGTGGCTTTCATGGAGGGAATGTGATGTGGGTAGATGAGCTCAGTGAAAAGTAGAGAAGAGAGGAAGGGCCGTGATGTGGATGCATGGCCCAGATGCATTCGGGGGCTGGGGCAGACAACTCGGAGAGCAGGATGTCATGCTAACGGGCAGGAAACAAGTTCGGAGAGATTTGGGTTGTGTTAAAACACAGTATAATCTGGTAAACCAGCATTCCCTGTCTCTTTTCTCCTTCCTTGATTTCTCCACATTGCTTTCCACTTGCCTCCGGCTGGGAATAAAAGACACAGTTTTGGTAGAAGGGTAGATATTTCTCCTCAGCAAGACTAGAAAGAGCAGAATTGAATAGAAAACCTTTCTCATGTCTCCCTGTCCATTCAATGGGCCAACGTTTTCTGTGACCTTGATGATATAATATTAGCTAATAGCTACCTTTTATCAAGCATGTACTATGTGCTAGGACTGTGTGATATACTTCAATTACACTCATCTCCATGTAATGAAGAAATAAAGTCAGAGAAGATTTAGTAACTGTCGCAAGTCATTTTGGCAGGTTGGTGGCAGAGTATGTGTCTGACTTTAGACCTAAGCATTTACCACGGTTTCGTTGTGGTTCCCCACAATCCAGTCTCCACAGCAACTGGGGTACCTTTAAACATGCAAACTAACCCCTATTGTGGCCTCCCTTTATACCTACAGTAAAATACAACTACAAGCCCCAGTTTGCAAGCCACCTATGACCTGGCTGCATCTCTGGCTTCTTACGGTTGGCTTGAACAGCAGAAGCTTTTTCCTGCCACAGGGCCTTTGCATTGGCTGTTTCCTTTAGCTAAAACGATCTTTCTCTTGATTAAGAAGGGTCGCTGGCTCCTCTTTTTTTTTTAGGCCTTAGCTTAAATGGCACCTCTATCAGAAAGGCCATCTCTTTCTATTACATCTTTAAAGAACATATCTTGTCCCTTTCTGTCACATCAACTTATCTTAATGCTCTGAAGAATCCTCGGTGCTATCTTTTTTTTTTATGTGTATATTTTTGCTTATTATATATTTTGCCCCCACTAGAAAATCAGCTTCCTAAGAGCAAGGAACTTCTTTTCACTGTTGTAGCAAAGGTATAATAGCTATTCTGTAGCCTAGAATAGTACCTAACATATTGGCTGAATGAATAAATGGACTTAATAAATTCTCCCCTTGTCATTTTTTTAATTTCACATATTTGTTCTCTAGACTAGATCCCATAATAATCGATATAAAATTCTACGTCTGCCTTATAATGCAATTTGAGTCCACATTATAACATGTAACAAGTAAGAGTCTCTTTTATGTCTTGTTTTAATTTCTGAAAAGAATGATTATTTCCACTCTGATATTCTTCTAGTTTTCCTATCTTAAAAAGTGTCACTGCTGTCACCTCGTTGGATAAATCAGAATAACTGAGAATTATCCTCGATTTTTTTCTTCATCAATCCCCACATTGTCAGTCACCAAACTCGATTGATTTTTACCTCCTGAACATGTTTCATATTCATGTGTTTTCTTCTTTCTCGTTGCTATAATCTCAGTCCAGACTCCCAGTATTACTTGCCTGGATTTCTGCAATAACAGCTTATTGCTTTTGCTACTTATGCCCTTCCACAGTCTTTATCTAAGCAATAGTTAGAGAAGTATTTATACAATGCAAGTACAGCTCTGCAGTGCTTTCTTCTAATATTGGGATGAAGTCCCAAATCCTTAAAACAAAGTCCAAGACCCTCCCTTCTTGACACTGCAACAGCTATGGCTGCTTCCTGAACTTAAATGGTTATGTACATTCCATCCCATCAAGTGCTATTCTTCAAATGTGAAGCACATTCGATCTTCAGAACAACCCAGTGAGAGAGGCTGTTGATGCTTTCCCCCATTTTACAGATGGGAAAATCAAAGCCTATTGCATTAAAAGTTTGGCCAAGATTAGAATCACAGAGCGATCCTCAATTTCTTTCTCAACCCCATGTTCAGACAGTTCTATTGATTTCACCACAGTGTCCCACAGAGTTAAAATAAGCAGCTCTAGGAAATGAAATTTCCCAAAACCTAGATCACATTTTATTTCCATCTCACTGTAATATATATAGATTTTTTTCTCCCTCAAGTCGTTCTATCAAGGAAACCAAAAGGTCATTATTCAGGGTTGACCAGGTCCTGGTTTCTTCATAGATCAACAACATATTTCTGCGTCCTTAGAGCTAGAAGGCAATGGGGAAAATTTGAGGACAAGTTTCCTGCAGGGTTAGGATCTTTCCCATGACTCTGATCATATTTCATTGACTATCTTGCTTTGTATCAGATGCTATACTAAGAGGATAAAAGATTAATAACAATACTTTTTAGGTGATATTTTTGAGATAAATATACTTTTCAAGGTGTTTCAAGAATAGTTGTTTGGATTTTCTGTTTCTGATTCAATTCTTATAACAACTCCATTATGTGGGCACTATTATTATCCCCATTTCACACATGAGAAAACAGAGGTGCAGAGAACTTTAGAAATTTGGCTAAGGTCTCACAAGAAGTGATAGAACACAGATATTAACCCAGCCAGTTTGGCTCTAAAGCCAAATTGATTAAAATTAAACATTAAAAGCTCATGATTTTAATCATAACACTCTAGACTTCTCGATTGGAATAAGACACAATCTCTTTCTTTAAAAATAATTTTTTCATTTTTCAATTACAGTTGACATGCAATATTATATTAATTTCAGGTATACAACATAGTGATTAGACATTTATATCAATTACAAAGTGATCACTCCAATAAATCTAGTACCCATCTGACGCCATACATAGTTAATACAGTATTATTGACTATATTCTCTATGCTGTACTTTGCATTCCCATGACTATTTTGTAGCTGCCAATTTGTCTCTCTTAATCCTTCTTCGCATCTCTACATCCCCTCCCATCTGACAACCATCAAAATATTCTTTGTATCTATGACTTTGTTTTGTTCATTTATTTTGTTTTTTAGATTTCACATATAAGTGAAGTCATATGGTGTTTGTCTTTTTTGGACTTAGTTCACTCAGCATACTACTCTCTAGGTTCATCTATGTTGTTGCAGATGGCAAGATTTCATTCTTTTTTTTGGCTGAGTAATGTTCGATTGTATATAAGTACCACTTCTTTTCCTGTTCACCTATTGATGGATACTTAGATTTCTCCCCATAACTTGGTTATTGTAAATTATACTGCAATGAACACAATGGATGCATATGTCTTTATGAATTAGTGTTTTTGCTTTCCTTGGATTACTACCCAGAAGCAGAATTACTGGGTCCTTCGTTGTCTCTTGTCGTAGCCTTTGTTTTAAAATCTATTTTTGTCTGGTGTAAATATGGCTATCCCAGCTTTTTTTTTTTTTTCATTTCCATTGTCATAAAATATCTTTTTTCATTCCTTTACTTTCAGTGTGTATTTGTCTTTCGATCTGAAGTGAGTATCTTATAGGCAGCATATGTAAGAGTCTTGTTTGCTTTTCTATTCGGTCACCCTATGTCTTTTGATTGGAACATTTAATCCATTTGAATTTAAAGTAATTTTTGGTAGATATGTAGTTATTGCCATTTTATTTTTCATCTTTTTTATCTTTTTTTTTTTCCATTATTTTCTTAAAGAAGTCCCTTTAACATTTCTTGTCATGCTGGTTTGGTGGTGATGAACTCCTTTAGCTTTTTCTTGTCTGGGAACTCTTTATCTGTCCTTCAGTTCTAAATGATAACTTTGCTGAGTAATCTTGGTTGTAGGTCCCTGTTTTTCTCTTTGTGAATATTTCTTGCCAGTCCCTCAGTCCTGCAAAGTTTCTGCTGAGAAATCAGCTGATGGTCTTATGGGAGCTCTCTTACAGGTAACTGCTTTTCTCTTGCAGCTTTTAAGGTTCTCTCTTTATCTATAACCTTTGACATTTTAATTATGATGTGTCTTGGTGTGGGCCTCTTGGGTTCATCTTGTTTGAGACTCTGTGCTTCCTGGGCTTGTATGTCTATTTCTTTCACCAGATTAGGGAAGTCTTCCATCATTATTTCTTCAAATAGGTTTTCAATTCCTTACACTCTCTCTTCTCCTTCTGGTACCTCTATGATGCAGATGTTGGTACGCTTGATGTTACACAGAAGCCCCTTAATTTTTGGATTCTTTTTTTTTTTTTACTGTTCTGATCTGGTGTTTTCTGCTACCATATATTTCAAATTGCTGATTCGACCTTCTGCTTCGTCTAATCTATTGTCGATTCCATCTGGTGTATTCTTAATTTCAGCTGTTGTAGCCTTCATTTCTGACTGGTTCTTTTTTATGTTTTCTATCACCATTTTTAGGTTTCTTTATGTCTTTGTTGAAGTTCTCATTGAGATTATTGAGTATTTTTATAACCAGTGTTTTGAACTCTGTGTCTGGTATATTGCTTGTCTCCATTTTGTTTAGTTATTTTTCTGGGGCTTTGTCCTGATCTTTCATTTGGAACATGATTCATTGTCTCCTTATTGTCGCTGCCTCCCTGTGTTTGTTTTTACTTATTAGATACAGCTGCTACGTTTCCCAGTCTTGGCGGCTTTATGTAATATGTGTCCTGTGGGGGCCTAGTGGCACAGTCTCCCTGGTCACCTGAGCTAGGTGCTTTAGATATATCCCTTGTGTAGGTCGTGTCTGTCCTCCTGTTGAGTTAAGCCTTAGTAGCTATTGGTGTGTCAATGGGAGGGATTGACCCTCAAGCTGATTGGTTGAGAGGGCTGTCTGTGACTACAGTGAAGGAATTGTGCGGGGGCTGAACCTATGGAGCAGGATTCACTTCAGCAGGGCTCTGGTGTCTGCTCAGTCTGCTCTTAATGTGTGCCATTTGTGGAAGTGGTTGGGTAGTATGGTCTGAAGCTGGCCACTGGGTCTGTTGGATCTGGGGCTTCTTGGGAGGCGTTCTGTTGCAGGCCAAGTTCAGCCACTGCCTGTGCCCTGCTCCGGGTCACTTGATATGAGTTAAAAGTGATTTGCAGATGGTTTCCACTTGTGCTAGGTAGGTTTGGATGTGCCTGGAGAAGCCGATTTTCAAATCAAGGTCTGCTGCCACTAGTGTTGGGTTTGGAGCTGCTTAACAAAAGATATGGGGCATGCCAAGGCCAGATGCTGCTTTTTGGGGGCTTGTAAACCTTTGAGAGATTTTAAGAAAGTCCTCAACATGAGCCAAGGCAGGATGTTTGTGTAGAAAAGCCACTGGAAGCGGCTCGTGTGGGACCACAAGTTGAGAGGAGTGAGGTCTCAGGGAATCACCAGGGCGGGGCAAATGGTGTTAGCCAGGTTGAGGAAAAGTCAGATATTTTGGCCACCTGTGTCTGCAGGCTGGGTGAGGGGAGAGCTCAACAAAAGAACAGTGGTTTCTGCTTGTACTTCTTTCTGGGAGAATCCTGCCCCTCCAGCTATCACCCTGAAGCCAGACAATTCAGTTCCTCCCCATACGTTCCTGGCACCTTTTGAGCTGATGATGACCCAGCACTGGAGCTCAGAGCAAGGGAGTCCATCAGCAGGTAAGTCCAGGCATGGGCCGTTGAAGAGTATGCTTAGGACTCAGCGGCCCTCCATCCCAGCCACAATCTCCACTGGTTTTCAGAACCAGAAGTTATGGAGACTTCACTTCCTGTTACCGGAATCTTGGGCTGGGGAGCCTGGTGTGGGGCTGGGACCCCTCGTTCCTCAAGTACCTCCAAAGCTGAGATATCCCTTCCAACTTTTAACTGCCTCATGTGCGCATGACTCCAACCTGTTCTGCGTCTGTGCCCCTCTTATGAGTCTCAAAGTGGCTTCTTCTGCACGTCCTTAGCTGTGGGATTTCTGTTCAGCTAGACTTCAGGTATTCTCAATGATGGTCATTCTGTAGTTTAGTTGTAATTTTGAGGTAGTTGTGGGAAGAGTCGTGCACAGTGTTTACCTACCTTGCCAGACAATTAATTGGAAGCCCCAGTACAATCCCTTTTTATAAGGGTTTTTTAGTTGGTGTGGAAGAGGGACTCATAAATATAACACGGTATGGTATAAGTGTTGTGATCCATTCAAACTTTTGTATAGTGGATATTTGTAATGTGCTTTTATTACATAGTATAGAGCAGAAAATATGAACTTGGAAGTTAGTTTGTTAACTGTGTGACCTTTGGAGAATTATTTAACCTCTCAGAGCAGTTTCCTCATAAAGAAAACAAATAAAATATCTATTTTAAAGTTTTACTATTAGCGTTAAGTAGGTTAATGTATATTCAGTAGTCAGCACATAGTAGGCCAATATGAAGACTTTTATAAGTTGTGGCAGTATTAATGAAAGAGTTATGTATAACATGTCAGATGAGCTTGAAGGAAGAAAACATTAGCTGGGAGATGGGGGCGTGTTCCCCACAGCTGATGAAACACCTGAGCTGGGACTGGAAAGGTTCGCCATAACTTTATTCTTTTGTTGCCCCATTCAGTATCCGGATTTTTCTCTGGGGAACCATTCCTTCTTCAAGATGTGTATGTTTCACCCCCATGCAGACATGGGCGTTGCTGATATTCTTCCTGTTACTCTAAGATGACTCTCCCATATATCGAAATAAATACTAGAGAAGGCAGGGAAGAGGGATGGCAAGAAAGCAGACCCTTAGCCATGCCAATGAGCCATTTGTTCAACCGAGCATGTGTCCCGTCGATCTCTTGACTTTCCAGTCTGTGAGCCAACACAAACCTTCATTGTCGAAGCCTGTTTCAGTCAAGTTTTCAGTTACTTGTGACTGATCCTCTCCTAACGCCAGGGAATTCTAGATGGAAAAGCTGCATGTGCAAAGGCTCGCAGAGGGGAGATCATGACAGGTTTGGAAATATTACATTGAGAAATAAGGCCAGAAGATGGGTCAGTGCCAGCTTTTCAAGGGCATCGACTTCCATGTTAATGAGTTTGGACTCTAGCCTGTAGGCTGTAGGGAGCAATGGTTTTTGAACAGAGAAGTGACAAGATCAGATTTGCATCTTATAAATATGACTCTGGCTGTGAAGTTGAGTCTGGAGAGGAGTAGAGGAGGCTGAAAGCAGGGGAGAGAGCTAGGAGATAACTGCAGCGAAATGAAGTGAAGACAGTAATAGTGGGGACAGAGAAGTACAGACCTGGTATAATTTTCTTTCTAGATCCATCTTACTATTATTCACTTACTTAAATGAATTCTTCTTGGCTTTTCATTCTGGGTTCACAGACGCCTCACCAGTCACAGCTGCAGACTGGCAGACAGGGAAACTCTTGGTCTCCAGGTGCACTGCAGAGCCTTCAAAATCTAAGATATGAGACATACAAGCTTCCTAACTTTTAATATTTCCTTGCTGTCCTTCTTCCTACATCATGGTGATGCTCTTCAGCTGGACATTAACAAATGGACAAACCAAGTCTGTGATCATCACAGAGCACAGTCCACTAAGCCAATTTACGTATCTTTCTGAACTCATACATGAGTACCTCGCTTCTTTTTTGTTCAGGCAGGAGATGCCCCAGCAGGGACTATCAAAATACTGTCATAAAATTTATGTTTATTGCTTTTTTTTTTCCTGTATCAGAAAACCTCCAACTAGTTACTGTGGAGTTAATATTCCTTTCCACTTTCCTGAGGTATTTTCAATAGTGGAATATTGGAATTGTATGGGGGTAGAGATAGATAAACATTCGAGGGTTTAGATTTTAAGTAGATACTTTAAAAAGGAAAAAAAAAAAAAACCCAGGCCTTCATGTGTAGTCTTTTTGGCATTCTGCTTTCATTTGCTGCAGGAAGATGAATGCTCAATTAAAAGTCTCTTAATAGGACCAGGAAAGAGTTGTGACTCATCTATGGTGTGTTAAGTCTTCTGCTGAACTACGAAGTTGTAGCTGGAACCACGTCGGGTCCTCTAGGGATTTAGACCTGGAAAACCCATTTCCAATCTTGTTCCACCATCACCAATTAAACCCATTCCTACTCCTGACCATGGGTCGATGGGGCAGTAATATCATTTAATTTAAAAAATTTTTAAGTACTGAAAAGGACCTTAAAATGATCTACTCTAGAATTCTTAGTTAATGAGTTCAGTTGGTTTGGCTGAGGCTAAAGATAACAGAAATCATGTCCCAAAATGTGGAGCTAGAACCCCTCCATGCAGGACCTACCACAAAAGATGTGCCTCAGTTCCCCATCTATAAAGCAGAAATATCTACCTCTAACGGCTGTTCAGGGATTAAATAAATTAATACATTTGAAGCACTTCAAATGCTACTGGCATATATCAAGTGCCAGATTAAGTGTTATCCATGAGGATATGGTTGTTTGGGGCCATATCAGTTTTGCTTTGCTATCAAATTCCGGGATGGATGGGCTGGCTGGCTGAATGCTCAACTGGTAGAACCAATGCAAGTTTGCTGCATTGGGCAGCAGGCACTTAAAGAGTCTGTGAGGGTAAAGGAAGAATGAATATTTCTTATAAATCCATGTGGCTCCAGTCAAGAGTGATCTACATGGAATGGTCTAAAGTCTGGTCCAAAAGAGATGAGCAGATCAAAGCAGAGAAAAGCTGGAGATACTACTGGATTTGTAGAATCTGAGGACAAGAGTACTAGCCAAGATAGAGGCACATTCACCTTGCCTGTAAAACTGCAGGGCAGACGCCCTGTGATGGAAGGACACCCAATGACGCTTGAAAGCATCATAAGAGAGTCCGTTGTAAATATCTGACAACTTCAGAAAGAGTCGATGACAAAGCGACGTGATGCTGTCAGCTAATAAGCAGTTTTCTTTTTACTTTACTCTCTTCTCTAACTTCTCTCAACACTGGGGGTTCAAGGGAAGCCATGAGAAACCTTGTATGACAAATTGGGAAAAGAAGAGGAAGAAGGCTAGGAAAGAGATAAGAAGGGGATCTAATTCCTTCTGAACACAGGTGTTTTTTGTTTGTTTATGGAGCAGTCTGAGCGGGAGGAGGCGAAGACACTAATTTTAATGGAAGATGTGCTGTTACCTGGAGCTACACTTTTGAATTGCTGAACTCAGATAGTATTTTGTGACTTGAAGTGATAGAAAACTATTTGTATACTGAAGGAAGACCAACGTTATGAGTCCTGCAGAGGTTCTGGCAGAACTAGCTCCAAAAAAATGGGTCCAAAGGACAATGGGAGACAAAGTCAGGATGCTTTGTGATTACACACCATGAGCTGTGCCTGTTCAACACAGCGGCTACACAATTAGCTGACATCTGTTGAATGCCACCACATGCCAGGCGCTGAACTGGTACTCAGGATATAGCAACAAAGACAAATGTCTAGTATCTTGGGAATTAGATTCTACAGGGAAAAATAGAAGGTGAACCAATATAAAATAATGATTACATAAATAATAGGTCTGGGGTAAATGTTAATAGTTAAACAACATGAGGGTAGGAGAAAAGGGCTGAGGAGAGGGTCAGTGTGGGCGGGAGGAACGGGGAAGTTCTCTTCTGAATTTTTTCTGTTTTTTTTCCAAGCACTTGGATGGGACATCATGGGAGGAGTAAGGGGAAGAAAAGAGGGGTTGGAATTTTAAAGGGAAGGTACAAAACCGTCACCTAGATCCATGGGAGAGAACATAGAACTGGGAACTGGAGTAGGATTGTCAGACAGTTTTAAGAATCCTCTTGAGAGCCATGGTAGAGATTGCAAGTGACATGAGTGCGCATTTGCATATGTTTTTCTCCAGGTGAGTTTAATTAAACTGACGCAGGAATAGAGAAAGTGGGACCCGGCCAGGGAATCGTGCTGGAGGGAGACAGGGGAAGGGACTTGAGCCTCCTGGAAAAGAACCGTGGAATCTAAGTTCGGTAGGAGAGGAAATGTGGACCGGAGGAACGAAGGCTGGGACTGGTGGCTTGCTGGCCCCTGTGAGGGTTATTAATTGTTTGAGTCACGAGCTGAGAGTAAGCTGCGCAGAGAGGCGGTGCGGAATGATGAGAGGATAATTGAAGATTGTGGTGATGGCGAAGTCAGGGTGATGTCCTGAGGGCTGGGTGGCTGAGGTTGAGTGGACGACATCATGGGGCGGGGGGCGGCGGGATCAAGACACCTCTAACTAAGAAGTCAGAGCAATAAAAGAGCCGTCTCTGTGGCTAATTAAAGTCAGGAATCATGACAAAAGTAATCCTGGAAATTAGTAATGAACCGGGTACTAAAATGGTTAAGAGATAAGGGGGAGTGACTAAGGGCTAGATTAAGATGGGGTGGTACTGGTAATACAGCCTGGCTGAGTTAAGTTTACAGCTAAGAGTTTCTAGGACAGGAAGAAGACAGTGATCTAGAAATGGCTAAGACATGTAAGAACGGCACCCTACCTCTAGGTTCAGTGGTATGAGGGGTATGAGAGAGAAAGGAACCACTACTTAAGAGAGTTTGTGAGATCCAGTGTCTTCAGCAGAGATTGAAGTTTCAGTGAGAATAACTCAGAGAAGCAGAAGGGAGTGATGATAAAGGGAGGAATTTGCAGACGATGGACCATGAATTCCAGAAGACTCATGGGAAGCAGTGGGAGGTGGGGTCAGATTAGAGGAATTACAGGGTGATAAAGGATGACCTGGGAGATGCGGCATCTGCCATCGACTGACGTACATATGGAAGTATGGTAAGATAAATACATCCTGATGTCCTGGTTTAGGCTGATTTTGGTGGTGAGAAGCCTGGACAGGAAGGAGTGGAGGTCTTCCTCGGTGAATTCACAACTCTGGGTAGTGTGTCGTGGTCAAAAAAAAAAGGGATAATTTAATCAGATTGAGTGATACTGGCTGGAGTTGATCCTTACACATCAGAAGCAAATAAGTTTCACCATATATGTGCCCAACTCCAGTCAATTAGAATAGCTGCCTGGTGCCTTAGGGAAGCGGTACCCAAACTTTTTTGTACCAGGGACCGGTGCTCCTATGAGAATCTAATGCCTGATGATCTGAGGCGGAGCTAAGGCGGTGATGCTGGTGCTGGGGAGTGGCTGCAAGTACAGATGAAGCTTTGCTCGTTTGCCAGCTCACTGCTCACCTCCTGCTGTGTAGCCCTGGTTCCTAACAGGCCACAGACTGGTACTGGTCCAAGGCCTGGGGGTTGGTGACCCCTGCCTTAGGGTGAGAAAGGGCTGAGGGTGTATTAATAAGGTCAGCCATGGACACGTGAAGGAGAACCAAGTTTACAAGTTGTAAGTAGGCAACCTTTCATTTTTAAGTCTTTTGAAATAGATACAAAAAGGTAAGGGGTTTGCTCAAAATCACAGCATTTAATGAGAATGAGAACCATTCCACCAGGAACACATGAAAACCTTGCTTAGGTAGTCCTCACCATCATATAAATGTCATTTTGTATTTATGTTTAGTTGATGAAGATTAGTAATACAGTTACTGAGTCTTGGCTTTCCCACCATCAATCTGTGGAACTATGGGCTATTTATTTGACTCTGCATCAGTTTGGATTCTCCAAGAAGCAGACACCAAGGTGGGGTTAGATATGACAAAAATTTACTAGGGGAAAATGCCTGTAATGGATAAAGTGATGAGGAACAGGATGAAGAGGGGAGTTAAAGACAAGTCTGACATAGGGAAGAAGAGAGGGGCTCGAAGTGTGTGAAAGGAACCCCAAGTTGCAGTGCAGTCGTAAGCAGATTGCCTGACGGATGAGTTCTGCTTCGGGCAGCAGTGGTCCAGCCCTAACAACCCCCCTGCTCTGCTCAGTCATCGGCTGGGAATAACCTACTGGAAGGCATGGCCTTGGGGCATAAGTACTGCGGGTGGGAGGCAGGGAGGGATGGAAAAGTTTGGCAGCTGTCAACCTTCTTTGAAACAAGTCCTCTTACAGCAAAATGAGTGTAGAGACACTATGCCTACCTCAGACTCTAAGTCTCATTAAAAAAGTTTTTATTATTTTTTAAATTGAAATAAAATTCACATGACAGAAAACGAACCATTTTGAAGTATATGATTCGGTGACATTTAGCACATTCACGATATTGTGCAACTATCTCCCCTGTCTAGTTCCAAAACATTTTCATCACCCCCAAGGGAGACCCTGTACCCATTAAGCGTGACTCCCCATTTCCTCCTCCTCCCACCCCTGGCAACCACTAATGTACTTTCTGCCTTTATGGATTTACTTATTATGGATCTTTCATATAAGCAGAATCACACAATATGTGATGTTTTATATCTGGCTTTTTTTCAGTTAGCATAATGATTTTGAAGTTCATTCAGACTGAAGCTTACAGGGCTTTGCTCCTTTTACGGTTGAATAATATTCCATTATATGGTTATACCATATTTTATTTAACCATTCCTCCATTGATGGACATTTGAGTTTTTTCTACTTTTTGGCTATTGTGAATAATGGCCAACATTTGTGTTTGCATATTTTTTGAGTACCCATTTTTACGTCTTTTGGGCATACACCTAAGAGTGGAATCGCTGGGTTTGATGGTAACTATGTTTAACTTTTCTGCAAACGCTTAACTGTTCAGAAACCATCAAACTGTTTTCTATAACTCATAAGTCTCATTTTTCTCATATGTAGTGGAAAGCGAAAATGCTCATAGAGCACTGAGCACAAACCAGAAGTGAAATCCTCATAAATGACGGTTATTGTTCATAATGAATACAGTATGTGTACCCAACAGACTGACTTCCAAAAAAATGATCTGATAGCTTTATGGTTTTTTTTTTCCTTTGCCTAAAGAGTGAAAGCATGAAGTTAATATTTTTTTTACTCTTAAAGAGAGATGGACCGTACTTCCACTTGGCTCACTGTGGTTTGTGAAAGTGAAGAGACCCTCAGGATTAAAAATATAATCACAGCTTGTATCTAAGGGTTTCTCCTGGAGATGAGTTTGTGAGATCTTCTCTCACCAGAACTCCACTTTCTGCAAAGAATTCCCTCCTATTAGAGTTGTCCTCAAAATACCATTTGTGGTTTGTCAGGATAGTCACTGCCTCTCACATCTCACCAAAATTGGGCAGGTTCTCAGAGACTCTCATTTTGACACTTTTTTTTTTTTTTAAGGGGAAGGGAAAGGAAATGTTAGAAGATTTAAAAAATCAGTCATCACTTGGGTCTCTAGGGGAGAAAGGGAGAAGAGAAACTTAATTGTTCCACAAGTGATTTGAGAAGAGCAAGGCAGGTTTCTCAGTGACTGGTGAGGATTCCTGAGGAAGGTAGTCTGATTCTCCTGTCTGCAGGTATTTAAAATACAAAAAGCAATCTTAAAAGCATCTCCCCTTGTCCCGGACATAAATCTAAGTGATGACTGATACTATAACGTTATCATGTTATCGACAGTTTTCCTTTCTATTTTTGTTATTTGTTTTCTGATGGAATTGTTGTGTCCCAAGCAAGGTTTGGGACACAGAAGGTCCTCCATGAATGGTTTTTGAATGAACTTCCCCCCCGATGGTTGTTGCTGCATCTCATGATTACCTGAAGCCTGTTTAGAGTAGCGATGGAATACATGAGCTCCAGTATAGAACCTAGTGGGTTTGAACCCTGGCACTACTACTTAGGAGCTGTATAATTTTGGGCCATGTACTAAGGGCACAAATGAAGATATCACTTTCTCAAGAGATTGATATGAGGAATACATGGGGTTCTTCCTGTGACATGCTTGAAGAATGCACAGACCATGACAAGTTAGACTGGTGTTGTTAGCTACTGGCATTATTGTCTGGCTGGCCTTCCTGGCTTTGTTTTTTTTTATTAATTCTTATCTCTCCTAGTAGAAACCATGCTCCTTGAGAGTAGAGACTGTGGTTTAGATATATTCAATACCTACCTAGCAACACACACATATACATACATGCAAATTCTACTTGATCATGAAAAGTGGTGAAATCCAGATTTTGCATAAACCAAAAAGTTTCTAAAATGTGTACAGAGAGAGAAAAATAGAAAACATTTGGCAAACAGCAGTAATCTCTCATTAGAATGTGATTCTCATAAGGGCAGGGTCATTCTCTCCAGCACCAAGAATAGTGCCTGGCAGAGAGTAGGCATTTCACAAGTTCTGATGGAATGGATGAATAGCGATCAACACTAAGAAATGCCAGAAATTCTGCCTGTGTTAATTCGTCTCACAAGACCATAAGGTGGAATTGTCCCTATATTAGTTAAAAATTGAATTGGGCTGCAAGCTGGTGAGAACTGACGATAATGATGTGAACAATAAAGGCTTAATTTTAACACTAATATAAGCAGAAGTCACTGGCTACATTTCAGGGGCTCATTATTCAGGACCAAGATCTTTGCAATTCTTTCTGCTTTTCCTGTTGTCCCAAGGTGGTTGCTGCAGTCCAGCCATCATATCTTTGTCATTAATGAGAAACGAAAACAAAACAAAACAGGAATACTTTTCTCACCAAGGGCAGCCCCTTTTAAGAAGATTTCTTTAAAAACCTTATCTTTTAAAGATTTCTACCTACATTCCATTGGCCACCTCTATTTGTAAGCAAATGGAAAAATAGAGGACTCCTCAGTGTCTTCCTCCTCTCCCACCCCCTCCTCTTCCTTCTTACCTGGCTACAACATTGCCCCATTGCCCCAAGGATAATAAGGTTCGGTTCCGTTGTTAAGAAGGAAGGTGAAACTGGGACTGGGGTAGGTACTAGCAATCTCTGTCAAGGTTTCATTGTATAGAGACCTTAGAAAACTGAGGCTCAGCCCTATGGAGCTCCTTATTGTTTTTTACTGTGATTTTTGAGGGTTTTCTTTATCACATCACATGGTGACTTCGTTGGAGGATCCTCAGGATGACACCCTATTGCTAGTGATTCTCTGAGCAGCCAGTGGCTTGCGGAAGCTGTAGATCGAGCAAATGGTTCTACCTCTTCTACTCATTGCTAAGAAGATCCAGGAAGTGCGGAAGTCTGTCTGGCAACCATTGGGGAATATTCTACTCTAGGTTAATTTTTTTCCCCAAGATTGCCTTGCTACACTATATGCATTCTTTTAAGGTATCTGAAACTATTTTGAAGACAAAAAAGGATGTAAATGAGCAATAACACATACACAAATTCCCCTAAATATGTAAATGCATAAATGGTGGCTCTGAGAGTTTATGTAATTAGTTGATGTCACGAACAGTTAGAGATGAGTCAGGACTCCATTCTATATCCCTGTCCTTTCCCCTTTCCCATGGGGTTCTTAACCCTGGCTGCACAGTGGAATCTGCGGAGAGCTTTAAAAATATCGATGCCCAGGTCATGCTCCAGACAAATTATAAATCGGAAGCTCCCGAGGTTGAACCCAGGGATCAATATTTTTAAAAACTCCCCTAGATGACTTTAATGAACATCTAAGGTTGAGGACCGCTACTCTTCAAATTCTCTTAAGCAAAATAATTGAAGTATAGAGCTCTCTACAGAGAGTATTTTTTAAAAATTATTTTGACTTACCCCAGTGGTTTTCTCATCTGCTTCATTTTCTTCTAGTGGGACAACCAATATGTAAAACAGATACAGATGAAGCTTCTTTCATTAAAGATGGTACATGGTGGTGGGGGTGGGGAGGTCTGCCTCCCCTTTATCACCCTTTGGGCCACCCCATCCATTACAGGTGGTTCTTGTGGCCACCCACAGGACAATAACGGACCTACTTCAGTATATTCCACATAGTAGGTTTTTTAATGATTTAACAGATAATCTGACCATCAGAGTAACATGCATGACTGGGAAAAGCCTCAGTACTATGGGTGACTGTGGTGTGGTCTTCTATTCTTCCATAGATAAGCTTCGATCTCCATCTTTTTACCTGTGGCTGTTCAGAGGACAAGTTGCTAGAAAGAGCTCTAAGGGTTAATATCAGAAACATACAAGTATTGTGCAAGTTATGCTTTCTCTCAGCTCATGTGTCCTCGTGTGTGTGTGTAAGCGTGTGCGCGCCCGTGTGTGTGTGGATGTATGTGTGTGTTATCCCCCTACCTCTCAGGGTGTAAATAGTCATGAGGATCCAGAAAGCAGAATGCTCAAACTCAAATGTCTATAGAGGCATAAAGCTGAACTTCCGTGTTTAAGTGGATCCTGCGGAGAGCTGTTATATGTTCAAATATCTTCCTAAAGATATTTGTATTAAAAATGGTTTCTTAACTCTGTGTTGGCAAACAAATACACACACACATTTTCTGGGCATAAGAAATTTTAATGAGGTGCCTGGTAAAATAAATAAAATAAAATTTATTTATTTTACTTAACTTTATATTTTAGCTATAGAGACTGTGAGTTGTTTTGTTAGGTGGACCCAGCCAGTGTATTTAGAGCACTGTTACTCAGTTTTGCAATTGGAAGGTGAGTATAGATGCATTAGCCTGGAACAAAACATTTTGAGCCCTGACGAAGGCCATTCCTCCTAAGCCACTAAGAATAAATACAGAGTTGATCAGACAAGTGTGGGGACAGGCAAATTTGCATAGGGGCCAGGGTATCTCCTAGAAGAACAGGATGCAGCATGAATCTCTTTGATGGATTAAGATGGTCCCAAATGATTGGTAGGAAAGAACAACAAAGTCCCAAAAGGGACCACGATTTTTATAAAGGAAGAGGGCGAATGAGTGACAGGAATTATCTGATGCCTAGATGTTGCCATGTGACCAGTGGCAAGATCCTTCATTTCTTTCTCTCATTGCCATTTGGAAGCAGTACTGACCCCTTTAGATGAGCACATCCCCCTAAAATGAACCCTGGTACAATATAGCCATAGGGATATTTTAATAGTTAATTTGGATTGTGATGTTATTTCTACCTTGAAATTGATGAAGCAGGGCAAACAGGTGTCAGAATAAATATTCTTAATTAAATGAAGATGTGCCTTCCAAATATATTCACTTCTGACTAATACTGCAATAGGTATCATAGGTACTGTGAAGATGATACAAGTCCCTGTTATCACAGAGCCGGAAGCGCAGTCATGGGTAGGAGAGGATGAAGTTGGAGTAGATGGTGTGATGGTGCAGTGAGCTTAGCAGGGCAGATGAAACAGAGAGTTAAATAACTGTAACTCAAGGCAGAATGAAAACTGCCAGAGTCACATTCACACCATGCTGTGGATGCTCAGTGAAGAAAAAGGCCCATGTGGTTGGACTCAGTTTCCCAGCATTTGAAATCGCCTATAAAAATTTCATAGTGAAGTAACCTGGCAGGTGGGTTGCAGAGTTAAGGAGAGAAGAAGGAGTGAGTGTCTGAGGGTTGATAAATACCACCCAGCTTTTCCCTCCCCGAGTCTGCAGCCAACTGAAGAGAAGATGCAGGATCAGCTTTGTGACTGATGAAGCTGGTGTAGGGGCAGCGTTGGTGTCTGTGCCTCAGTGGAGTTCCGTAAGACTAGCTTTTACGAATTAAATTTACCCACTGAGCTGAAGGCCAAGGCAGCAGCTGCTGTCCTAGTTGCTGTCCTGCTCTGTGTCACCAACAGTGGGTTTCTTACAGCGACAGAGGTGCTGCTTCTTATCTATCTATCTATCTATCTATCTATCTATCTATTTATTTATTTATTTATTAGGCAAGGCGACCTTTGGTTGACCTCACAGATTGCAAGGACCCTGTCAGCTTACAATCCCTTATTTTTTATTTTTATGCCTACAGCACCTGGTCTTCCTAGGTGGTCTCCCATCCAAGTACTAACCAGGCCTCACCCTGCTTAGCTTCTGAGATCAGATGGGATTGGGCTTGTTCAGGGTGTCATGGACGTAGGGTACGGAGGTGCATCTTAAAAAAGACAATGCTGAAAAACAGATGACAGAAAGGGCTAAGCCACCCTGGCCCAGTGTCTTTGCCTGTTTTTGTTAATTCCCGTCTGGCCTTCTGCAGGAACCACATGAAGAGAGAAGAGAGGCCAGCATTTTTACTCTAATTGAAGTTTTCTCATGGAAATATAAGGAGAGTAGGATGGAGATTCTCTTCAACCCTTTCACAAACTTTTCATCCCAAAGCAAGGGAGCAATTAGACCTTCATTACTTAATTGTGCTCAAAGAGCAGTTTTGACCCCCACCTCACAATTTTACTAAAGTCAGCCTTTGCCATTTATCTGTTGCCTGTCGTGGCAACTTCTCAAATATCCAGTAGTTCCCCCTTATCCGCCGGTTCACTTTTCATGGTTTCAGTTATCTGCATTCAAATGGGGTCTGAAAGTATTAAATGGAAAATTCAGATATAAAGCTATAAATTGCATGCTGATCATAAGCTATAAATTGCATGCCGTTCTGAGTACCTCACTGTATTTCGTCACATAGGCATTGTATCATCTTTTGTCATCACTAGAAGGGTGATTACAGTATAATGAGTTATTTTGAGAGAGAGAGAGACCACATTCACGTTACTTTTATTAATGTATATTGTTATAATTGTTCTATTATTAGTGTTGTTAATCTCTCACTGTGCTTAATTTATAAATTAAAATTTATCATAGGTATGTATGTATAGGAAAAAAACAGTATATATAGGGTTCCATACTATTTGTGGGGGTTTCAGGCATCCACTGGGGATCTTGGAACATACCCCCCATGGATAAGGCACTGACTACTATATTCGAATAGATGACTTGTTTTCTCTTAAATTCCATGCCCATAAGTGTTTTCCAGTCTTTAGAAGCATGGGGCAGGTTATCAGCCTTTTCCATCTCACATTAAAGTTTTACCTCTCACTTGAGGATCATTTCCCTCAAAGAAACAAAGGTTTTATCATTCACTAGAGTAACTGCGTGCACAAGATGAATAGAGAGCCACAAACCCATGTTGAGATGCTACTGTGAGGCAGTTAGCTCGACTCATCCCCCAGATAAACTGAATCCAGCAACCCAAGTTCCTGTAAGGAGAGTCTCTGCTCATTCCTTGACAGGTGAAACTTCTGTTAGGTCTAAGAATTCCCCGGGGGTCCACACCATCGTGTTTTTCTCTGTGTAGTCTGAGTGTTCCTGTCTCTTTCTCCTTAACCATACCTTGAGTCCTATGTCTTTTTTAAAAAAATCAAGTCCCAAATACTATGGCCCATAATATGCACCCAGTAAATATTTGTTAAATGAATGAATGAAGTCATTTATCAGAGCAGCATAATATTCTTCTTGAGCACATTCGATGTGACAATTCTTTTTTTTTCTTTTTTCCCCAAGGTGGGGCCACAGGAGGCCAGTTTATTGCAGTTAAATACCTCTCTCTCCCTCTCTGTTTTTCATCCATTTTTCCATAAAGGAAACTAAAACACATACGTACATCGTGTAACAATTGTTGTAACAATTGTTGGATGAGGTCACTTAAGGAAATTCCCAAGTGACAGAGCACTGTCCTAACTCTAGTCAAGTGTGTGTTTACTGTCTATGCGCCGTGTGTGGAGTGAGCACACGTGAGTTTGTGGATAGTGACAGTCCTATCCTCTGTACTTTCAAGTATAAATGAAGTTTGCCATGTTGTACTTACTGTCTGTCAACCTGACCGGCTATTGGGTTCTGCAGTAGTTTTATCACTCAGGAGCCCTGAATCTCTGAAGAGTCCTGTGCTGTTATTATATAGAGAATCAGAAAGAGTTCTGATAGAAAAAATATGCCCCTGTCATTTTCCTTGTCAGGTTCTTAGGAAAAAGGAAAATATGTTCTGTAGGGATTTCTGCTGAATCCTCTCACTTCCCAGAGCAGGCCTGGCTAGCAGTGGGTTCTGAGGCCTGGGACAGAGGAAGATTGTCTTACAGGATGGCAGAACCCGACTTAGGGAAATGGAGTCTATATTAGTTTCCTAAGGCTGCTGTAACTGGGTGGCTTAAGACAGCAGGAATTTATTCTCTCACAGTTCTGGAGGCCAGAGGCGGCAATCGGGCATTGGCAGGCTCGGCTCTGCCTGGAGGCTCTGAGGACGAATCTGTTCTGTGCCTCTCTCCTAGCTTCCGGTGGTTGTGGGCAGTTTTGGCATCGTTTGACTCGTAGACACATCACTTCCATCTTTGCTTTCATCATGACGTGGAACTCTCCCCGAGTGTCTGTGCCCAAATTTATCTCTTATAAAGATACCAGTCATTAGATTAGGGCCCACCCTAATTCAATGCAAACTCAGTTTTATTTAGTTACATCTGCAAAAACCCTGTTTCCACAAAAGGTCATATTCTGAAGTTCTGGGTGATACAGATAGTCAAAGGATGCTATTCAACCCAGTACAGGGCCCAAGAAACTAGAAGGGAATTCCATGAAAACAATGCAGTCCAGGTTCAGGATATAGGACTTGTGATTAAAAAAAAAAAACAGGAAGAAGAGAGGAAGCACGCGCACCTCCCTATGAAGCAGTGGGGGTGGAGGGAGCACAGATCCTGTGACCATCCCGAGTGGCAACTGCTCTTTGCTGTCAATTCTGGTGAATCCATCGGGCTCTCCGCATCCTTCATGCTGTCTCTGGACTGGTTGCTTCGACACATGTGCAAATTATGCATGTTTTTAATTCCAAGAGAAGTCCACTTGCATAAAATAAGTGATGAATGTCGACTTTCCTGAAGATTTCATGAATGAGGGCTTTAGGCTTTGCACCGCGTAGCAGTTTAAAATTCATGGCATACTTTTTTTTTTCCCCCTCCTAAGACATTGCTACAGATAGTTTATCTCTCTTGCCTTCTTCTGTTCTCATTCCAGAGTCTATCTGGAATTCTTCTCACTCTATTATTCATAAGAATTGAGTTTCCCTTCTGGCTCCTATTCCAGCTGCATACACGTATTCATCTAAATACTCTCCAGAACAAAAACTCTCTTATCATCCTTATCTGACCTATTCAGTAGGCAGTCAGAATTAGTGAAAACAAATATGCTTTTTTTTTTTTACTGGGCCCCTAAAACTCGGTAGCAGGCTACTTCGCTGGTCAGAGCAGTTATATTTTCATCTTCATATCCTCTACAGCACCTCTCATGGTCCTTCCCACATGTTAGGTATTTAATAAATGTTAGCTAATAACACTATTGACGGCTAAGTCTGAATTTTTGTCTTTCCGCTAAAGGCTTGTGGTGCTGAATAGGTGACACTTTAGTTGTATTTTTTTTTGAAATAAGCAAATTTCTAAATATATTTGCATTTGTTCTAAGACAGAGTCATTCAATCCAAAAATATTTTTGAAATGACAACTTTGTGAACATTAGGAGATTCGGAGAAGTATGAGATATAATTTCTTTCTTGCACAGTCTTAGATTCTAATTGAAATTATTTTTGTGCATGGAGGAGGAATAGAAATCCTCGTGGTTTGCCATGATAGACCTGACATTCAAATTCTCGCTCCGCCACAAGTTACTTGACTTTGAACATAATTTAACCTGTCTGAGATTCAGTTTCCTTATCTATAAAATGGGGTAATAATAGTACACAATAGGATTGTTGGGAGAACAATGTAAGATGATCTTCCTATTTGCCAGGATTTGCACTCAATGAGTGCTAGCTGTCATTACTATTACTGTTTGATATTAATAATGACGACAGTAAGTGCTCTGGGATTTCCAGAGGGAAGTCATTTTTATTGGAAGGGCTCAGGAAGGGCTGCACAGAAGAAGAAGTTTTCGAAATGGTCTTATAGGAATGATTAGGATTTACAAAGGCTAAAACAAGATATTCTTGAAGGGATAATGGGTTTAGTGCAAAGGCACAGAGACAGCTTGAGGTGGCCCCAGACCAAAGTGTAGAAAGAAAAAGATATTAGAGAAAAAGTAGCCATTATAAAACGATGAGGCGAAGGTCTGTGGTCACATAATTGCATCTCGATTTTGGTCTTCCCATCACCCCAGGCCAGACATCAGTCATGTCAGTCATTTGTGATGTACTCTAAATTCCATAGGTGTAATCACCTGGTAGAAACAAGCTGGTCAGAAGCATGAAGCTCATAACTAGTTGAACTTGTCCAATTAAAGAGTCCTAGAGCTTGATGTGTTTTCTATGAGTTCTTGCAAGCCCATGTTTGAGTCCCTTCTGAAAGTTTAGATGAAAAGGAAGCAAACTTCCAAAATTAGAATCGTAATTAAAATTTGACTTTGATCAGTAGCTGCCAAGAGGGTCATTAAGAGCCCTGAATATGCTGACACGGGGGTGTTGAGCGGATGAGGTGAGGACGGAAGCGGGGCGATTGGAAACAAATAAAAAATTGTTAAGAAGCATTATCGAATTGCAAATATCAATTATTATGAGTCTATGGATGAGCGATTATTATATTAAAAACATTCTTGGCAGGCAGCCCATATGGGCGTAGATAGCTGTGACTCCATCAGGCTTGGCATTAATTTGATTTTTGCAAACATGTTTTTGATTTCTTTTTCTTTGATTGGATTCAAAGAACACTGGACAACAGCTGGGTAGAAACTGCATCTAACCCTCTGTAAAACTTGTAGAAAGATGATTTCTGCCTCCTGCAAAGCTTGGGACACATCGTCTCAGAAGAGGATGTGTGAGGGAAAGAGGAGGGAAAAATGGGTAAAGATGAAAATGTTCTCACACTGAGCTCACAACATCTCACACTGAGCTCACAACAGACAGGGCTACGGTCTCCAGAACCAAGGAGCAGCGATCAAGGAGGGACAGATGAAGGAGCTCAGGGTTTGCTTTTGTTTCTTGCTGAAAAATGATGATTCACTGGCAGGAATGATGAGGGTCGATGTGGCAAAACAATGCAAGAAAGGTAGTGGCTTTAGCTCCCCGTGAGCCAGCTGTGTGTCGTGGTTGCCAGATAGACTAACGTGATCATGGGCTGCAATTCTACAAGGGAGAAGAAAGTGGTCCTTCCATTTTCTCTGCACACCTGGAGTGACACGTTCACTTTTAAGTATGTGGAATGCCCCTTGTCTGCCTGGTGCATTCCCATTCATCTTTCCAAAGCCAGCTCAAGGTCACCCCTTTCATGACACCTTTCCTAGCTCCATGCTCACTAGGCTGTTTTAATCACTGCCATCTTGTGCTGGCTCGATTGTACTATTACACTCATTAGTTTTCACTGCCATATTGCTTGTATGTCTGTCTGCCCTGGAGGACAGGCTTCATGTCCAATTCGATTTTATATCCACAGTCTGGCTCTTAGTAGGTAGCCAGTACAGGCATATCTCATTTATTGCATTTTGTTTTATTGCGTTTCACAGATGTACTTTTTATAAATCGAAGGCAAGATCTTCCACTAGCAAAAAGATTATGACTCACTTAATTGCAATACTCGCTTTATTGCAGTGGCCTGGAACAAAACGTGCAATATTTCCGAGGTACACCTGGACATACTTATGGAATTGAGTGGAACAGGCGAACTGGAGCATGTTTAGCAAAAGCCAAATAGAACGGTGAAAGGACTTGAAATATTGAAACCCAGCTGGAAGCAGATCATGCTGTAGTTAGTAAATTGACCGAGAGTGGGCTTCTTCCTAGTAGGGAAAGAGGGGCTCATCCCCTTGTAAGGAGTCCTACGGGAAGGGTCTGGAGATTGAACGAGAAGAGAGACTTCAAGGGAAGCCAGATGTGACTCTAGCTTGTCCCAAAAACGAGAATGACAGAGCTATATGTAAAGGGAGAAGATAATCATGTCATACAAAGAAAGGAGTTATGACTTTTCTTTTTTTCCCATTCTTTGGCAACATGTGTCCATATATATTCAAAGGAATCCAGATAACCAAATACACAACTGAATTTATGCAGGAAAGGGAAGTATTTCCTGTGGGTCCTATGGGTCCACAATAATCAAGTGTCCAAGAATGATGAAGGCCAGGAACACGACATTATATACAACAGATGTCAAAACGTTAAGTCAAATCAAGGAGACTGTTGACACCTCAGTTACCGAGAGTCGAAGGATGTATAGAAGAGTGAAATTCTGTGGCATGGGGAATTCCAGCTTCTGCTCACTGTATGTCAATGTATTGATTGTCATATGTATAGTTTTATAGCTCTTTCTGCATAACCTTTACAAACAGTTACAAAAGTGCTAGAATAACAATTGGGCAAGTGTTTATCGTCCTGTATTTCAGGTAAAACCTGACAGAGGAAAAAGGAGAACGAGGGAAGAAAAGGAAACGTAACACACAGTAGAAATTGAGGAAAGGTGAGCCAGCCTCTTAAGAAGTCATGAAAGGAAATAAGGAATAATCGAAGAGGAATGTGCTAAATGGTCACATGTATAAATGACTAATATCAAAGAGGTAGTATGCCTTTCTATATTTCCCCACGTGGATAAATAAAAGACCAGTGGGATATCAGATAAAAATTTTGGTTGCAATTAATATAGGTTGACTTTGACTAGTTTTAGGCAGAAATCAAATTTATGAGGAAATGTTGGGTGCGCACAGATTGTAAAATTAAAGTTGAAGAATCTGGTTTTTCAGGAAACCAGGATCTTCAGGGTACTGCCGTTAGCATAATTGGTTCTAACTATATTTCTCTCTTACCCACTAATACTCAGAATTTAAATCCTTGAGGCATAGACTTAGATTATCAAAGCTTGGCTCACATGAGCACTTCTTAGCTAACGGAGACGAGGTCACCTTGACTGATTGTCCCATTAAGGCAGCATTAAATGGGAAAGAACAATTCCCCAGAGGAAAAGCAAGGTATCTCCTTCAAAAGAAGAAGAAATGCAAAACATAGAGCTAAAACATTAGTCATCTGCTGTAAATGCATAGACTATTCCAGAAATTCCCTTTAACTCAAGGCATTCAGACGGAGGTTGAGTATTTGTTAAGCACATTGCAGGAAAGATTCAATAATTGAGTAATGGACTATATAACCTCCTCTCACCCTGAAATTCTACATCTCTGATTTTGGAAAACAGGATCAAGTCACGAGACTTCCTTTCAGATCTTTATTACTCTGCATCACAAGTTTATTTGCAAATATCCAGGATCAACCCATAGATACACCAAGAAAAATATATTGCTATGCAGCTCACCATACAAATAGCTTATAATTAAAGAACCAGACTAATGTAACATCTTTTTACTTACAACTTTTCCGTTGCTAGCATTCTTCAAGCCTTCAGTTATCAGGCAATTTAGTTATATACAACAAATACATACACATGTGTGAGGATATTTAAATATTTTTTTCTAAATGTAAATTAAAGATCTTTATTCAACTGCTCTGGGTTTTGAGCCTTGTTTATATTGGCTAAAATTTGCAGCTGAAAATAATTCCCCAGATAAGGTCATTCTTTCTCATTTGAGAAGTACTGGAGAGGCTATAACAGGGTTCTTTTATGTTTGAAGATATTTGGGTTCTGTTACTGGCCAGATATTAATGATAGTTTCTATTCTGATTGTATATGTGATCACAGAATTCTAAAAGTGGAGAGTATGTTGAGATGTCTTCTCATACATGTCCCTGGGACACCAAGAAAATTACTTTCGATGGAATGAAGAGACATAAAATTTGGAGATGTGAGATCTACTTAGGGAAAGGTAGAGAGCATAATATGGTCTGAAAAGGGTTTCTCCACCATTTCTAAATGGAAAGAGTAGCCTTAGATATGCAGCCCAGGTGTCTGCAATAGTAGGCCCTCAGGGGCCATCTGCATGACATGCAGATGTTGAAGTGGTTCTCAACCTATGTGCAGTATCTACCTGCAAAATATTTCAAACTGCTCTTAGTAACAGCAGTTTACTAAACCAATAGTTCACAGTGGTGGGAATACTTGGGGTCATCAGAATCTTGGGGATACAGAGGAGTGTATCATAGTTTCCATGTGACTTGGCTGTAACTCCCTCACTGTACCTCATCACTTCCATGTTGAGAGTAAATGGTTTAGGGGACAAATAATAGATGTTCAAAATTGAGATAGTCTCTGAAACCTGCAGAATGTGGACCCTGAGTGTGTGATGAGCTTACCGCTGAGAAGTGAAAATGAACAGCATCTTCATATTCCTCTGTAAGTCTTCAAGGAGTCGTAAGAAACAAATGAACTAATTTTTATAATGTACATGGCACAATGACTAGAACAGAGTAGGCATGAAAGAAATGATATCTTCTCTTTATCTTCACCATCAACACTGTTTCCTTAGTTATCTCTGAAAGCATCTCATAGTAAAATGCATTTTACTCAAATTTAAATTTGTATCTCACTATGATAACCAGATATTTAAGTTAAACCTTGATCTTTATCACTGAGAAATTGTGATAAAGTCATGCATTCTTGTGTATGGGAGGACAAAAATGATTTTCTCTTTTATCCATCTTAGGCTCATTGGCTGGGGCCCTGTAAACTAAAGACAGATTAACAAGAGAAAAACAAACAGAAGTTTATTAACAGAAGTGTATCACCCATGCACATGAGAGCACTCAGTGATGAGTAACTCAAAGGGGATGGTTAGAACTTGAGCTTACGTAGCATCTTAGCAAAGAATAGTAATTTTGTAGAGAAATGACAAGACAAAGGACTTTGGGCTTCTAGGGGAGACACACTCTGGGGAAGCAAAAATATGGGGAAGCTATGGGAGATAAAGGTGAGTTTTAGCAAGGGTTTTTATGTCGATTCCTCTGCCGCAGTTTCTGGGCTGATGAGGATCTAGAGTTGTCTCTAGTGATTAACTTCTGTCTTTCCTTGTACGGCAGGGAACGGGAACACTTTTGCAAATTATATCCTGCTTTTAGGCAAGTAGAGGGAGGGCAGAAAACTTTTCTTGAATCTGCTTCTTCTCAATTGCCTTCAACTCAAAACAATCCTTATGCCAAACTGACTTATTTTGGGGTAGCATATCCTGCTACCTTTCACTTCTACAGTCTAGTCTATCTTTGGCCATACGGTCCTGTTGCCTAGTTTTCTAGAGAGTGGAAGTCTTTTCTCTCTGTGGCCATAATCACTAACAATATAGTTGGATGCCACTTGAAGGGACTGACTGGTTGCCACAACTATTTTCATGCTTTGTGACTTTCTAAAAAGAAAGTATTTTCCTAGAGTGCAGTCTAAGTTTAGGAATAGCAAAAGCAGTCAGATACTCAGTCTAATTATAGGTTAGGTTTGCTGACCAGATATTCAAATCATCTTCTTTTCATGGGAGGAGCGTTTGGTTGATTAAAACATTTGATGCTGCATCTGATATAAACATCTCAGAGACCACACCAGAGAGATCTGGTCATGGAAAACAGCTTTCTGAAGTCAGGGAGTCAACTTTGTCCATATAAATATTCTGAGAGGGAAAGATGCTCCAGACTCGAGACGCATGTGTATGGATGACTAATCTTTTGTGACATTTTCTTTTTCCAGTTCATGGCTCTGAGACAATAGCTGGAAGTAGGACAGCATTTTTTGCCCCTTTACCACCTGGACACACATGAATGATAATGCTCAAAGCTGGTGACATTGGCAGGATTATTAGAATTTCTCAATGTGCTACTGAAACTTCATCTCTCTCTCTCTCTCTCACTCAAAAAAAGCAGGTATATGTGCAAATGAGTAAAAGTGGCATTTTTTTTTAGGGCAGGTTCCACCAAAGAGAAGTTTTAGGTAGTTCGTAGATAAGAATCGAATAACATTGACCCACATAGTCACTTAATCCTATTTAAATTCTCTTTCATTTCTTCAGATTACATCAAGGGGAACAACTCAATTTGTTGCTAGTGTTTCTTTAAACATCCTAGCTCTTATTATCTTCCTTTTAAATTGAGCAAAGACCAGCTCTGACTCAGAGTTCTCAGCTAGCAACAGTATCTATCTGAAATTTAATAACATTGTCTGATAATTTATTTTTAACTTTATTTTCAGTTTTGGCAAATAATACTTGATTTTCATTTATAGTAGTGACATAATGTTTCTTTCATAAACAAATTTAAGTAAAAAATGATCTATTTTAAGAAAAAAATTCCAGTAAATAACAATAAAAGTATGTCCCACTATACATAATATATGCTACAATAATAATGCAGTGAGACAGAAAATTTTGATAGTACTACTTGAATGATAGAAGTTTAGGAAATATTGCTATAGGAATAATCTTGAATTGGTCCTAATTTTTCAAAAATAAGTTATTTTCAATTTTTAATACTTAGATGATTATTAGTAACAATTTTTTAATGATATATTTCACAAATGTTGAAGATGTTACAGTGTATTTTCCCACTCTGGTTTAGAATTACTGACCTCTGTGAACTTATTACATAGGAAACATATAGAATGTTGGATTATTTCTACTTTAATCATTTGAAACATGTTTCGCATTTATGATCTGTGCTCTATTTTAAAAACAGTAACAGCAAATGATTCTAAAAAGCTCTGGGGAGGTGCCTAGTTTTCTATGCAATGATCTCTTTCTCTCCTCCATTGTAACTAAGTTGTATTTAGATTTGTGGATGACCAGTTAATTACATATTTTCATGTGGCAAAATTTTTGCCCTTGGAATGTGATTATGCCTCCTCCTTGTTCTCTATCTGCTTCCTGACAGTTGGCAACTAGATGTGGTAGAATCCCACATTCAATCATACAGATGATATGCCTGAGGAAAAGTAGAGCAGCCAGATACAGGAGCCTGGGTATCTGAGTGACCAAGTGGAGCAGAGCAGCTCACGTTGCCCAGATTTCCACACTGGAACTGTTCCTTTAAGCACCCGTACTTTGTTATAGTAGCTTAGCTTTTACTCTAATATAATACTCCTCCATCACCCAAACAACTCTCTATTAATACTAGATATAATTAGTTGGCATAATAAGAAAAAGTGGGAAGGAAGGGGTGTCACTATGTGCTTTGTAAATAAATTGCATTTGACTCCAACACAGAACGAGTCTGGGGGAAGAGTATTGTGGAGCAATTATTTAAGTGCACATGATCACAAACTAATAAATATCAAATCTGCCACTTTACTTCTTGTATAAGTCAGAGATTGACTTTGAATAAATTAAGAGAAAAAATTATTAGAAATATTTAAGAAATCTCATATAACCATGGGAAAACTTGAGAGATCCAGGTTTCATGGATTAGGTGGACTAGAGCCTGGGCATGAGATGGGGGCTAGGTTTGGAAGGTGAGAACTTGGATTTCTCCCAAGTCTTTTTTCTTTACTTGTGCCCTACTCAAGACTCAGATTCTTGGGAGAGAGAATCTATTTGACCAGTCTTAGTTCTTATAGTTACTTCTCCAGACAAGAGTGTGACATCTTCATTGTCAGGTTCACCATGCAATGGAGGATGGGAAGTTCTTGAAAGAAAGTTTGAAGCTCTTTTACTCTACATTTAGTGGTGTGTTGGAACCAGCTCGCATTGGCTCATCATAGCTGCTGTGCACAACTCTTTCCAACTTCATGCTGAGGGCCATTTCCCTGGGGGCTTGAAAGTGGCTGTGCTGGGAGTTTTATACCATGGCAGTGGGCAAATAATACACATCAGGCTCTTTTCTCCAGAGAGCCAGTTGTAAGACATTTACGGACATACCATTGCCTACCTTCCTTTCCTTTTCACTGCCTGATATCTTCTGTAGTATTCCTTATTAAATAGCCTGGCCCCATATCAGACTCAAGAGAAATTGGAGTTTTCACTGACTTAGGAAACACATGTGAGGAAATTGAAATTTCTTTTTTATAAACGTGCCTCCAAATCAACATATCGTATTACTTGTTTTGAACATTAATACCATCCAAGTAGAACATGGGTCTTATTAAAATGAAGTTTGGGGATGCTGCTTCAGCTTGTATAATTCTTAGAAAGGCATTTTGTTTTGGTTCGGGAAAATAAAAGCACTAATTTAGTGTTTGAGTGCTCTCACCATATATTCTTTGATCATTTTCTATGTAGAAGGATAGCCTTAGAAGTGCCTAGAATCCAACAGACAATCAATGAATATAGAAGGCATAAATGAATAACAAAACTAAGCATTTGGTGGAAAATATGATAAAATATATTTTTCTTTCATTCTTTCATAGAATTTAGTGTAGCACTAAGAACATAATTTAATAAATACATACTTGCTTTTAAACTTTAATTAGAGAATATTTCTCATGTGGTTTAACAAACTGTAGTTAAATGAAACAGCTAGATATTTGGTTAACTAATTTTAATTTTGATGATCAGAATTTTTGATTTCTTTTTTGATATGGTATTTATTTTATTTATATAATAAGTTTCTATGGAGTACCTATAAGGTTCCTGAGTTTCCAATTATAAATTGAGGGTAGAATATATAAAGATCATATGCCTAAATAAAAACTTAAGGCTATGGTAATTTTTTGGAGTGTTTTAATTCTGATTTCCCATTCCTGAACAGTTAGAATTTTTTTATATCCCTCAAATAGAGGAAAGCAGTCAACCAGTGTCATGTGAATAGTTCAAGCTGAAGGTATCTTTCTAAAAGCAGAACAATTGTTTCAGGGTAACAATTCAGTTATTAAGGGGATACATGTAAGTCATTTATTATGCACCAAACGCCTCTCTGCATAGTTCACAAATATTAACTCAATTAATTCTATCATCCCGATTTTACAGACATGGAAACCAAGATATAGAAAGGGTAGGCAATGTATTCACGATCACACATGTAGCAATGGGAGGTCCAGATTTAAATCCAGGTGGTCTAACTGCAGACTCCAGGCTCCTCAGCTAACGCCACGCTGCCTCCCGGAGGTGACTCCAGGGTCTGGCAGCACAGAAGAGGAGCCATCAAAGGGAGGCGAGGCAAGGTAGTGATCCTGTGAGGGTGCAACTGTGTGTGCAGAGTGGTTGGAGGTGTCTTCAGAATGCATGTTTACGAATGCAAAGCCGAATTACGTTAATCTCAAATCAGACATTTGCCAATGTCTCTACCAGCAGTAAAATAGATTAAACAACAACAGCACTACCACCAAGAAGCACTAGACAGTAATGAAAAATAACAACAAAAAAATAGACTGCCACCTCCCACCACCAAGTAGAAAAGTATCACAAAACTAATACTGAGCACGAAACTGATGTTAATGCTTATATGCTATAGTCTTTCATTTATATAAAGATAAAAAATTATATAAATGACAAAACTAACATGCGGTCAGAAGTCACAGATGTGGTTTCTTTTAAGGAAGAGCAATGATGAGAAGGGGTAGGGGGGCTTCTGATTTGTTAGCAGTCTTCTTCTATTAGTCACATGGATATGTTAACTTAGTGATGATTCATTAAGCTCTATAGGTATGATTTTTGCCATTTTTATATGCATTTTATACTTCCATAATAAGCTAAGAAATAGTGACTAGAGGAACAATAAGAAAAAAATGGTAAAATTGAGGCCAGATTAAAAAATAAGAGCTAGAATTTAAAATAAAAGTTATCTATGAACAGTATATGTATGAAATCAATCAATCAATCTTGATCGATTTAGCTATTGAGGAGTGGCATACTTTTCTGTAAAGGGCCCGATAGAGTAAATGTTTTAGTATTTGTGTGCCATATACGATCTCTTTCACATATTTTATTTTATTTTATTTTTGCAATTCTTTAAAAATGTAGAAACCACTCTTAGCTTGCTGGCTATAAAAAAACTCTGGGTGATTATGATGTGTCCGTGTAAGTTCATCATGATTATGATGTGTCAGTGTAAGGCCACTTTGGGTGATTATGATGTGTCCGTGTAAGTTCATCAGTTGTAACAAATATATATGTCTGGTGGGGACTTTGATAAAGGGGGAGGCCATGCATCTGAGGGGGCAGAGGGCATATGGGAAATCTCTGTACCTTCCTTTCAGTTTTGCTGTGAACCTAAGACTGCTCTAAAAATATAAAGTTTTAGTAAAAACAACAAAACAGATAGACAAACAAAAAGACCACAGGCCAGATTTGGCCCAGTGGCCAATTCTTTTATCTCTCAGCTAGCTACTGGCAATGCTAAAATAATTAAAATGTAGTTGTTCCCTCCACATCTATGCATTTATTCATTCAACATCTGTACTGAGTCTCTTCTATGTGCTTTAAGTGGACAAGACAGCTGTATAAACCCATAAGTACAGTGCAGTGTGATGAGTATCCCAACCAAGGGAGAACAGTGCTTGGGGAAAAAAAAAAGTGTTGCTATGTGCTTGAGGTCAAATTTCAACTGCCTTTTAGGTGGGTAGGGAATAAACAGCTAGAGAAAAAGGGGAAGGCATCCCATATAGGGGATGCATCGTGAGTAAATCCACATAGGCATAATATAAACATATATTTATATGTTAAGTTTATTGTATTATATAACTTTGTATGACTGGATCATCATGTGCGTAGGGTGACAGAAGACAAGACCAAAGCAGTGTTTCCCCAACTTTTTCACATCATGGTACACATATACTTAATTTGAAGCACCAGGTGAAACAGATAGAGCTGCTAGTGATGAAGTAATGAGCAGCGACTCGTGCTTCCTCAGGCCCCACTAGGCTGCTTTGAGCTCTGAGTGCAGCACTCGGGTCATTTACATCCTTTGGCACTTCATTTAGGAAGTTCTCGAGTGACTGGGGAAATATTGATTGAGTGAGTTGGATTTAGGTCAAGAGGTATTTTGGTGGCTTTGCCTTGCTCAAGGCTGAGGCTCAAATTCTGCTTCTGTTACTTACTTGTTGGGTGACTTCTGCAAGTCCTTTTGAAATCTCCTTGCTTCCATTTCCTCTTTTTTGTAAAATGCTAATAGTACCTGGAAGGGATCTTGTGAAGCTTAAAATTAATGAGATACTGTATATAAACCTTTTGCTGCAGAGTCAACATTCAACCAATTATTTATTTCTTCCCCACATCCTTCCAATTTCCCTACCTACAATAAAAAATACCTTGACAAGAAAACTCATGCCCTTTTCAACGTCTTTACCCACTGCCTGGGCACAGTAGGGCTTTTCTGGCATGGAGAGAATGATAAGTGAAGAGGAACCATAAAATGACGAGTAAACCTATTGTTTTGGGACTCTTACATCAAAAGATGACTTCTTTAAAGAGAGGTCCTTGTGTTAGCACAGAACTAACTTCCTTCCTTCCTTCCTTCCCTCCTTTCCTTCCTTCCTTTTCCTTTTTTAAAAAGCAAGGATGCAGGGCTTAGGGGGCTGTTCCCAGGAGGTGAGCTGAGGACTCTGATTAAACACGGCTTTGGAGTAAAGTCTCATCGGCTGATTTCAACGGGAACATCTGTGAGTTCATATTGGCCAAGTCCTTAGAGAGTTTTTCACTGCTGAACATGCTACTTCCCAACTGTTCGAGATAGTGGCTCAGAGCTGTGTACATATTTGGAGATGCATTCTGCTGATTGGATTATTTTTAAAGCCTATTTCTTATCTAAAGTATTTCCTTTAATTACTTCTTTTTGGCCTGATGCTAGGTCTCAGTGAGGTTGTTCCAAGTCTAGAATCATGTCATAATACTCTTCACATTGGAAGAAGCCATCCCACCACTTTTCACATGAGGGAATTGACACCCCTGGTGGAGAAAAATTGCTCAAGTCACACAGATATCTCATACTTTCTTCTTTTCCTCCTTCTTCCTTCTCTCCTGCCCTTCCTCCCTTTCTTTTTTACCGAATAACTCCCAGATCCCATGCACTGTTTTCAGTGCTAGGGATACAGCAGTGAAGGAAACCCATTATTACTCCAGGCATCATAAGTGATTGCATAGAGGAGCACACAGGATTCCAAGAGAACCGAGAAGAGGGCCAACTAAATTAGACTTGAGGAGTGAGAGAAATTGACTTGAGTGGCGTCGCAGAGGATGTGTTGGATGTAAGTGGGCTGTGAAGGGAGAGAGAGGTGTGGAAGCAGATGAGAGAAATGATCTTCCATACAGAAGAAAGAGGACTGTGTATAGCATCAGATGTACATTTCATTTTCCTGAATTCATTTATTTATGGAGAGAGCTAGAGAGGGAGGAAGGGAGAGAGGGAGAGAGAGAATTACAGAAAGAAAATAAAATTCAATATGAAGGGTGACTCCTGCTGCTCTTCTAGTCTGTGGCTGTATGTGTGCCTCTCTCCCAGGCCAAGGGACTCATAACCGAGTCTCACACTCAAGGAGTATAAGGGGCGACCTCACAGACATCTCTACTTCTCAAAGACATGTGCTAGCATCTCACCAAAGCCAGTGCAATTCAGAACTGTTTTGATTATACGTGATTTTATATGCTGAGTGTGAACTGAAACCCCTATCAGATGCTTTTCCACCTATAAAGGCATTCCTACCACGTACTTATCCATAAGGGTTTTCGTTAAGGAGAATTGGTTGTCTGGGTTAGCTTTAGGAAATGCAATCTTTTCTATTGATTTCACAAAGATAAAATTTATGGCTGCCATGCACCACCTTCTCTGATCTCTTTTATTGGAGGTGGTGTTGAAAAAGCTGTGAAGTTAATAAACGAAGTTAGCTACGGGTACAACTTTTACTTTCCCAGCCCGCATTGGAGCCTAGAGCTCGTGCGATCCTTAGACACCGCCTCCCCATAGGTCATGCCCAGGGGCTTCCATTATATCCAAGCAGCACATGCTCCTGAGCATCTTATTAATGATGTTTAATTACATTGAAATTAATGATGTTTTTCATCTGATCCTGGACTGATTTTACAGCTGGGAGATAAGCTGGGGTGACTTTGGCTGTTCCGTCTCTCCATCTCAGCAGTCAAGTGCCCCCTTTTATCTCTGTTGACTCTGCTTTTTTCCAGGTGCCCATTTTCGCCACCTGCACTTTCTTCTCTAACTACCACCCCTCCTTTTTTCAGTAATAATTAGCTACCCCAAGCCACAGCAATGAGCCATTTCCACATGAGGATTTTTGATGATAGGGCCAATGTGGTTTTTCTCAGCAGAGCTAATTTGCATATATCCTGGCCATAACTCCATTAGGTTTTAAAACACAGAGATTGTCAAATGAGCACTATCTGATAGCTCAAACAATACAATAGTTTTAGCAGACTCTAATCTCATCATTGTATACTTGAATGCTCTGGATTTTGCTGATAAAAATCTTTGCAGAAGTGGAATGGAGTATCCAATTCTCAGGTTCAGGAATTGTTATTATTTCCCAATGAAAATAATGGGGATTGTAGATAGGATTTACTGAACTTGAACTGTATTGATGATTTTTGTTTTGTTTGAGCAAAAAACAGGTGTTGGGGGAGGGATTAAGCATTTCTGTTGTGAACTATAATACAATAGCTTTGAGAATGAAATGCTTAAAAACTGAGAATATGGCATGATGATGAAAGTGAATTGGATAGTGGAAATTCTCTCAGAGCTCAAAGTCTTATGCTATTTAAAGAATTGAAGAGCAAATTGGAGATATACTCTGGAATTTTTGTTCTTGGGAAATGATAAGAAATGCAGTCCTTGAAGGATGCTTCATTGTATTGACAACCCAACTATTGATTTGTTAGGGCAGAAAAACCAGAAGCATTACAGCAAATAATTTCCTTAGTTTTTCCTGCTTATCTCAAGCTCTTTCTTAATCTTCCCCCAAGACAACCCCCCAAACAATATCATCGTCATCATCATAATAACATTAACAAAAATGAAAATGGAAATTCTTCACTGCGTCCATTTAGGTAAGTTTCAATATAATGGATAATTGAAAATTCCCCAACTGGGTCTGCATCTGATACTAGGATACACATCCCTTTCTTCCTCCATACTCTCTTGGTTTGTTCATTTATTCATTCACTCATTGAACATATATTTATAGACACCTGCTGTATACCAGATATTACGATAGGCGCTGGAGAAATAATGGTTGGTCAAAACAGTCTCTACTCATACAGATACTATAATCCAGTAGATATTAACCAATAAATCATCCAATAGAAATATAAAATTAAAATCATGACAAATGCTAAGAAGATATATGATATATATAAGGTATATGGTTCTAGGAGAACTTATAGAACTGAGGTTTGATCTAACCTGAAGGACCAGGAAAGGTTTTTCCATAGAAACTGCTATAGAGCTGAGATCTAAAGAAACAGTAGATATTTGTTTGGCCAGGAGGAGGTAGTGCAGGTGAGTTTCCCAAATGGAAGATGCTACATGTGCAGTAATCCCATGGTGAGAGGGGAAATTGTGTGATACCCCAACTCGGTCTCAGTCTCTTCAGAGAAGAGTCTGGTAGTCTCTGGTTATTTCTCCTTTCCTTTGTGGGTGGTGATACCCTTTGTACTTCAGGTGGAATTTTCCTCCTTGAAAAAAATGGTCTCCAAGGGAGAAAAAGGATGGAACATCTACATCTTTCCTTCTGCCAACCCTCTCACTCTCCTTGTCGGGATTAATGAAGAAGGGGTAGGCTAAGAGGTCCTGTCTGGACATGAGCTACGAGATGGCCATCGGTGCATGAGGGACTTAGCAGTCCAGTTGCAACATATTTTGTTGGCAGGAAGATGAGTAGGCAGAGTCCTAGGATTAGACTCAAAAGACTGGGCTTTGCAGGGTGAGTCATTTAACTTCTCTGAGTCCCAATTTTCTGCATCTAATGGGTAGAGAGTTGTGAAGTTCAAATGAGACAGCAGTGCCAGAGAACATAATACATTTACTTAAATACGTAAGAAATCATTTTATCATTATTACTTATTCAAAAGTTGTGGGCAGGTTTGACACACTTTTCAAATAGAATCTCAAAAGGAGAATTTTTATCAGCGACCAGAATATATTTTTTAATGTATGTTTTAAAATAGTATAACGATACATACTGGCTCCTCAAAATGAGAAGAATAGTACTAAAATTTGGCTGAGGTGCGGCACACTGTTGCTTCCTAGTGAAATGGATCATTTGAGCTGTTCTGCTCACCAGTTTGACTCTATTTCAAGTCTTAGTTCAACTTGGTCACGACATGTGGACAGAGCTGGTGTTTGCCTCAACAGAATTGGATCACTTTCTAAGATGATTCAGATCTTCAGAGTACTTCAGCTGAAATATCAGATAAGTGAAGCAGTCATCTATGCTTTAAACAAAGACGATCAGCATGGGTCTCCTCCAGATCTGACACAAAATGACAAATTTTAAGGTCTTATGGGCCTCACGGTTCCTATCTTCAAGCAGACTGGAAAAGGGGGAATGTCTAAAATTCATTCTAGCTCTAACATTCCGTGCAAAAATGGAATTATTTACAGAAAGAACAAACTTATAAGCATCTGCTGGAAATTTTGGAGGAGGGAGAGCTTTAAAATTTTCCACTGAGCTAGGAAGAATGAGAAGAAATTATTTCTACAGTACCAGTTATTATTAATATTCATGGGAGGTCACTGATAAGAAATTTATTTGATGTGTCTTGCTTATTGTCCTATTTTAGTCAACTTAAAGGTTAAGGACTTTTTTTTAATTTGTATAAATGACACTTTTTAATAAAAAATAACTTTTCTAAAACAAACAAATATTTAGTGAGAAGGTGGCATTGTTTTATTTTTTTAAAAAAATGCTTTATTGAGGCATGATTGACATACAAAAAATGTACATATTTAATGTATACAACTTGATGAGTTTGGAGATAGTTAGACACCCATGAAGTCATCACCTCCATCCATGTCATACACCTATTCATCACCATCAAAAATTTTCTTCCACCCTTTTATGTATTATTATTATTATTATTATTATTTTATGATAAGAACACTTAAGATCTACCTTCTTAGTAATATAATACAGTATATAATATAGTATTGTTATTTTATCTGTGTACTATGCTATAAAGTAGATCTCTAGAACTTATTTATTTTGCATAATGGGAACTTTATACTCCTCAGCTAACACTTTCCCATTATCCGCCCCCACCCCAGCCCCTGGCAACCACCATTCCATTCTCAGTTTGTATTATCAACAAACCTGAAATTTTGTCCTGGCTCTGTCTGTGTGACTTTCGGGACATTACCTAGACTTTCTAGGCCTGTTCTCTCTCTTCTAAAACAAAGGGTTTCCGTGAAGATAAATTAGCATAAATGAGATGCACTTATGAAAATCTCTTGTGCATATCTTTGTGCACCAAATAAACGTTTATGCCTTGCCTTTTTGTTTTGTTTTCCACTTCAGTTCACATGAGTATATTTGATCTTACGAGCTTTTGTATTTTAACTGACCTCATCTGAGAACTTCTTTAGTGGAATGAAGACCTGCCAGCAATCGTTCATAACATGTAAAATGCTTGCATTTTTCTCAACACTACGAGAGTGAAATAAATTTCCATTACTTGCAATTATTTCACTTGTAATAATTAGGTGGCAATCTTATGACTCACGATATTGCCTTATATTGAAATATGAGGAAGAAAAAAGAAGGTGAGGGGAAAATGAGTATGAACTATTAAAAAGTTCCTCATTCATCTCTGAAGTAAATTTGGTGTGCTTGTTTTCGAAAGAATTGCCGCTTCAAGGCAAAAAGGAGAACATCTATTAAAGGGAGAAAAGTTTCTAAAGAAGTTGAGAGGTTCCTTTCATTTTCTTAAACAAATCCTCACTGCCAAGTCTTGGCTCTTGGAAAACACGGTTAGCCAGCTATAAAGATGTAATAGAAAATAGTAAAAGCAATGAAATGTACAATTAAGGATCATACACCCCAGATATATCTTCTAGTTCATTAGTCATCCTCCTATCTCAGCCCAGGAGTTTTTTCAATCTTTTTTTACTCCTAGACTCAACCACAGTGAAAACGATGATAAGGTTCACTCTTTTTTATAGTGTTTCCTTGCACAAGGCAATGATCTCTTAAAGATGAAGCTTAATGTTCCCTCAGGAATTGCTGTCCATTTCAGACTTTTTTCCTGCTCGGTTGCATTTTCTTTTTCTCCTTCAACGTGGTAAACTAGATCAGTAGTCATAAGGATTTTGACTAAATTCACCAGTAGAGGGAGTTCAAACCAAATTGTGTGAAACTTGGAGGAAGGAATCGTTCTAGAATTTTTGAGTTCTAAGTATCACGTGCTGAATTCAAGGGACTGAGGGAAACAGTGACCGAGTGTAGATGGAGGCATTCATTGATTCACTGAGCTGAGATAGGTGCTGGGGATGCAAAAAAAGAATATGAAGGAAACTGTACCCCCCTCAAAAAGTTCACAATGGCGGAAGGACTATCTGAACAAATTGACTATAATGCCCCAGTTTTGGTTTAATTACAAGATGTCAACAAAATATCAGAACTGCTAATCTATCCAAATTGGTGAACGGGGGTGGGAGGAAGGTCATGTTCATTGTGGGTCCTAGAGTGATGAGAAGTCACCCTTCTCTCTAAAGCATTATAAGCCAGAAATGAGGGGTTATGGATTCCATAAGCCTGGGAGTCAGGTATTTAGCAAAGATCCCAGAGACCTCGGGGGCTCCTAACTTTTTTTCTGCCATCGAACGGCTCTGTAACCTTAACCAGTCACTTAATTATTAGAACTTTAGTGTATTCAGCTATAAATGAAGTGAGATTGGTGGTTAAGAACTTTAAATTCTCTTCTATGAGGGGTGTGTAGAAAGATGACCTCAAGGGATGGGGATGGAGGACAATGTCGCCTGGCCTGTTGTAACTTAACTGGTGGAGTCACCTTCTTCTTGCCCTTTGTCACTCACCTTCCCAAGTCACTGTCTAGCATTGTGTTGCTCTCAAATCTCCTCAAATCACTCTTCTTCATTACTGATATGAGGTGTTAAGATTGTTCTTAAATGCAAATTAGGAATAGCCCAATTAAAAACCAATATTCTCATTTGGGATAGGTTCATTCTGCTTAAGGGACCTCCCTTTGTTATTTCAAGAGCATCCATGCTATCTCTAGTTTAAAAAATGTAACCGTGTATTGTAATGGGTTAGTTGTCCAGCCGGCTTTCTGAAGAGAGGAGGAAGTCTTATACTTTCTTCATCCCACACTCAGCACAGAGATAGGAACACAGCAAATGTTTAATAATTGTTTGCTGGATGAATGAATAAGTGAATCAAAGAGTAAATGAATTCACACTTTGCTGAGAGCCTGATGGTTGTATAGAATCCAGATTTACCCAGGTAATGATAATTTTGAGCACACCAGGAAGGGTAAGCTCCAGGCATGACTATGATCTTTATTTTAAGTGCAAATAGCCTTCATTTCGTAGCATTTTGAAGTTTATTATCATAAAAACCTTCCCCTGAGATTGATTTGTTCCTCGAATCAGTATCTGTGTCAAAATGCCACAAACACAGTTCAGCAGAAAAGGCAGTTCAGCAGAAAAGGCAGTGAAATCAAGGTGGGCCAGGAGAAAGTATCAAAGCAAGTCTTTCATGATAATTAGGATCTTTGAGATCTAATGACCTTTCAAGTTTCTTGTAAGGCTAGATGAATTGCTTCTTAGGTGGGAAGGTAAATCTTACTGCTTTCTCCTTGCCCATCTTGAGTAATTTTCACTGCTTTTTCTCCACTTCTAATCTTTCCTAACTTGCACCATAATCTAAAACTATGATCATACACTCACTGACCTACAGCAAAATACACTCGGGTTGTGTTTACATGAATAACTGTAACATTCGTGAAAATAAGAACAGATATATTCGAGTACCAGGGTAAATGCTTTCAGTTATGTTATCACACTGAAGTTCAGTATTCTTGTAAAAAAGACATTATCTTGTAAAAAAGACATTATTTTTTTGAAGATTAGAAAGTCAGAGGGTGAATAACTTGCTGAAGGTTTCGCAGCTGGTGTCAGAGTTAGAACTCGTACCAAGTTCTAACTTTGATATCTGTGTTCTTTCAAATACTTTATGTTGTCTCTCATGATGTTAAACTCTTGATGGTTAGAATAGTTAATCTAATAACCAGAATCTATGAAATAAAAAGACAATTGTAAATAGTCAATACATAGAAAAATCAATTACTTGCCCTCATTTTTGGCTTATGATAATCTTGTGGGGCACTCTGAAAAATCTTCAAATTTTAGGTTTTCCCAGAAGAAAATTAGGGATACAAGAGATTTTGGAAGACGTTTATTAAGAGAATATTTATTGAACACCTACTATGTGCCTGCTTTTCAGAGTGTGGGGTATAACAGAAAAGAGTAAAATCCTTGCTCTCAAAAAACTTAGGACATATTAGTGAACAACACAGACAAGATCCATGTCCTCGTGAAACTCCCATTCCCATTGTCTCAATTACAACTCAGGTGGAAGCAAATTATCCCAAATTATGTGAATAATTGCTTCAGTACTCCATTTCACTGCTCATGTGGACTTGACCAGCTTTAAATACCCATTGAGAACCCGTATAAACATTTCTTTGAAAAAGAATTAAATTTAGAGAATGGAAGAGACAACAAAGTGTTTTAAATTATTTTTTGGTCTCTGTTTCTCAGTGAACAATATTGAAGTAATGTAATTTCTGCTTTGGTTAAATGGTAATGAGCCTTTATGCTCCAATATTATATGGGAATTAGAGGATCATCGACAATAATTGTGTTTCAAAAGTTTGTGAATTATTTAGTGAACTAAAGATTTGCTTCATTAATTCACCCAAACCACACACGTGTGACCAGTACCTCTAGAAGTCATCAGTGTGCATAAGCTGAGCCCATTGACATGGTAGGTCAGTGACTTACCATGACATGCCATGACTTTCTTCATTTGGGAAACAGATTTTTTTCAAGGAAAAAGTTAGCCAGCCGCATATCCCACATTTATTGACTAATTGCTTCTTTTCCTTTGCATGCTTCTAGGTGCCTGTAGATGATTTATTCCAAGGAGAGTGAAATTTTTTATCTTTGAATGAATCCCATTATCAAGCAGCATCGCTTGGTTGATAGGATACTTCAATAGCTTTAGTTATTGGTAGTGACAGAATATTTTAAGTATATAGCCCATTACCTGCAACCTTTGGGAATCCTGGAATTTAAGATTTGTGGCTTTGATGTGTTGGGTGTGATCTTGGACATCCCTGAAGTGTAGTAATAACTCATTTTTTTGAGGTGTGAATTCAAACCGGCTGTCATGGAAGGCAAATGTGTAGGGTAATTGAGGTACTTATGGAAATGATTTACATTAACTATGCACACAAATCACCAAAGGACCTTACTGAAATTCACATATTGACTCCACAGGTCTGAAGAGGGGCCTGAGAGTTTGAATTTTTCTCTGGGGGTGCTGATATGATGTTGGCCCTTAGAGCATAGTTTATGTCATGAGGAGTAGTTAATGAGTGAACCTGGGGGACTAACCATGAATCACAACTCAAGGCAGATTTGTTGTTTCCTTTTATTGCTGCATACCCAGTAATTTTAATTAAGGTTTTAAAGAAACAACTTAAAAAATTATAGTTGTAATTGAATGCATTTTTGCATAGAAAAGGTATGCTACAGTGATGTTCACAATTCGAGATTAAGAAACTCACTTGAAATATAACCATCATCAATGTTAGGGGTTTACCGTGTGCGTTGGAGAAGTCCTTCATGTACATTCTCTTATTTGGGCCTTTCCATCTCTGTGGAGCAGACCAGCTCGATATTTTGCTAACACATTTTTACAGATAATTCAAATGAGAAACATAGCAGTGAACGACACCCTTGTGATCACACAGTTCATTGTGGCAAAGCAGGGGTCTGAGCCCGAGGATCCCTGTTCTTAATCTGGCGGCAGATCCATCTAACTAAATGGTGTTCATTTTATCCTTCTAACACCCTAGAGATTCATCGCCTTACTTTACATAATGTATTTTCAAACTAAAACGATTATATATGCTCATAATATACTTACCTATTATGAATGTCATTACTGTTATCACCCAAAACAAGCAATGACAGTACTTCTGACGAGCACTTATTATGTTTAAAGAATATTTTGTGTGTGCGTGCAATGGCTATGCAAAAGAATATAGGAATCAAGGCCTGCCCCTCAAGTATCAAACAAATGATTTTGATAAGAACATAAGGGAGATTTGAAATATCAAATTATAAATATCAAATTCAAGGAGTTAATGCAATTTTTTAGATGCTTAGTGCCCAGTGAACACTCAAATACTGTTACTATCATGCAAGTGTCTTAACAATAAATGCTATAGAATATTTAAGCATCCGGTGGTCAAGGAAAGCTTGAAAGATGAGGCAAGATTTTTAGTGGCTCTTGAGAGTTAAGAGCCAAGCTCTGAGGTTCGGCTGCCTAGATTTGAATTACAGCCCAACCATTCCTATACTATATAAATTTGAGTTAAATAACTTGATTCAGTTACTCTGAGAAGTAACTCTTAGCCTTAGTTTCCTCATCACTAAACTGGTAAGAAAATAATAGGCTCTACCTCAGATGGCATTGAGAGAATTAAATAAGACACACAAAACAGTTAGTATTCTGCCTAGTATATGGTAGATACTCTAGTCAGAGCTCGTTTTATTGAGCATTTACTATGTTCTAAGCACTACTTACTTGTGTCAACTCATTTCATCTTCACAGCAACCTTATGAAGTATGTGCATTAATATTCTCATTTTAAAGATAAGGAGGATACTGAAGTTCAGAGAGATTAAGTGACTTGTCTCATTTTTGGAATTGTGAGAGCATCTGGCCCCAAATCTGTGTTCTTCACTAAAATATATCAACTCCATAAATGTCAGTTCTACTACTACTACTACTACTATTTTTTGTTATTTTTATTGTTGTAAATTTTTATTATATGCCAGTAAAACTGTAGGAAAACTAAAAAAAAAAAAAAAGTAAGATGAAGAAGAGTGAGGACTACGATGAGTGAAGATGAAGGAGTGGACATCTATCCGGCCTGATGGGGAGCCCCTGAGCTACTTTGATTCAGGTGAAGAAGGGCTTGTGGGCTAAAGGCGTCAGAGACCAGATTGGAAAAGGCAGGTTGGTGCCAGACCACAGATCTTTAATATCACACAAATAAGACAGGGCTTTGTTCTGAGGAAAATCAGGGATTTTGAATCTTTTTAGTAAAGGAATGATTAACTTGCATTACTATTTAGAGTCAATTAAAGGAGAGAAAAGGGGGAGAGGCAAGGAAACCAGTTAGATGTGTACTGGATGTTTGTGCATTTATTCATTTACTCATTCATTCATTGATCACCACCCATGTGCCCCACCCACTCTAAGGCACATTAGTAGTGCAGCTAAAAACCCCGAGCTGTGCTCAGGACAACTGACGCAATCACAGACTGACAGACATACGCTCTACGTTAAGAAATGCACACATAAAATGTGGCTATAGAGTAATGAGGTTTATCGTACAAGGCTGTTATGGAATTTATCTTATTGCTTTATGGCCTTGGCTCATCATATACAATAAATATATCAGAAAATAAAATCCAGAGAATCAGTCGCATTCTTTAGAAGTTCTTCTATGTGACTCACTTAGCGAGTATGTGATGGAAGGAACTTTTATAGTGAGGAAATTCCTATCAGTCACAGCTTTTTTAACTGCCTATTGATGATATGCACAGCTCCATAATGGCAGTGCTAAAATTGGCTTTTACTTCCTTAAACCATCATTGTATTGAACCATGTAACCAGAAAATCACAATGTGGTGATCTTTTTCTACACTAATCCTTCCATGAGCGCTTAATGACTTGTCTGTTCATCGTGGAGATAATAAACCTTGCATAGAAGCAATAGCTGTCTTGGTGACTTTGCATAAATCATTATTTGTAAAAGTGAAAGAAAACCTATAGATAGGAGTCCAAGACTGGGGTTGCTCAACTTTTAAGAATTATCTCTGATAATTGCAGTGACTGCATTAGGAATGCACTGAACAAAGAGATGCAGACCAAAAAGTAGATATAACCTCTCAAAGTGATCAATATAACGCCTTCCAACACAGGAAGGGCAAATATTAAATACCCTAGGTAGGTTCGAGCAAAACAACATTGTCATAAAACATCTGCTGGGGAGGAAAATGGGAAACAAGCAAAGAACTATGGAAACACAGAGAGTAGCTCTTCCACAGGTAAAAATCAAGATGACGTGTCGCGAGAGAGTATACCTGGAAAAAAGGTATGTTATTAACATAGTGCAACTTGTAATTTTAAAACTCGTTATTTCCAATAATTTAAAAATATGATTTCAATTGACATAGTTTTCTCAAGGCAGGAAACATTGGTTTCCCAAATGAGATTTGTCCTGTCCTGTTTTTCAGCTTCCCCTCTCACACCTGAGTCACTGCTGAATCACTCCATTTCCTAGCATCCTACTAACTAAGAGAACACAAACATTTTATTGAAGCAAATAAAGATAGAATTTTCCCCAAACACAGATTCACAAGAAAACAAGGCACAGATAAATTGGAAAGAGAAGTAGGACATAGCACTATATTTAGCCAGTTGCCTGATTTCCATTAGACTTATCCTAATTTCTTTTAGACTCTTGTCCCAGGGGCTGATTTTTTGTTGTTATGGTTCCAAAATCAGACAAGCTTATAGGCAGGTAGCTCAGCTAGCACAAAATACCCTCGGATGAATCAAAAAGAAGTCAGGTTACTAGCTGCCAACCGCAGAAATGGAAGAATAAACCCCGCACTGCAGAGTTTGAAGCGGATAGAATATCATACTGATGGATTAGCACATGGTTCAGAACCTGCACGGGGAGGATTTTTTGAATCCCACCCCATTTCATTATTTATACTCTTTGCACCCTTTTACGCTTTCTCTTTCACGCCTCCCCCCAATTCTCTTCCTATATCCCTTCTATCTTTATCTTTTCTTTATTCCTTCTACCTGGCTTGCTACGACAAGCCTCTAACTGGTTTCCCTGATTCTTTCTTTGCCTGTGGTCTGTGCTCAACACTGTGACCAGTGATCATTTTAGGACACAGGTCAGTTCATATCCGTCCTCTGCAAAACACCCTGCCTGGCTTCCCATTCCACCCAAATCTAAGCCAAAGCCTGTACAGGGGTATGAGGTCTCGCATGATCCAGCCCTCCGTTCAGTTGCTGAGCTCAGTTTCTTCCTTCTCTCTTCCATACGAGATAGGCAACCTCCCAATGTAGAGCTTTTTGATTGGCCCTTCCCTTAAGCTGAATGACCAACTCTCTCACTTTCTTCAAGTCTTTACTTAAATCTCACCTTCTCAGTGACCACTGACCACGCTGCTTAAAATTAAAACTGAGATCAACCTCCTAACTTTCATTAACCCTGGCATTCTTGATTTTTTTACTCTGTTCTTTCTAACATATTACACAATTTGCTTATTTATTATGTTAAATGTTTATTGTCTTTTTTCTCCCATTAGAATGTAAGCTTCATTAACATGGGATATTTGCTTGTTCAGTGGTTTATTCCCTGAGCTTAGAACCAGTGCTCGAGAAAAGCAGGCACCCAATAAATATATTTGTTGAATAAATGAAAGTAACCTATTTTCAAGGAGAGAGACAGACGAGGTAATAAAAACATAATACAATTGATAAGCGTGATGATGGAGGTCTGTAGTTATTTTAAAAGTTAGAATAGAAATCCCCCTTCTTGGTTAGCATGGGGATGGAGACACACTCGAAGGAATGTTCAAATAAATGATAACAGTAGTGTAGGTGCTGGAAGCTTGATTAGAAGTTCACCAGACAGACTAGACTATCAAGAGGAGGAAGGGCATTCAAGATAGAAAGGGCAGCATACGTCAAAGGGACCGATGTGTGAGACACTGTGAGTATATATTGGAAAAGAGGGTGCAGACAATTTGCCTCGGTGTGTTACAGGAGACCTGCAGGGTAGAGAATGGAATTGAAGTTGTGTAGGTGGACCCATGGAGAGGAGTTGGGCGATAATAGGTCTTACTTGCAAAGCTAAAAAGGTTAGATTTATCTTGAAGACAACAGGGATTCATCCAAGGACTTTAAGCAGAGGAAGAATGATCAAATTTGAATTTTAAAATGCAGTGATAGTATTTGATGGATGGCTAAGATTAGAGGCTAAGAAGTCATTTTCAGGATACTGGTAGACACTTCAATCAAAGCAATGGAATCAGAGAGCTAAGGGGTCATGTCTGAGAAATATTTAAAAAGAGGACTTCGCATAATTCAGTGACTGATAGCATATGATGTGAAAAGAACAGGGATCAGTCTAATATAATTCTGACATTTTTAGTCTGAATGACCAGTTGGATTGTGACACTATTAGTTGTAAATGGAAAATTAAAAGATGAGCAGGCTTAGGGAAATAATGTTTTCTAAAGAAATGCTGAGTTTGTGGTGCTAGAACTCCCACAAAGAGTTATGAGGTAATTAACAAATAAATGAATTATGTGGGTGCAAGTTAAGATAGACATCTAGGGGGATAGTAATAGATATTTGAACGGTGATGGTTAATGACAGTTAAATCACTATAATCAGTGTCACGATGAATGGGATATTGCACAACTAGTCAATAATTGGGGAAGAAAAAGAGTGGGAATAGGTGTCATGGAAGCCAAGGAAAAAGTAAATGGTCGCCATTGATGAGGCACTGTGGAAAAGCCGTGCAAGATAGAGAATGGAGAGCACAAGTATTTGCTCAATTAACTAAGAAACATTTTCAAAGGGGCTGTGGGGCTAGGATTCAAACTACAGTGTATTGAGAAATCTAAGGGATGTGATGGGTTGGCGGTTATAATTACAGATGAGTCTTCAAGAAATGAATTGTGAAAGTAAACAGAAATAAGACAGTGATTGAATTTTGATGTAAGATGAAGAGAAGGTAGTTCCTCATACAAGAGAGACTTGTTAGGTAGAGAGATTCAGTGTTGAGGGAAAGTTTGAAAATGTAAAAGAAAGAATAAACTGTTCTTAGCCTTGCAATAAGAGATTCATTCTACTTGGGGAATGATAGGAGTTGGGATGCAGATTATAAGAAGAGCCATCATCCCCTAAGAAGAAAAAGGTTACTTGTTCTTTGGAGTTTAGAGATGAGGCTGGTGATGTTTAAATTAAATAAGTTAGAAACATTAAAGTTTTAAGAAATCAATATGTAACTTTCTCCTGCTTTGTTCTCTGAGTTCAGAACCAAGTGAAAAATAACAACGAAGCAGAGAAATAAAACTCAACATGAAAGCTTTATAAATGATAGATGGACTGGAGAATGCAGCCATGAGGCATGGGCACATAGACTGGTCAATACTCTAGCCCTGAATTAGGCAGACGTGTTGAGACTGGACATCCGAACATCACCACGTCTCTCAGCACAGATTGACCCCTTACTGAAGGGCCAAGAAGAGCTGAGCAGGTGACAATGCGCACCCTTTTGTAGACATGTGGATCTCAAAGAGCGAATGGGTTGAAGTGAGCTCATTCACTACTTTGCCATACTAGAGAATGAGTTAATTCTGGAAACATGAGGCCTGCGATCTAGGGAGTCCCCTTTCCGTCAGGAAAACTGGTGAGATTGAGAGAATTCTCACTTCTATTATTTGAAGTGGAGAGTAAAGTCTTTCTGTGTTTGAAGGAGGTGAGAAAGGGGTAGGAAGGCTGGGGAAGCGTAGTGAATATCTGTAATGGCCGCTGTGAGGAATGGAAGAGAGATCCAGGGACACATGCAAGAATTGTTGAGGGAAACTGAAGTCCAACGGAGGACAGAGAACATGTATTTGCAATGGAACTTCTCCGGAAGCACCTGGCAGATAATGTGCAGGAGATAAATGTTTTACTTTATATTGAATCGAGGTCTTTCATGGGAGTTGAATGGTAGCAAAAGATGGTTGAAATAATACATCGTGAGGTCTAGACTGGTGTTTCAGGTCTCTGTTGCTATAAAACAACTCCTAAACTTAATGGCTTAAAATAACAATAATTTATTATTTTTCATGCCCCCAAATTCAGACAAGGCTCAGCTGGACAATTCTTCTGCTCAAATGACATCACTTAGGTCAATCTTTTGCCTGCATTTAGCTGGATCTAGAATGAGCTGGAAGGCCTAAAATTAATTTATGCACATATCTGGCACGTGTGGTGTCTCCCTCTCTCTCTGCACACCCCTCTCGTTATTTAATTGTCTAACTATAAAGAAGTATAGAGGCTGGTTTCCCTTGAGAGCACAGAAGCAGAAGTTTCTAAAACTCTTCAAAGTAAAGCCTGAAACTGGCACAATGTCACATCTGTACATTTCATTAATTACAAGACCAGCCCACATTCAAAGAGAATGATTGAAATAGACTCCTCCCCGCTTTATGAGAGGATCAGCTTCATGTACAGATAGGAGGGCAGTCGATGACAGCCATCTTCGGAGACTATCTCACATAATGGAGTAAGAGGAAGAAAGAAATGGAGCCAGGTTCCACAAATGCAAAGAGAAAGCCTGGGATTTCACTTGCCCATAGAGGTTAATTATTGGACTTTATTTTATGGATGAGGTTCTTCTACCCATAGAGGGAACTGTAGTATTTCTGCTGCAAGACAGAATATCTTTGACGGTGCCATGGATTTTCTAGCAAAAGTTTGAGGGTTTAATGGTGGAGTTGGGGGGACCTGACGTGTTCGCAATTTCATTTTGATGTTCAGACTCAGCTCACTCTGAAGAGTAAAAGTAGTTTGGACATGAAAGTGTCACACTAAATTTGGCTGTGCGTGGCCTTTTGGGAGATGGTAATGTTAGGGTTTGCCATGAAAAACGTAAGAATTCAAATCTCATGGGTATGACTGCTGTTCCGGAAGTACATGATATTGCTATAGCAGATGTGGAATACTCTCTTTTTGGGGGGCCTGCACCCTTTGTGGCAGCATTCAGCTTCCTTTTGAACCCAGAATGATTCGTTATTGAGAGCTTATCATGCATGGCCTCATATCTTTTCAGGAACTTCTGGTTCTCCTTGGATTTTCCTACCAGAATCTGCTCTTTAACTTGAACCCTTCATGCAGTTCCTCTGCTTCAGCTTCTGCCGTGGACATGAGTCTCTGTCTCCAACTCCGTTCTTGTTCAGAGGAATGGCAAATTTTTTTCATGTTTTGATTTTAGATCAACTAAGTTCCAAGTCTGAGCTCCCATCTTTTTGGCCTATGGAAAATTGAACTCCATATTCTTGGGGCTTCCCTTCACTTCTTCCCTGAGGTTGTGCCAAGGTCCTAGGGTCATTATAGAGTTCTAATGCACCAGTTCTGAAATACATATGCCCAGCCTTCATGGGCCACACTGCATTTAAGGAATCTTTGGTAAGGTTGTGAGCCCTGGGCCCTAGCATCTAGCCTCCCTGGGGTACCATGTGGCCATTCACTAAAATTTTGCCCCATCTCCTGGTATTATAAGGAAGTAGCATGAAGGTACCTCAGGATACAAAACCATGCAACGTTATTTTCCTACCAACTTTCCCCAGCTCTTTCCTGGGAAGTGTCTTTAGTTGCTGGGTATCCCTCTTACTTCAGCCCCGCTATTCTTAAGGAGGTTAGATTTTTGATTATAAAAGCCAGGTGTCTCGTCACAGATCTTTTGGTTTGAGACTGTTGCCTACTTGAATGGGGTCAAAGGACATGGGAAAGACAGAAAGAAAAATATATAAATTAATATTGCATAAGTCTTCTTGGCACATTTTCCAGTCACTTCCAATCAAAGATAATTTGTTCACGTGTCTCTACCTATCAAAGGGACCACTAGCTGATCCATTCAACAGTGCTTTCTCACTGACTATGATCATTCAAAAGACTGAGAGAAGGCCTTGGAGCTCCTATGACACTCATCCCTGGCACACGTGTTCATTTCAACAGCGGCTTTGTGGAGAAAATGCCTAATTTCGTTACTCTTTTAAGGAAATGACTCAAATGACATGCATTTCAATCTAGGTAGAATCCGAGAAAAATATCGAGGCAGATGAGGGCGGGCAGGGCAGTGCAAGATTATCTAATTTTAATACTTAGATACTGGACAAGTCAGCCTGTTGTGGAATGGAGTCTGTTGATGTGCCCACGTTGGCATAAATAACAAAATCGCTGACATCTGAATGTCACTTTACGATATCTGAAGCACTTATCTATCCACAGTTCCATTTGAATCTGGATTCTACACTCACAGAATGTTGCCATAGAAAGGAGTTTATTTCTCTCTCTTCTCATATATTACAGGAATCCCATTAAAAAAATATAATGGACCTGAACAGTTACTTTTCCTTGAACAATTCAGGAGATGGAGCCCACTACTCCATGATGCCAAATATTTTATATGTACCGTTCTAATTGTTCAAAAGAATTTTGATTTTGTTTTTAGCTGAGCTGATAACTACCTCATCCTAAATTCCATTCATTAGCTTCAATGTGGAGTTTAAGGAAAAAAAAAAGAGATCCGGTCTTTGGACATAGGCACACATTCATCAAAATTACAGCTTAGCCACTTACTGTGTAGGATTTGGGGCAAGTGGCATGAACTTTCGAGTATCCATTGGCTGTAAAATGCTGATAATCTACTGACCACACAGAATTGTTCTGCGTATTAAATGAAATGGTGAACCACGACCTTCCCAGATACTAGCTCACTTAATCTTCACCCCACAGAGGACCTTACCTGTTGTTTCTTGTTGTAATGTACCAGTTTTTCATTCGGGCTCTAACACACAACTTCCACTGTGTGTCGGCTTCATGCAAACTTCTCTCCTTTCAGGCAGTGTTTCCAACCTGCTAAAATCATGCAACCAAATAATCTCATGCTTTACAACTGAGGGTCATTCGCGAGTCAGTATTCTCTGAGAGAGGGCCTACTCAAAGTTAGGATGTAGCCCATGCGTGAGCTACTCAAAGTTAGGATGTAGCCCATGTGTGAGTTTTGCATCTCACTGGCTCAAGGGTCTTTCTCTTTATTTCTGAGTTCTGTTAAATTCTAGATTATTGATCTTGTTGAACGTTTGATATTTTCCTCTACAACCTGTTCCGCCTTCTACATACGACCTCACTATGCATAGAACCGCAGTCTTCTCAGTTACTTGCCTAAATGCCACACTCAATCAGCCACTAAGTTCTGTGAATTCTACCTCCAAAACACATCTTAAATCTGTCCCCTTTTCTTCATCACCTCTACCACCTGGTCCAGGCCTGGAACTATTGTAAGAGCTTCCCAAATGGATGATGTCAAGTTAACTAAAAAACTTATAAAATGAAATTGTAACTCGGCCTCTATTTAAGGAAACAGAGGTCTCTGTAATACATATAGGAATATCTCTATCACACTGTCTCCCCCACCTTTTTTAAAATTTTGGTTTTTAAGTAGTAAGTTTCAAGTTACCTGGATAATTCAGTTATGTGGAACCCCTCATTTCCTAACTGTGCTGCACAAAAAAGAGGACTAATGTAGTGTATTTGTTCAGATTGATTTTTGCAAAAGTTTGTTCCCATATGCAGACTGTGCTTGTGACTCATGGAGCCTCTCTTTTTGTTCTGGCTGCTTTGAAAAGCCAAGCAAAAGTTCCTTCAAGCCCAGCAGTTAATTGTCACAGTGATGCCTGTTTGATGACTTCATATTTATTTTAAGAGGAACTGTGTCCCGTTGGGCCTGCCAGGATGAGTTAGCTGTGAAACGCATTCCTAAATAGCTAAATGATTCAGCGCAGGATCCCATATATGAAATTGACTTTGTAATGCGGCTGCATGTCTCTCTGTTGGAAAGTCTATCTATTTCAGTTCTGAGCTTTATTTTATAATTCAATATTGCATATAAATAGGTAATAGAGAGAAGCTTTCCTGCCTCACAAAACTCATGTTACAACCAAGACGTCGTTAAAACTTTGCCCAAGTCCTTGGAAGCTTCCTTTGATGAAAACTCAGTTATATGAGGCCTTTGTATCTGAAAACATTCAGAATTGCACACTGCAGTTAGCAAATAACAACTAGGATGCTCTTGAACCAAGAAACCCCCAAGAGGGTACTTACCTCCTTTGCATCAATAAAGTACAACAGCTTCTTATCAGAGGCTGACTTTTGCTTACTGCTAGAAATCTGGCTAAACCTAGTTTCTAACCACTTAGAGATTTCAAATAATTCCCAAATTATACCTTCCTTCAAAGGGAATATTTTATAAATCAAGTGTTTAATGTTAGAAAAATAATAATTCACACTTGTATGCCTTAGAAGCCTGTTTTCATCAGACACGAAGGGAATAGAGAGCAGCACAGAATATACCTTGGCCCCTGGCCTCCCCGTTCCCCCCAAAACTGCTCAGGGAGTGTGCTTCTTTTTAAAGAATAAGGACTTAATCAGCACTGAACCCCACAGTGGCTCAACTGAGCATTTTGCTCAGTAAACAGCATATTAAGGATAAAAATGGTGTTTTTCTGAGATAGTGTGAGACCTGTAATGTAAGGCTGCTTGCTGGCAGCTAAGGGCCAAGCATCAACTTAGTTTTCTGTACACTCTCCAGTCATGCTTTGTTTATTTCTACCAAAGAACCCAAAGGACTGTGTATTTTATTGTTGGCTCACTGTATTTTGTGGACCACATGATAATGGGGAGGGAAAATAATCCTTTAAAGCAGCGGTTCCCAACCTTTTTGGCACCAGGGACTGACGCTCCTATGAGAATCTAGGGCCTAATGATCAGAGGTGGAGCTGAGGCGGTGATGCTAGCGCTGGGGAGTGGCTGCAAATACAGTGAAGCTTCGCTCCCTGGCCCACTACTCACCTCTTGCCGTGCGGTCCTGTTCCTAACTGGCCAAGAACTGGTACCGGTCTGTAGCCTAGAAGTTGGGGACTCCTGCTTTAAAATGACAAAATGAGTGATTGGGTGGGATGAGAGATGCCGAATGTTGCCAAGGACAGCCGTCTCAACAGAGAGATTAACATCCAGTGCTCTAGATATCCACATACATAGGAACCTGCCTTCTCTCTGATGCGTCTCAAATGGTGCTGTGTACCATGTGTGGGAGAATTAAGAAAATAGACACTCAAATAATTTTTCTGAATTCTGTGGTTTAGATTAGGAGCCCCAGGTGAAAAGGCCTGATTGAGAGTCATGCCACTCAATTTCTAATTTTGTTATGTCACAAATCCGTGAAAATTTGAGAAAGCCGTTTAATTTCACTGAGTATCATTTTCTTTACCTGAGAAATACAGAAGAGGAGCTGGTTGATTTCTGAGATGCTTTATTACTCAAAGAATCTTAGGTCAATGAGGAGGGTGGTATTATTCAGAGAGGTTATTTATGTTAATGACATACTCAAAAGTTTTGAACCTTCAGAGTCAAAAATTTTTGCGTGAATTTGTATGCTGGAGTATTTTCCTTTTTCCCTGGATCAAAAGTACGAGAAAGGAAGAATCACAGAATCTAGTCTAGTCTTGCAGCCAACATTTGAATTTCTTCTAAAATTAACCACATAACCCATACTTGCATGCCTCTGTTACGGAATACCCACGGCCACCAAATTTAGTCATCCCTTTATGAAGCACTCTAACTCTTCAACCCCGTGTAGTAAGTATGTCATTTCCCTGTGTAGTATGTCATTTCCCTGTGTAGTATGTCATTTCCCTAGCCTTGCAATAGGACTATCCAATAAGGTTACATTCTTTTTATACAAAAGTAATCTAACCAGAAATAATCTAGTTACTGAAAACTAGCTTTTCTCAGTGCCTCCACCCCTTTATTCTTATATGCACCCAAAGCAACACCCTGGAATCTTCCATACCCACACACTCATCTTGCCATTGTGCATGTGAACGTGTTTTTGGGAGGGAAGCCAGTAAATGCCTAGTCTATTCAAAAAGTGCCACCCTGGGGACATAAATCGTTCTCCTGAAAGAAATGTTGTTGACAGTTATACCCCCTACCACCAAGCTGGGGGACATAGGTTGCTGGTGCCTTCAACATGGCCCCCTGGGTGACTAATAGGCCTTAGCCCTCCCAGTTTGTTTTGAATAATTGAGTCTAATTGTTCTTCACAGAGGGCCTGCCTGACAGCAGCCGGTCCAATCTATTCTGTTTGTCTACACCACCGGCGGTGCAAGAGCAGCTGACGGGTGTTTTGAGTGGGAGGCACAGGGGCTGGGGAACCCCTGCTGTTTCTGGTAGACTCTCAGTAAGTTTAAGGGAAAAGGTGACCAAATTGTGTTCAGAGGTGTCTAGCAAGGGACGCAGGCCCAGTAATCATTTAATCTACTTGTGATACTTTGGGATAGCTATATAGCAGGGTGTTTTTCTTAAGGAAAGAAGCTCTAGAGATGGCTGTGAAAGACGAAAGGTCTTCAGTGCCCCTCCCTCTCATGTACCTCGCAGGTTCTGAGCTTCTGGGTTTGTTGCTCTCTCTCCACTGCCACGAAATCAGTGTGCCCCTCTCCAGTAGCTGGAACTTCACTTTTTTTTCTCCAATCATCCTGCACCCAGACCTTTTGTCTGGAACGGTCTGTTGCAAAAGCGGTAAAGATGTTTTTATAAAATATACAGACATCTATTATGTACTTCCCTTTTTTTGGCTTAGGACACAGTAGAGGGACTCAGTGAGCAGTGTACACATTATCCTTATGATCTAGTGCCATGTCAGTCCAACAGGAGAATTCATGTGGCCGAACCAGAATTCACTCTGAATCCCTTAGGCTTCTCTTTGATCAGGATCTTGAAGGTGTGTCAGCTAGGTCACTCTGGGGTTGCTGTTCATTGCAAGTAAGGAGTGTCATGCCTAGGAATAGTCAGATGGAATCTTGAATTTTCAAAATAGGTTTATATAATGCCCATCACTTTCTTCCTAACAATTACCCAAGAAGCAGATAAGTGGAGGTAATTCTTCTGTGAACAGCTGCACTTAGTACAAAACTGACTTACTAATTCACTAAGTAAGGCATGTGGTCCAGGAGGAGTTGCGAGAAGTAGAGTTAGAAAGTTTTTGAGTCAATTTTCGAAGAGGTTGTTGCCGTCATCAATGATACCAGATGCATTTGGATGGTAAGAAGCATGACAGGTCCTTGGATACCTTTGCTGTCATTGCTGAGTAGCTTTGGTAGTCAAAGGTGCACTATTGTTAAATGGCAAATGGTCCAGAAAGGCAAAAACACAACACAGCTTCGTTTCTCAGGTCACAATGGTGTGGCCAGAGTTGGCTGATTTGACTGACACAGTGAATCATAACTTGAAAAGTGGTGAGACTTCAGCAATAGTCCTGAAAGAGGTTGATGGTCTGACAGTTGATCTATAAAGACCAGGCGGGGCCATACCCTGTGTGCTGTGGTCCCCACACTGCAAGACACACTGGTCAGTTTTTGGTAGGATTCACAGATCCGGCATGTGGTGGTGGCAGCCTCCGTCTCAGATATAGGGGATCCTTTGCATTGTGCTCAGCCCATGGTGGTGATTGCACCGTCTGTCCAGCACTATGATGGGATCCACTAGATCCAGCGCTAGTAGTAATCTGGGAAATGCGGGATCCAGCAGCAGCTCGATTTCTTTTTCTTTTTTAAAAAATTTTTTTGCATAAATCTGTGCTAGCTCTTATGTGCAGATTCCACGCTCAGATGTGCTGATGTGCAGTTTGGGTGTTTTTTGTTGAATTTTATGTGTTCAGCTTATTGTTGTTTCAAGGGGAAAGAGATCTGGGGACATCGCTCACTCTGCCGTGTTTCTGATGTCACTCTAGCTGCTTAATTTCATTTGGTCATCGGAGAACCACCTCCTACCATGGGCATCTATACGAATGACTTAGACGCTCTGATCATTAGCTGTGATTCGGCTCCACAGGTTGTGGCTCCAGAGAGGGTCATATTTAATCAGCCAGTCTATAGTTTTCCAAGTGGCAGACTGAACAGCTAAGCTGTTAGCAACAGGAGCCCCAAGCTCAAGAGTTAGCAAGAGCTGAGAATGGCCTCGACTTTTGCACACCGGGCCAGGCCACTGTGTCTACTTTCTGTTCTGTACAACCAGTGCTGGGGCTGAACAGCTGTACTATCCAGTAGATACCATCAACTTTTCAGTTTAGCTGACCCACAAGTGAACCAGGCCCAGGAATTTAAGGGAACTTGTATGTATTGAGGGCTCATTGGGTCAGCAGCTCTTTGGGTTATAATGTTCCCCTACCTCAAAAAAAGGAGATAACTGTCACTTTTTAATACAAAGTTGATAAGCTGCTGGGGCAAGATTGGCTGCATTCTTAGATATATATTTCAGTGTGATGAGCAAGACTCGTTAGACCTCTTCTGCCTTGCTAGCCATTTAGCCCGAATTGACCCCCTCTAAAATGGGGCTGTGAGCCTAAGAGTCACAAGGATTCCATGGTCCAGGAGTACATTTATATCAGCAGCATCAGTGTTTCTAAGGAGTTATCTTCCCTGAATTTTTCTCTTCTCTTGGGTAAATAAATAACTGGTTTTTGGAATGACTTCAGTTAAAACCTTGGATTTTCTTCACCATCTTACACAATATCCTCTGAAATGTTCTAATTTGCCTGAAATCACGGTATTTGGAATTGAATGAGTACACTTGGCGTGTTATGAGTAGCACAGAGAAAAAAATACTGTCATCTCATTTGTTCAAGATATGTATTTATGAAATGAATACAGCTTAAGATCGCGTTGGCTTTTTGGGGAGGGCAGTTCCATTACATCATAGGTACTCACTTAGCTAAAATAATTATTTTCATCAGTGTTCTGCTAAGCCAAATTATCCCTGTGCTCTACTTGTGTAGTTGTTTGTTGGGGGACCCCAATAATAACTAGATTTTTTTTGTTGTTAAATTTTAGCATGCTACATTTAATACAATGCTTCAGTCTGTCAAAATATTTTTCATTTTTGTTTCATTACTCAATGAATTTGTCATTTTCCCTCAGTTTCATGTTACTCTCACATTTGATGAGTCTGTCTTTCCAGGTATTATCCAAGGTAGTGAATTTAAAATTTACATGAACAGGATGGTTTTTGAAGTAAACTGTTATGCGGAATCCTAAACAGAAAAGATACATTTGTCATTATCATTTTATTTTGAAAATTGAATTGTTAATTTTTCTTCATTATGAAGTCCTTCATATTAGCGAAATGTGGTAGTTATTGTTGAGCACAAATTTTCAAATGTGTTTATGGATGACAGCTGAAATCAGGTCAATCTCATCATCTAATTTACTTGAATATTTTGTTTTTGTTGCACAGAATTGAAAATATTATGATTGAAACAGAAGTAGTTTTAATAGCTTGTTTGTTGGTTTGTTTGGTTTTTAAGTCCATTGTTCTTCCAATCTCAAAATACTTGTTGAGTGAAATGAATCAGATGTTTGAAAGAAGTGTAGTAGAAATATTTCTTTTAAAATCAAAACTTTGATAATATTTAACAACTATCCTCACTCATTTATTCAGCAACTATTTCTTGTGACTCTGCTACATGACCAGCACTGTTTTAGATGATGAGAGTACAGTGATGTATAAGTTAAAACAAGAACTGATAGACACAGACAACAGTTTAGTGGTTACCAGAGGGAAAGAGGGGAGGGGAAGAGGTAGGTAAGGGTAAAGGGGGTCAAATATGTGGTGACGGAAGGAGATTTGACTTTGGATGGCAAACACAATGCAGTATACAGATGAATTGTACTCTAGAAACCTATATAATTTTATTAACCAACGTTACCTCAATATATTTAGTTCAAAAAGATTTTAAAAAGTAATTGGCTCTGGAATTCTACGTTTGAATAAATTGATACAGAAAATAAATACACATGCGTGTACATATGCATGTAAATGCATATAGTTCAGTGTAGAGTTTGTGTGTGTGTGTGTGTGTGTGTGTGTACTAAAATTCTATATCCCTGCAGCAGAACAGAGCTGGAGAAAAATACACAATGTGCTGATTCTTCTCGCTTTATATTTATTTCCACTCACTTGACTCGCTGCTCTCTGGAGTTTATATGACACTTCCTTTGACCACTCACTCTTCTACTTTTCTAGACGACTATTGTACACTCTCTTTTCTCTTCTCAGTGCCTAACACAGTTTTGATATCTTTGCCTTCAGCCAGTGACCATGCTTTCTACCCCACTGAGAAAACAGAAACTATCAGAAGAGAATATTTATAGGTCATCACCAATGAATCTACTCACCTGCCAACATCTGTTCTTAGTACTACCAGCCTGTGCCCATAGGTGAAGTAGTCATGCTCCCATATCATGCCAACTCTTCTGCTTGTGCTCTGGATTCCACCCCTTCTTAGGTGTTCAAAGACTTTTCTTCAGCAATTCTTTATTTCTTCTACATTTGCTTTCCATGGGATCAATTTCACCCATCAATCCTCTTCTTAAGATCACTTCCCCCAAAAGCTACTGCTTTGTTTTTTTTTTTACTCTCCTTTGAAACACAATTCCTCTAAAGTATAATCCATATTCATAATCTCTAATTCTTCCCCTTCAAGTTTTTTCTTATTCTTGTCTCTACTTTTTTTTTTATTAAGACTTTACTTTTTTAGAGCAGTTTTAGGTCTACAAAAAAGTGAGAGGAAGGTACAGAGATTTCCTATATACCCCACTCTCCAATCTTTTAAAATTGTTTAAATTTTTAATATCTTTCTAATGACTTCAGAATTTTTTATTATGAATGATAACACATACAAAAATTTACCTAATTATGCATTGATAGCATAATAAATTATTATAAAGAAACTCTCATGAAAACCACCAAGATCAGGAAATAGGGTATTGCCAACATCTCAAAAGTCCTTCATGTGTTTCTTTTCAATTACTACTCCTGTCTCTTTTAATAAGTAATCACTCTCTTGTTTTTTTATATCAATCTCTTTGTTGTATATATCACACACCAGCTATGCATCTCTAAACAGTCTAGTTTTGTTTTGTCTGTTTCTGCACTTCGTATAAATGGAAATAGGAAGTCTTTGTGCCTATGGCTCCTTTCACTCATATTATGTTTGTGAGAGTTTAGCTATATGCTGTGTGAGGTAGTAGTTTGTTCATTTTCATTGCTGTACATGAATGTACTGCAGTTTATTTTTTAATTCTGCCATTGATGAGCATTTGATTTGTATTTAGATTTGAATTATTTCAGTAGTGCCGTTGTGGACATTCTTGGACATGTCTCTTGTGTGTGCACAGTTCAGAGAGAAGTAGATTGCTGAGTCATAAGGACATATATTTTCAAGTTCAATAGATAAGGTCATACTTTCCAAAATGTGTCAATTTATATTCTAACCATCTGTACACGATGACAGTTCCAGTTATGCCACATCCTTGAAAACACTTGGTATGTTTACCTTTTATTTTTCCTTTGGGTCTGCAGCCATAATCCATGTGTTTTTAATTTTCATTTCTATTATGACTAATAAGGATGAACACCTTTTTGTATGCTATTGACTATTTAGGTAGCCTCTTTTGTGCAGTACCTGTTCGAGTCTCTTCTCTATTTTTTTTTCTATTTAGTTGCTGTCATTTCTTATTGATGTTTGGAAACTCTTTAGATATTCTGGATATTAATATTATGTCAGTTATATGTGATGAAAATACTTTTCCCAATTCATCCTTGTTTTTTTTTAAAATTTTTTAATGATGACTTTGATGAATAAAATATAGCCAAATTTATGAATATTTTCTTTATTATTAGAGCTCTTATGTCATATTAAAAATTTTCCAACTCAAGGCTATAAAGTTATTCTTCTACATTATTTTCTACAAGCATTATTTCTTTTGCATTTTATATATACATCTTTACTCCATCCAAAAAATTATTTTTGTTTATAGTGTTAGGATGATTTAATTTTTTTCCTATGTGGGCATCCAATTATCCATCAAGCTAATTCCCTCACTTGTTTCAAGTCTCTGCTCTCATCAACTTCCCAGTGAGGCCTGCCTTGACCACACTAATTAAAATCACAACTTCTACTCCCCTCCAACATAACACTAGTCCATATTGATTTCCTTATGATTAACCATACAATTCACTGTTTATTATCTGTCCATTAGAATGTAAGCTCCATGAAGGCAGAAATCTTTGCCCATTTTGTTTGCCTATATATTTTAAGTACTTAGATGGTTTCTGGCACAAGTAGGTGCTTAGCAATATTCATTGAATTAAATGAACGAATAAATGAATGCAGAAAAATGGCAGGAAACACATTCAAGTTAGCGCCTTTACTGGTTCATTCAACTATGATTCATTGTATTGGTGGTACTTAGTTTTTGAAATTTTGAAATACAATACATTTGAGTATGTGTGACAATTTTATATAGCTGCGAAATACTTAAATTTTTAAAATAAATGTTTAAATAAATATTTACTAAGTAAATAAATATTTATGAAAGTTAATACTTTAAGGAAACTCTTTTAGAACACTTGAAGCTGCTCTGCAAACATTTAGGTTTCTTTGGAATGTCCAACATTCAACAATGTTTATAGAGTCCCCAGTAGGTTCCAGTACTGTGATAAGCTCTGGGGAATAAGTGTGAAGCTGTCTCTGCCTTCAAAGAGGTTGCAGTTTGGTAGGAACACAGTTTAAGACCGCAAAACTAAGCCATTTAAATATAACTCCATTCTTTGGGTTCAGGTTATCTGGCTCCAAAAATGTCAAGCTAATTCCAGAGAACGCTTTGAGTCATGGAATGAGGCGCTCGACTGGATTTGGTCAGGCTCTGTTCAGGACACGGTCTCGTTTATGGGTCCACCCATCAACTACATGGCTTTACTCTACCTGAGAATGAATGGATTTCACGGGAATTAAAGGTTTCTTGGGTGATATGGTAATAGAATGAGCTGTACCTGGAGTCAGAGACTTGTTTTGAGTATTTAGTTCACTTATTTGTTGTATTATATTCATTTATTCAAATAAATATTGAGCACCTATGTGTTGAGGTCTGTTACGTATACTTCATAGCCATTTGTTCATTGCATCTGAATCATTTCCTTTTGAGGAACCTGAGACCCAGAGATGTTAAAAAAAACTTGCCTAAAGTTGCAAAATGTTTATGTGGCATTGTTGAGTTTCCTACCCTGGCAGTCTGGCCAGAGATCAAATTCTTGACCTCTCATCCACACATTAACTCGTTAATTGGTTGATTCGTGTCTTTATTTAGCAGCTCCTTATGGGTGCCTATTATGTTTCAGATGTTATGTTAATAGCTGGAATACAGGAGTGAAAAGAAAAAAACCTATTCCTATCTTTTGAGAGTTGATAGACAAACACTCATAAGCAATGTGGTTATAATTATCCTTGGACTTTCTGCTTCACAGGATTATTTTAAGCATCAAATAGCAAATAAATTTGAAAGCATTTTTGTAAACCAGAGTTCTCTACAATCAGTTTATTATAACTATTATTATTTATTCAGGTCATGACTAAATAATAAATTTTTAAAAATATTTTCTTTTTTCAATCTGGCATTCCTTCTATCACCTTTGTTCTTTTTCTTTCCTCGTTAGCCAAAGAGGTTAAAAAAATCATTTACAAGGGGACATTCTTCAACCAAGCCCAAGGTATGGGAATTTGAATTTCTAAAGTGTACCTCGAAAAGTAATTTAAACAGTAGCTCTCTTAGTTCATTTAAAATATCATTTAGCATACAAAAATATTGGATTTGCCCAGACATTTTCAAGAATGCATATATTTGCTTACCCTGGCAGATTGCTTACATTAAAACCATTTTTTAAAAGATAAAACAATGGACTAAAATCATTTTGTCTTACTCCAAAAAAGCTCTTCCCAGAGTTTTGATTCCTCGATTGCTACCACATTAAAAATGGAAAAAAAAAAAAAGGAAAACAATGTTGAGTGAGGGGTTATACATTCTAGCAAGTTATACAATAACAGGTCTGGAGATGGATGGCAAAGCTTATTAGCTATATGGCCTTTGGTGAATCACTCGATTTTCTGATGGGTTAGTTTCCTTCTCTGTAAAATGGGGATATCATAGTAGACTACTTCTCAGGGTTCTTGTGAAGCTTAAGTTAGTCAATATAAGTAAATTTCTTAGGGCTACATCTGGTAGCTAACAAGTTGTTATTTCTATTTCTGCTAAAAAAATAAACTTTAAATCTTAAAAAAAATTATTATTAGATTTAGAAAACCTGGCTAGAGTCAAATCTTTTCTGGTTTTTGATTGCTAAATGTCATTTCTGTTATTGGGGAAAAAAAGAGAGAGCAAGAAAGAGAGAGGAAAAATAGCTCATGTGATTGTTTAAAGCTGAAAAGCTACGCACAAGTTAGATAGCAGCTGCGAATGCAATGCCCAGTTTTGAAGAGAAGCTTAGAACATAAGTCAGTGTCTGGACACATTTGTTAAATTGTCCTCAGTTTTTCCATGTAGATCCTATTATTCCTGCAAATTCCTTAATAATATTGCACTTTTCGTCACGAACACAACCTCTCTTATCTCAGAAGTGGGGTTTTCCAGCTGTTGAACTGAAGAAACTATTCTTATAAATTTCATGTGGAAGCTGTGATAAGCCAGACAACGCTGCTGTATTTTAACTAGCTGATCATATGAAAAGCTACATTGTCGGGTGGTGTAACACCAATTGTTAACTTTAATCAAAAAGAATCTAATAGCTTAATGGGATCATTGACATTCAATGTTCCTGGTCCTCCAGCAAATTGCTGACCCTATTACAGGAGTTTATTTTTCACGTATTAGGGTAATTATCCTGTAGAACTAAGCAAACATTTTATTAAATTTTTGTTTTGTGATAAAAAGATTCTCAGTTTCTACTTCATATGCTCTATGTAGCTACCACGGAGGTGAGGCACATACCATGTTTAAAATTCTCCATTAATATAAATCTTTGGCAAAACTCCATGCTCATACTGTTTCTTTCATTCTTCTATGTTGGGAGGGGGCAACATATATTTTTGTTTCCTGATATTTAACTATTCCTGAGAATTCTTGAGCATACCACCTTCCACTTCAAATGTTAATTATTTGAAATTAATGGTTATTGGTCAATCATGGTATCAGCTCTCTTGCTTTCTTGGCATTTCATAAACCACCCCTTAGATAGTTCTATAACCCTAAAATGTAAACTGATTATCAGTGAGTCAGAAACCATCTATTAGTCAAACTATAGGAGAATTTCAAATTCTACTTTAGGAATTAAAGACCTTAAGAAGTAATGCCATTTTTTAACACAATTTAAACTAATATTTATTTTTATCTGCTCTTATAAAGGTCATATACATTTTTTGTTTACAGAAAATGGCGGGAAGCTGACTAAATTTATAGCTATTTTTTGAACTGTGCTATTTAGCCTTCGTTAATAGGCTGTTGTATATTGGTTTTTAAGTTAATTAATGATACATTTTTGAGTGTCAACCATATGGAAGAGAATGTGCATTCTTCATTTGTGTTATTATTATCTTTCTAATAAGAGTAATTTCTTTGTAACCAGGAAGATATTTATTATTTTTATTTTTCTCCTTATAAAAACTACATGCTTATGGAACATTTGATGATTATTTAGTTTTTTTATTGCTGTGTTACAACCTACTTTAAAACTTGGTAAATTAAAAAATAGCTATAATTGTTTATTACGTCCATAGTTCAGAAATTTAGGAATAGCTTAGTTAGGGGTCTTGACTCAGGTTTCTCACAAGGTTGCAGTCAAAGATACGCTGGATTTTAGTCATTTGAAGGCTTGACTGGGATGAGAGGATTTACTTCCGAACTGGCTCGCTCACATGACTGGCAAGTAGGTACTGGTTGTTAGTGTTAGGTCTTAGTTCCTCTCTTGTCCTCTATGTGAGTCCTTCATAGGGATGTTTAAGTATCTTCACAGCATGATGGTTCTCTTCCCCCAGAGGGAGAGATCCAAGAGATTAAGATGGAAACTTTCACACTTTTTATGACCTAGCTTTCACAAATTGCACCCTGTCATTTCTGCTCTAGGTCATAACCAGTCCTGATTCAGAGTAGGAAGAGAATACATACGGGTACAAGTACCAGAAAGTAAGGATCATTAGGTGTTCCCTTGAAGGCTAGCTACCACGCTAATTAACTGGGTTGTCTCAAACACTCAGATGTCAGAAGCCAATATTTGTACTATCATAAAGCATTAATTCAGATGAAGACATTGAAAAACTGATTATTATTTTTCGGAGGTGATATATTGACAAATAACATTTTGTAAGTATAAAGTATACAAAAGTTTGGTACATTTGGTTCGACACATTTATATATTGCAATATTTTTACTGCTGTAGTTTTAGCTAACACTTCTGTTATGTCACATAATTACCATTTCTTTTTTGTGGTGAGAACAATTTTAAGGTTTCACAATACTCAGCCACTCTGTTATCTGTAAGAGAAAATCTAACCTATATTGTTTTAAACAGAGAGGGAATTGTTGGCTTATACAAAGAAAGAGACTATAGTAGACCTCATCGAGGTACTCAATGATGCCATCAAGAACCCTATTGTTTTGTTTTGCCATGTGCCTCATTCTAAAATGGACTCCTTACCTAGTTGGTAGAATGGCTGTCAGAGGCTTCTAGGAGTTTTATTTGTGCCCAGGTTAATCAGCTAAGCAACAGTTTTCTGATCGAATCATCACTTTGGCAAAAAGAACAGGATTATTCTGAACGTACAGGTTATTTAAAGGCCATCCTAAGAGCAAAGCTGCTACATGTTGGGGAAAAAGATGGAAAAAATGTAGGGAGGAACAATAATACCTATTATAGGGACAAATATTTATGTTTATTATAAATAGTATTTTCGACTTGATCTAACCACATATGTATAATCTACCAAAATGGGAATAATTTATACTGTGTTTTCCAAAAAAAAAAAAAAAAAAAAGAGAGCACGTTTTCCAAATTTTGGATGTCTTGGCTAAATACTTCTAAAGGGTAAGTTGTTCTGTTTAATCACTTTATTAAAATTTAGGGATAACTTTACATTTACAATGTTAATACCTCACTTCGAAGGAAGTCATCACTTAATAGGTTTTTAATTCTTTGAAGGTTTCATATTTGGGCAAGGATGATTTTGGTCACTTGCCAATAAATACAAAAGCCAAGGCTGCAAACAGAGAGATTCAATATTTGGGCCATAATTATAATTAAATAATTCACTTGTATTTCTCCTTCAATGGACTGTAAGCTCCTTGAAGTCCTATACTATGCCTTTCTTTTCTCTTTTCTTAGTATCTGCTGTATGCCTGGAACATAGTGGAAACTAGCAAATAATTGCAGAGTAAATGGAGGAAATTCATTATTATCATTAATACTATTACAGCACCCAGTCCAGTGTGTGCTACTTGTGGTCAATAAACAGTGTCCATCTCCCTTAGAGGGTTGCATATATGTCACATTAAAGACTAGCAATTACAGCTACAATTTGCATCAGTGTTTCATTTCCTAGAATTTATGCAAATCTCTGTCAGCAGCTTGAAGATTACTCTGACCTAAACCCCATGTGTTAGGATAAGATACACCGGGGTTCGAATCTGTACTTTGCTACTTAGAAGCTGTATGACCTTTGGCAAATTTGATGACCTCTTTAACTTGCTGTTTTCTCTATAACGTAGTATAATCATGGTTTCTGCTTCACAGGGGTGTCAAAAGGTTAATGTAATAATGCACATAAATTCTCTGAGAATGGTTTCTCACTCATGGTGAGCTCAATAAGTATTAGCTATTATTTTATTCACATATGGAGATTTTGCCACCATTTTACATAAAAGACAAGCAGATTTCACAGTCAAGTTTCAAAGTTATTTGAAACTTTGGATTATATTAGGAAACTTATTGGCATTATCAAATTTTCACTGATGGGGATTGGGAACTATGGAGTAGAGGGGAGGTATTTAATATAGAATATTAGTAAAGAACAAGCACTTTGAATTAAAATAGGTCTGGTCTGGTTATTTTCACCACTTCCTAGCTTCATGTTCTTGAGCAACTTAAGTTAACTCTTGTGTTAATTATCTATTGGTACACAACAAGTTACCATAAACTTAGTTACATAAAACAATATACATTTATTATTTCACAGTTTCTGTGGATCAGTTTAAGCAAGTTTTTTTTTTTAATAATTTAAAATTTTTTTCAATTACTGTTGATATACAATATTATATTAGTTTCAGGTGTACAACACAGTGATTAGACATTTATTTACCTTTTTTGGGATGGATATTAGGCAAGTTTTAACTCGCTTCTCTGCTTAGTGCCTCCCAAGGCTGCAGCTAAGGTTTAAGTCAGGATTGGAGTCTAATGAGAGGCTCAACTGGCAGAGGATCTAATTCTGAACTCCTTCGGATTGTTGCCAGTATTTCCTTGCAACTGTAGGGTTCATGGCAACTTGCTTTTTCAAAGCCACCAACAGTATGTTAGCAAGGTGAAGTTTTATACAATATATTATAATCACAGGAGTGATTCATCACCTTCAACATATTCTGCTAGTTAAAAGTAAGTCAAAGATTTCACTCATGCAGAAAATAAAGGAATTTATACAGGGCATGAACACCAAGAAGCAGGGAACACAAGTGCCACTTTAAAGTCTGTTTACCACAGTTGTTAAGCTTTCATTTTTTCTTCTGTATAATGGGTATAAATAGTACTAACCACGTGCAATAATGCATATAAAGTACTGAGTGTTCTGCTTGGTATTTTATGGCAGCTTATATATTGATATCATCTATTAGTTGTTAATTTGGTGAAGTCAAAAATGAATATTCAGCCAGAGTGAGCTAGTGAATAACAGGACTACTTGAATGTAATGTATCTTCATTGCCCCTACTGTAAGCCTCTAAGTTTATTCTGTTTCTCTTTCCATCTGTGATACTTCCCAACATAGTTAGAATTTTTGATGTCATAAATTTCTTTCTTCATATTTCAATGAGACAAGTCTTGGATTTTGTCTTCTCAGAATCCGATTTTCTGTGCTAATAAATATTCCAATACATTAATTTGTAATAATGGGTAAAAACCAAAGAAAATTCTTCTTCATCCCTTTTTCCTTCCTTCACCTCTTCCCAAATAAGAAGCACATTTTAGTTAGTGCCTTATAATGAAATAAAGACTAGAATCGAACAATTTACAAGGAGCTGTAGCAGACTTTACAGATTAGAGCCTTTGGGCAGTAACCCTCTCTCTCAACTTTGAATTCTGAGCTTATGCAACTGTATTTCTGTAATACACATTTGGACACCCTCAAAAATATGTGCCAACTGGTGTTTATTGCAGAATATGTCCCCATTTTCATTATAACATTAAAATAAATTAGTCTAATGGGAACTTTGGACCAAGGGCAAAAATATAAGGATGCTTCATAACTGATGAATAAAGAAAAGTTTAGAGACAAACTTTTTGGCTACTCTTAGACCGAGTAGGCAGAATCATTATTTTGACTCCCAAGCCCAGACCTGTTTGGGTTATAAAAGAGGCTAATTAGCTTTGTTCATGAGCATGGATAATCTGCACTGAAATTTCTTTACTTAGAAACTGTAAAGAAAACTGTATAAATGATATAATGGAATACTACACTAGACCATTATTTCGTAATCAACCACAAAGAACCAAAAAACAGAAAAATAAAAAAAAAACATAATTGGGTTTAAGACTTCGGACAACAGGCAACATAAGACAATAATCGGGAAATTTTTAAGGGGAACCCCATCATTTCCCTGGTTCTCAGCATGGGGCAAATCCTCAACTGTGGTAAAGGAGCTAGAATGCAAGGGCAGAATAATGGTTCCTCCTAAACTGAAGAAGCCAAGATTTAAGTATGGGCTCCTAAAGAAGCTGGAATCTTCAAGACAGGGCACTGGAGATAAGGAAGCTCTTTGTGACAGGTAAGTCCAGAATTCTGCGGGACAGGGATTACCCATTAATTCTAGACTTTGTCCTGGGTGCACATCCACAGAATGAAACTATCCGGAACATATAAAAATTGTTTGACAACTGAATAATGAGAAGTAACAAATCAATTAAAAATGGATAAAAGACTTGAATGAACACTTCACAGATGAAGGTGTACACATAGTCAACAAACTCCTGAAAAGTCACTGGCCATTATTAGGTGATAGAAAAGTGCAACTTAAACCATACTGACATAACATTTCATACCCATTAGAATGAGTAAAATTTTAAAATGTCCGAGAATATTAGTCGGCAAGGATGTGAATCAAATGGACTATTCCCATACTGTGAATGAGATTGTAAAATAGTACTGGAGAACTGGAAAAGAGTTGTTCAATTTTTTAAAAATAAGTGACTGATTCCACTCTTAGGTATTTATTTAAGAGAATCGAAAACACACGCTCACAAAAAGACTTTTCCACATTCGTTCGCATAGTTATTCATAGTTATCAAAATTAGAAACTAGTGTTCATCAATAGGTAAATGTGTACACAAATCGTAATTAACAATACAATGAATTACTACCCAGAAACATACAGGAACAAATTACAGACACAACAAAATGTGTCAGAAAAGACAAAGATCACCACTGCCGTCCTATTCTGTTGGTCACATGGACTGACCTTGTCACATGTGAGGGAGCTACACACTGGTATGAAGGGTGTAAAGACCAGAAAATTCAAATCATTTTGGAGGTATGGATATCGGGTGGTGAATTGGAATGCAGGATTTTTGGAGTGGAGTAGACAAGTGGGGCTGGGAAGAAAAGTTGTGGTCAGATTATGATAGGAAATCTGAGTTGTATGTGGTAGAAATAAAATTGGCATTGTACAAAATAAATTGTAAATGGACCTCATCTGCAGTAATGAGATTGCAAATCAAGTTGGATACAACTCTTTCAAAAGGACTTCGTTTTGGAAGCAAGACTAGGAAATACATGATTCTCTTGTGTTCAGAGGTATCCAATTGGCTTGGCTCGTTGCTGTATGTCTGTTGATGCTGATAGATAATTTGCAAATTGTGTTGTCAACACAACATTTAATCTGCTCTCAGCAGCTCATAAACAACATTTTGATTAATTCTTTCAGTCTGGGTCTTCTGGGCAAGATTTATAAGCTCTGCTTATTTGGATGAAAAATAGAGAGAGATAAGCTGTCAGTAGATGGAGAAGGGGATGGAGGGGATGGAAAGATTTCTGGTGGTTTTTTTTGGTTGAATTTAAGTGTTTTATAATCAGGATTTTAGATGTTTGGTTCCACAAGAGAAGAATTTCTCTGTGGAACTCAACAACTGGCACAAAGCAAGCCTCAGTGTCAGAGTGGGGTAAGTCAGGACAGACAGAGGTGGATTAGCAGTGGGATACTGTGGAGAGGAAAAAGTCAGTCAAACCTGAAGCAGGAAATGACTTTCTGAATCTTTCTGAATTAGCTGATTAGTTCCAGACACCTGTTGGACAGTTACAACTTAGAAAGCTTGCCATCCACACTCCCTGTGGAATGGTGAAATATTGTGTTGAATAGAATTCTGTTCAACCAGCGTATTTTAAAAGAGGGTTAGAATAAAAGGAGGCTTTCTATTACATAATATATAAGGTAAATATGCATTATTACTGAGCAATTCTTTGTGTGTGTGTGTGTGTGTGTTTGTGAGAGAGAGAGTTACTGCTGTTGATCTCTTGTATTATCACATATGCCAGTCCCCCCTCCCAGTCCCCTAAATCTATTTAGTTGAATGATTTCTATTAATTTTGGCTTTGAAATAATTTTCCATTGAAGCATGCTTTATAATCAGCAGCTCTCTACCTTTGTTGATTTGTCCTAGCCAATATAGGTAAATAGAGTTCTAAAACACTCTATATGGAATATTCTTATGTCACCGAGACATGGTGATCATCCAGCAACTTAGGCATAAAAACTGGAAATGAATGTCATTGGAAATAAGGTCCTTTCATAGCAATTATGACACAAGATGTACAGACAGTCAGCGGCTGATAGGGAAAAAAGGTCCAAGAAAACAGCTATCTAATAGTGTCAGGACTATTAGAAATGTAAATAACTCAACCCCGACAATTCCTCCTTGAATTTGTCCCCTTTTCTGCCTGTCTCCTCTCAAAGAGAAAACATGATTTTTATGAGCTGCGTTTTGGAAGGCACACATTTCTAGCGATCATGCCAAGTGTGTCTTTTGTTGTTCACATCTGCATCTTTCGATATCAAGAGTCAACAAGAAAGTAGATTTGGTTTTGTTCCTTTGACAAATAAAGTTCACTTTGGGACACAGTTGGGAAAATACAGCCATTACATCCACACCAGAAAACCAAAGCTGAATTTTCCATTAGTGGTAGTTATATGTTGTATCGTATATGCGAGGTCCCTGGAAATAGTAGCCCAGATTCAGAAATTAGTAATTATATTGACCTTGACTTCTGTCCTCATTACCTTGTTCCCAGCTCATGCAATTAGTTTAGTCGAAAATGTCATCAAAACTCTGTGTTTTAGATCTATTTCTAGTAAGGATCTCCTTCAAACCATTGCCCCATAAAAATTACAATATTAAGGACACAAAGGTATACGTGTATCTAATTGCAGTAATTGTATTGAGAAAGAATTCACATAAATCTCCTTTAGGAGCTTCATTCTGTTTGATGGCCTTCATGTACTCTCTTAAAACTGAAATGATTTCAAAGCATTGTTCTACAAAAGATGATCAGCAATTATTGTCTATGAAAAGAGAAAGGGTGAAAGAGAACAATTCGAGAGGTTCACATTGTGAAATAAACTTCAGGCTTTTAACTTAAGGGTGGCAGAGTCTGACTACAACCCTGTAATTCTAGAATTCTCTGTTTCCTGTGCTCACTCCTTCTCCCACCCCCCCATCCCCCCAGGCCACAATTTGTTGGAAGCATTATTGTTGTCCAAGCAATATGCTGACAGAGTCTAAATGTAACACTACCCTCTCGAAAAATGAGGGAATCACATACTCATACAAAGGGGAAAATACCTAGTGATTTTCAATCTTCTGAAAATAGCAATAGTCTATTGGGCTTATTTCATGATTATAAAAGCCTAATAATCTATGATAGGTGAAAGCAAATGTGATTTATTAGGGCCTCTCACAGACAGGAGATAAACCCATAATGTGCAGACAAACATTTTTTTTTTTTAAAGCAAGTATGCTAAAAAGAAAATAGTCAACAGCTTGCTTACTCTGTAGCTCCAGAAAGTGATGATTTGAGGCTCTGAAATATCAGAGTTGATGAATGGTAGAAGAAATGTTATAACTGTTGTTCTATGGTTAGATAAACTGTCACCTCCGTGAAGAAAATGTAGATTACTGAAACTGATTGCAAGCAATCAGCACTGTATATTCTTCTTCCCTAACTGAGCAGTGTTTGAATTTGTGCCTTTCCGACAAATGCATTAATAACTTTTAGCCACGAGGTATTTGTGGAAGAAATTGGAAATTGTTTTTAATTTGTTGGTTTGGTGAAGCGATAATATATTGAGCCATAAGGGAGGAGGTGAAAAAAAAAACTATTGGTATATGATGTCTATTTGCATATGTAAATATATTAAAGCACACAGAACCATGTTGTTCTTATAAACTCTCCCACACAAAGAAAAGGGTTAACAGAAGAGGAGATTTAAAAAGCTGCATGATCGTGTTGCGAAATATAGATTTAACACAAAACTCATCGGAGGCCCCCATGAGTTATGGGCCTCATTTACTGCATATTACAGACATTTTTTCCATATTCCTTTTCAACAAGGCATATGGTTTAAATTAGTTTCATCTTGGGTTTTCTAGGATCTTTCGTGGACTGCTTTCCTGCTCTTTTAATTCTACAGTAAGATGCTATTAAGGGCAGTTCTTTAATTACTGTGTGGAGCAATGTGTTAGGAACATACACTGTAATAGCCACAGCAGAGTAAGCTTTTGGATCAAGAATTCATACTCAGTTGATGACTTAAAGAAGCTGCAAATTCCTTAGGGATGGAGATGATTGCGTAAAAGTCAGTGTTAGTTGGGGTGGAGGTAGGGGCAGCTGGGGATGTAAACATTAAGACGCACCTTCTATTGAGTCGTTGAGTCAGGGGGAAGGAGATTCTGTGATAGGTAACAGCATCCTGAAGGGTTAAGAATATTAAGGGACCCCATTTCCCATAACTTAGCTCATAAATCATATTTTCAGGTACTTTACATGATTTATGAGAGGCTGGCTGTCTGCACGATCAGTAAGTTGCATTAAAATGGCAATTGGTACTTCCAAAACAGAGCTCTGTAAGAATCCACATCTTAGAGAAGGGAAATCTCAGCAGACAAGTTACCTGAAAGCTGGAGTAAAAGGAAGCATCTATGGTTCATGCTCCATTTCTGAAACCGAAGACATAAAATAATAAGGGAGAAAAACGCTGGGCTGAAATCTTCACTCTCGTTTTTAAAATTTTTTTCTCATCACCGTAACCTTTATTATGTCATTTATTTTTCTTTGGGTCTCAGTTGCTTCTTTGTAAACTAGAGGATTCAGAGCCTTTCTATCCCCAAATATATATTATGCATTACATATGCATAAATTACATATTTCTGTTATGTGTATGTATTTATATCTTGTTTCTTATCTGTGTATATAGTACATATTGTGTGATGTGATTATATGTATGTATATGTGTATATATATACATAGGTCAAATATATCTATACATGTATGTGTATGTACATACATAACTTCTATCTATTTACTTACGATGGTATTTCCTTAAAAAACATTGAAAAGAACTGAAGTGAATACATGTTTTTACATATACATACCTATATAAGAAATATGTACACATATATATATGCATGTGATCATATGTATGTATATGATATACATATTATACATAGAAACATTATCAGCTTAGGGATTCTTATTACTTAATTTAACCTGTTATTCTGAAAATCATAAATGCCGACTCCAAAAATGTTGAATAGGATTGTAAAGTTTAATCAAGTACTCTATTCAACATTATAGTGTGTAAAGGTACTCTGTTGTTTTCCTTTAGCAATAAAAACATAGGAAATTGCTACTTGACATTGATCATGAGTAAATGGAAGATCAAAAGAGAAGTTTATGAAGGGTGTCTTGTCACTTTATATTATGGGAATAAATTTTATTTTGAGGGTGAATTAAAATTTATAGTTTTGTTATTAGACCTTCATTCTAATGCAACTCATCCATATTTGGGTTTTATATTAGAGGACTGTTAAATCTTTTGAAGCTTTTTTAATAGGAGGAAATATGATATATTTTTATCTCTTTGCAAAAGGTACTCTAACCCATTAGATTATCTGGAAATCATGTTTTCCTGAACACACTAGGCAAGAGATTCAACAGGTCACTGATAAGCCAAGAAATGAATATTTATGAGCTCAGAATTATTTACACATTGAATCAGTTCAGAATTATGAAACCTAAACTTTTCATTATTAACAGGAATTTAGACACACAGGTTTTTCTCTAATATACTCTCTATTGTCCTTGTATGTCAAGAAAGCTACTGATCTCCGGTACTTGTGCTCATTAGCTGGAGCCATTTTCTCTACCTCAAGCTCTTAATCAACCATCCTAGGTCAATATTTTTTCAGATTTGGTCATTTGGGCTTATTTTAGTCAGTTCAGGCTGCTATAACTAAAATACCACAGTATGGGTGGCTTAAACAGAAACTTAGTTTCACAGTTCTGGAGGCTGGAAAGTCAGAAATCAGGACACCAGTCAATTAAGTTCCTGGTTTGCAGAGAGACACCTTCTCGATGTGTCCTCACATAGTGGAGAGAGAAAAAGGATCAGCAAGCTCTCTTGTCTCTTGTTAAAAGGGCACTAATCCCACTCATGAGGGTTCCGCCCTCATGACCTAATTACCTCTCAAAGGCCCCACCTCCAAATATAGTCATTCCCCTCCCCTTATCTGCAGTTTCACTTCATTAGTCGACCTGTCTGAAAATATTAAGTGGAAAATTCCAGAAATGACAAACGATTTATAATTTTTAAATTACGTGCCATTCTGCTTAGCATGATGAAATCTCACACTGTCCTGCTTCATCCCACCCCCGTGTAAATCATCCCTTTGTCTAGTGTATCCACACTGTATATGATACCTGCCTGTTAGTCGTTTAATAGTCATCTCAGTTATTAGATTGGTTATCAGAGAGACTACATTTATATAACTTTTATCACAGTATATTTTTAGAACTGTTTTATTTTATTATTAGTTATTCTTATTAATCTCTTACTGTGATTAATTTACAAATTAAACTTTATCATAGGTATGTATCATAAGAAAAAATAGTATATATAGAGTTCAATACTGTCCATGCTTAAAGGCATCCACTGGGGGTGATAAGGGGAGAAGGGCAAGAAGCACTAAGTATTATATTTGCTTTTTAATTTATATACTTTTATATTGTTGGATTTTCAACAACAATAATAAATTTGCATATTTAATCTTTAACAATATGTTTTATGAATATGATATTTCACAGAAGGGTTTTTATCGGATAAATGATCTAGGTAGATGAATTTTTAATTTTTATTTTATACTTATTAATTTAAATAGCAGGGTTCTTTATGAACCCTTTGTTTAAACAATTGTAATTTTGGAAATCAATTCGAATGTATAAACATATATAATTAAATGTTCATAGCAGTCACAAATATCATACTGGCTATTGGGATTTAGCTGAGGGCTGTGTTTGCGACATGATATATTCATTTGACTTCCACTTGAGTCCCCATCTGCCCACATGGAACACATTAAGAAGTTCCTTGAATCTTTAGTTTTCATGACAGAATTGAAACAGGGCTTATGTTTTTCTGTGTGTGTTTTAATTAAAAAAAAAGAAATGGGTATAAATATTTGTAGCAGGTATGTTTTCAGGACCCTGCTTATATCCTCCTGGATCTAACTGTTTGCATTAGTTATGGCTCTCCAGAGAACCAAAATATATATATATATATTTTTCATATATATATATATATATATGAAAAAGATTGACTTTAAGGAATTGGCCCATGCAATTGTGAGGCTGGCATTTGAAATCCATAAGGCAGGCTAGAAACTCAGGTAGGATCTAATACTTCATTCTTGAGGCATAATTTCTTCTTGAAATTTCAGTTTCTGCTGTTAAGGCCCTTAACTGATTGGATGAGGCCTACGCACACGTTGGAGAGTAATCTCCTTTACTTAGAGTCAACTATTATAGATGTAACCACATTCACACATTACCTCCACAGAAACAACTAGATTAGTGTTTGATGAAATATTGGGTAGTATAGCCTAGCAAAGTTGACACATTAAGACTCACCATCACACCATTTCAGTATGCAACGTCCAGCTGTGAGTATGTGCAAGTCTTTTCTAAAGATGCCCTCTGACCTCTGCAGCCTGCTGTCTGTGCATGGGACTAAAATTCTGGAGAATTAATAGCCCCCAAACCCTACCACTTGAATCTCAGCAATATCTGTTTCTGGCATAAGGAAAACTAACATACCATTATTACTTTAATTGGTGTAAACATTCTAGAATAATTTCTTAAAATTTGGTGGCAGGGGGAGGTATACAATTTACAGCTAGAAAACACAGATCTATATTAATGAGTCCTTTTTTTGTTGTTCACAGTATGAATAACTCTTTTTAATGTTAAAAAATGTTTAGTATCTTTAAAAGAGAGTAACTGCATATTTTGTATTATTGAATAAGAAAATACAAATCCACATCTAAGTTTGAGAATATTTTGCAGTAAGTTTGTTTCTTTGTTTTCTTTCTTTCCCAATAAAATTGAAGCCCCATTAAGTCACAGATATTATTTGTTCGCTACTGTATTTCCAGAGGCTAGAGTAGGCACATAATAAACATTCAATAAATATTTCTGAATGAATGAACAGTGCAGATGCTAAGAATTCATTTTTATTTTGTCTTAGCTCCAGTAATTTGTAAATCTGACTGCATCGGGATAACAGAAATATTTTAAAAATAAAAATCCTGGATACCATCCCCCAAGATAGTAAATTAGAAGATATAGGGTAATAGAGACCAAGAATCTAGATGTACGTACTCATACACACATTTATATGGATGTGTATATAATGGATTTTGTGATTCTTAACTAAAATTTGTTTATTGGCTTAGCATTTCGAATATACTAATATATTTGCATAACAACTTCTTAGAAATGAATCGCTGATCAAAAGGGATTGCATTTTGTACATTTTCAAAATGAGATATTGTCAAATTTCCTTCTCAAAATCCCATACAACTCAATAATGAAAATATTTGTTCTCAACACTCTAATCAACATTAGATATTAATAGTAAAGTTTGTTTTTGCCAGTTGATGGATAAATATATATTTTTATTGTTTGAAATTTTTTCTAATTATTTTAGTGTTAGCCAACTTTCTCTGTTTTTTTGATCATATATATTTCCTGGTCTACAAATTGTTTATTAAAACATTTTGTTCATTTTTCTATTTGATTATTTGGCTTTATTTTAAGGCTTATTCTATTAAAATAAATTTTCATTACATATGTTTCTACTTTTTGTGTGTTTGATTTTGACTCTTCTGAACAACTTTAATTATACAAAAATTTTAATAGTTAAAATTTACCTCTTTCATGCCATTTCTGGTACTTGAAGATTTTCCTATTCCAAAGTCATAAGCATATTTTCTTCCATTTTCGCCTAATTTTTTCCTTTTAAAATTTTTATTTAGATTATTATTTTTCATGGTATTTACTTTTGTAACCATTTTAAGTAGGATTAATTAATTAATTTGTAAATTAGCTATCTAATTACTTCAACATTATTTAATTGTTTATACTGTGCCTACTGAACTTGAACTATATCAAGGTAAACACATAACACCTTCATATACGTATACAGGTCTGTTTTTAGAATATCTATAATTTTTCCTTGATGTCTTCTTCTATTCTCACACCAATATCGTACTGTTTTAATTACTATTGGTATGTAATATCTTGCTGCCTGTAATAAAAGGCCTCATCATTAATATAGCTTTAGAAAAATTTTCCCAGCAACTGTTGTATATTTTCTCTTCTAGAAATAGTTAGAATCACCTTATCATATTTTATGAAAAAATTTTGTTAAGATTTTCATAGATATTTAACTGAAATTCTAGTTTAATGTGGTGGAAATTAATATCTTTACAATATTATGTCTTCCCATCCAGAAACATGACATATCTTTGCATTAATTCAGATGTTCTTTTATGGCCTACCTGGTACTTGAAGTGGTAGTGACAATTGAATCTAATTTGGTTTTTGATTTATTGGAATAAAGGGGATGTTTACATCCTCAGCCTGCTATTTGCAAACTGCTAGCAAAAATCAGCCTGAAACATTTGTATCCTACCATGTAGAAAAAAAGCATAAATTAAAAAAATAAACGAGTTGTTTTTTTAAATGCAGTTTTTGAAGATTCTAAACTATATCACCAGAAAGTATTTTTTCTTATGTTTTGATGGTATAAAGCATAGTTAAATTTTAATCTACGTTTTAATACTCACTAGTTCTCCAACCAGAAAAACGATATATATCATTTTGAATTTATTTGTTGACAATTCATGCTTTTTATTACATAATTAATTTAAAGTAAATGAAACAATATATGCAACACTTGTTAAATGAGAAAAGTAAAAAAAATTGTCTTTATATAGTATGAGTACTATTAAAGATCATATTAGCATCATTATAATATGGTATTAATAAGTTATAAATCCAAAACCTTTTTTATATCATTTATCACACCCACATAAAATGATAAAATGATATGAAATAGGAGAAGAGGCTCAGGAGGTGATAGGTGGTAGGGACGGGTGCTTTGAAAGACAATCAAGATTGGGATGGGTTTCGAGGAATTTGCTTCTCGTTTCTTAATTTCAGTGTACTGTCCAATGCTCTGTTTTTGCTTTTACCTCTTTTGCTTTTCATTCAAGGTCTCCACTCATGACCTAGCTGCTAAGAAACTGGAGAATGGTCTGGAAAATTTGAGTAACCTAGCAATCAATCAACTATGTGTTTTTCATTGAGTGAACATTGCTATTTTCTTTCAGAGCTAAAGCTATCATGCTGAACATAACAATAACTTTGGCTGCTTTGCATTCCTATCTAGTGACTTAATTTGAGTAACAGTATTAATATTTTATCAGGAAATCAGCATTTTCTTTTAAATATGTACTTTTAAAGATTTTTTTATAACCCGACGTGTGATTTATGGTATCTGGAGGCTCAAATATTTTCTATGGGAAATGTTCTCATTCTTTCACAAAAGTCAGTTGGTCATTGGAATTAAAAATACAGAACTTTCTTTTAGAGTTACCTTGTGTCACTGTTGCTGTTCGAATTCAAAAACTGATCCTCAGATACAACCACCTGTCATCATGAAACCATTTCCATTATTTGCATTACGTCACAGGCTTGCTTTGAGCTCTTTCACAAATTTAGTATGGAACCTTAAAACTTGTATTTTATATATCATAAGAATTCGAGTTTGTTTCTTTTTTCAAAGAAATCAGTGAAAGCCTACAGGATGGTGGGCTGAAAATAATTTGATACATTAATTCTTTTCTTTTTTTTGGTTACATTCATCATTTCCTTTTTTATATGTTCTCCACATTCATGCTCTATCCTTTAAAGTTCAGGAAAAAGAATGTGGCAAATCAGAAATGATAGAAGCCTACAAGACTTCGTAGCTCTTGCTTCCAAAAGACTAAGTTTAGACAGAGAAAGATAGAGACCATATGATTTCACTTATATGTGGTATCTAAGGAACAAAAAGAACAAACTAATCAAAAACAGACTCACAAATGTAATGGACAATTTGGTGACAGACAGGAGGGAGGAAGGTTGGGGGGCGGGGAGAATGGAGTGACATGTTAAAGTACAAATTCGTAGTTGATAGTTGGGCACAAGGAGCACGGCAGAGGGAATGCAGTTAGCATTAATATGATGGCTAAGTAGAGGGTCAGTGGAGGGAGGGAGCAATTGGGGGAATTGTTTTATGAATATTATAGATGTCTAACCAATGTACAGTATACTTGAAACTAATTTAAATAAATAAATTTATTTAATAAAATAAGGATTAGTTTAGGTGGAATGAGATGGAATGCTTTTAAGAAGCAGGAGAGAGGGAGGGAGGGACATAGAGGAAAGAGAAAGAGAGAGAGAGAGAGAGAGAGAGAGCGTGAGTGAGCTGACTTCCTTCTAGAAACAACTTCCTGTGGCTGTGGGGAGGGGCAGGTGTGTGTCCCAGAGCACTACCCTGAGAATGTGGCATACAGCTGGAAGTACTCAGTTCATATTTTAGGCCTAAAGCTCCTACTCTTTCCAAATGCTTGAGTTTCAAAAGTGGCAGGGCAGCGTGTTAGTGACAAAAGACCACACGAGCAGGGCCAACTTGCATTTAGTCTATAACCTTGGTGGGCCAGTGGCTGAAGCCTGCAACAGCGCACCCAACACTTGCCACTGCAGTTGACCCTAGGATCTTGGAGGAAGCCCCAAGAATAACTAAGGTTATTCGCACAAGAGTAGGGAAGAAAAATGAAATAAGTTGGTATTTTTCAGCACATATACCTCTGTGCATTCTAATGAATCCAGTAGCTTCTCCTCACTCATGATTACTGTACTTGTTCTCACACAAGTCTAACATTTTGACTCTTTCTCCCCCTGCAAAACTGACCTCTTTACCTTTCCCAGCTGTTACAATGTTTGTGTATGAGTTTGTATCAGATGCCCTTTACTGCCAGGCATTGAATAGCCTGGTATAGGGCTGTAATAATAAGTCACTTAGGCTGACCATAATGGAAATTAGTTTGAACTACCTGACATGAAAAGAAATATTCTCTAGACAAATAAAGGGGTGCCTTGGGGGGATTTGAGGGCACGAATGTAGCTAGACCTTGGAATGAGACTGGAAACAGGAACTAGGCAGGTGTTAGACACTGTCTCTGTTGGCTTCTTTTGCAGGTCTACCTTTCCCCTTTTCTCTCTCTCCCTTCCTTCCTCTCCTCTTTCTGCTTCTCTATTGCAGAATCTTGCATTCATTACATTTCCTCATTGTGCTTGGTGCAATTGACTAAAGGAATCTCAACTCCAAATGAAGAGAGAAAGTTTGGTGGGACAGGAGACCTTTCTCAGACATGAATGCTCATGTTTTCCTTCTCATTACAATCTTACTTTCTTCATGCAAACAGACCCCCAACCACCTAGCTCTTCATCCTCCTTGACATGGTCAAAATTTCTTGATTTAGCTGCATTTATTGATCTAAAGCCTTCATATAAGGCTCCCTATTTGAGTATTGAGTATTACATAGCAATGAAACCTTTGTAGCCGAGCATTTACCCATGAGAATCACATAAACGCTCACATAAAGAAACATAAAGTAATCAAGTTGATGGATTATACCCATAGAACAGAATCTACTCTTTTATTCCCCTTTCTTTTCCAAATTTCTTTCTATCTGGTACTTAATGGCATGCTTTAACTTTCTCTTTTATTCTTTCTTGTTCAAAACTAACCCTCAAACATATTGTCCCTGGCTTTTTTCTTAAAGACTATGATTTTGCCTTTGTAAGTTCACTTTGCAAAATTCCTGCAATATTCCAACATGTATTATTAATTATTCCAACATGTATTATTAAGCCTGTATTATTCCAACATGGCCACATAATGATATTTGATATAAATTCCTGTTTACCTTGTACGTCTACCTCCCTGTCACTCTTCACAGTGCACGGGAGGCTAAAAGAGCCTTATTTGCCTAGAAAAACCAAAAACCAAAAACCAAAAACCAAAAAAAAAAACCAAACAAACAAAAAAACAGCTTTCTTAATCTCATTCCTTTACCTCAAATTTCATCCCCTTAACAATTTTAAATGGATCTTGAGTTTTTCACTTCCTACTGATTTGCATTTTTCTTGGTTGTGTGCTATTGAACAGCTGCTGTTTTCTCACAGAAGGGGGTAGGGGATGGTTTCCATGGAGATGGTGATGACTCTGCTCAGATGTGGACACCTCCAATATTCCCATTGCATTTGTAATTTCTACCATCTATTCCATATGGAGTTTCTAAGTAGTTTCGTTTCCTTTGGCCATAAAGTCCTTGGAATTCTGGCTTCAGAACTCTAATTGGCCCTGGTTTGTGGCCACAAATGTATTTAATTAACATCAAGATGTATATATTTGTCATTGAGTCCTTACATGGTTAAGTGCTACAGAAAGCAACTAAAGCACCTATGGTGCCTGTTATAAATAGGACACCTTGACATAATGCTTAAGCCATAGTGGGCATAAAACAAATGATTATTGATTGATTGATGTCAATATAAAGAAAACATTTAATTCCATTATGTTGCTGCAGGAAAAAAGAGACTAAATTAGAATGAGTTTGAGAACACTATTAGCAAATTCATTACTTACAATCTGTTTTAGTCATATTGTAAATCTTATAAAAAGCTGATTTTAAAGATGATCTTGCCTACTTTATCATGAAAAATATTCAATGATTTAGGCAAGACAGCTGGTATAGGAAGAGGGTGAATATTAGGAAGCTATGCTTCTCGAAGCATTGGTTATTTAAAGTGTGAAAAATGTAGAAACGAAGAATAAAATTAAGACCTATATTATAATCATTCATTTATTCATTAAACAAATGTTTATTGAGGACCTACTATGTGTCGGGCACTGCTAGGCCCTACAAATAAAATTATAGGCAAAATATAGTCTCTTTTTTTAATAGTTTCTTCTTTATGAAACTTAGAATTAAATAGAAGATATAAATATTAAACTAATAAAAACTCATAAATATATAATAATAAGTAGTAATAATATCTCCAAAAAAAGTACAGAGTGACATGAAAGCCTTTAACAAGTCAGAATCTAGACTGAGGTGCGTGTGGCAAAAAAAAAAAAAAAATCTAAAAGCTGAGTAGGAGCTAACTGAACAAGGGTCAGGGTGGTGTTTTAAGCAGAGTTAGCATTTCGAGCAGTGCTTAGCAATTGCTAATAACTGGTGTTCACTTAGGATCTTTGAAATACATATCTAAGTGCTTTACCATGAGCCAAGTCCTATTATTACTTCTGCATATGAAGAAATGGAATGCAAAGAAGTTAAGTACAAGATGAGAGAGAGGTGAGGCCACATTTGAACCCAAGCAATCTAAAACCACAGCACACATACCTAATCGCTACTCTATACTCCCTTATGTGGTGAGCAAAGACAATAACTGAGTTTTTTGTCCAAGCAATCTATTAATTATATATGACTGCAGTTAATGACATTTGGGTCCAACCAAAACATCTTATAATATTTGTAATTTGCTATGTAGCCATAAAGTGGCCTGAGTCTACTTATGCTGGTAGACAATGCACATATCATGGAACTGTAAGATGTGAGGGGCTGTCGCTAGTGAGTTGTGCAAAGTGTTGCTCTTGCATCATTATCGCCGGACGGCTTAAGTTTTGCTTTCTTTCTGCCCTTCCTTAATAATTATATAAGTAGAACAATGTATTTTAGTTATGATCCTGTATATGTAGAATGTGAAGTCAGAAACATATGCCCATTTTATTTTTCGTTACTAGGAAAAGATTTGTTAAGTCATCAAAAGTCAGGAAACACTAACAAGTGTTTTTGTTTTCCCTAGGAGCCAGGTGGTAGAATGGGATGTTGCAATTTAAATTTCTCACCCCTGGTCGGGCCACATATGTGATCCAGGTTGAGAGGAGGGGAACCCCAATTTGATAGCAGTTATGTTTATACTATGTGGATGGACGAGACTACAAGATGGAAATACTCTTTGGTTATAAAACAATAAAGTTATTAATAATTATTTTTAAAAAATGCAATACAAATAAGATATCCAAATGCAATACCTTGAATATAATGTTATTATTACCTGTAACATATCAACTGAGCTTTTGGTATCCAAAAAAATCTCCCACAGAAATGAAACCAGAAGCTGAGTTTATCTAGGTACATGGAGGTTGAATGATATATACAAGGATTTCACTGGGGTGAGTCAGTTAGGGAAACTCGAGTTCTCCCATCCCTTTTCTGTTCCCATAGTTGATGCTTTAGGCTGTTATGTCCTAAGTGTCTGGATGTTTGCCTGTACTCCCCACTCATTTGGCCCAAGAATAGACATAGCCTAATGTTGCGATTGGACTCTTTTGGATACACTAATAGTTTAATTGTATTTTAAATTGATTTTTAATGCCCAGAGTCTCCCTTAGTGAATTTTTAAAAACTAGAAAATAAATACAGGTCTATATTATAGCAGTGAAGGGTTCTCCTTTATAACACTACTGTGGCAGAGGGCTGTTAAGAAGCCTCGTCACTTAATGGCTATAAAATATTTTAAGAACATTAACTATAGGGTTCAGACTGAAAAAAGCAAATAGTGACACCTATTTTAAAACACATTATCTCCTTTTGAACATACTGTTCCAAATATATAATTTGATATGCTTTTATATATACAAATATTGAAAAAATAAATTAAAATCGACATTTGGTAAACTGCTAACAGCTCGCCTTATAGTTTATACAATATAGAGCTCTTTTACAGTATAACGTTTTCCAAACCCAATTTGAGCCTCACAATAATGCTGTGAAAGAGTCAAGTATGGCGACATTCATTTATTGATCACTGAGGAACTGAAGTTCAGAAGAGGAGAATGAGTTTTGCAAAGGATGCAGCTGCAAAGTTGAAGGTCTTAGGTCTCTTTATACTCTACCACAAAATAAAGAAGTTACATATATTTTGGAAAATTTTGTATTCTGTCAAATTTTTTTCTTTTGAAGATTACAACTCTCTTTATTGTGGTATTCACTTCATTTCAGTGGTCTGGAACCAAACCCACAATATCTCTAAGGCGTGGCTGTACAGTAGAAGTTGGGTAATGTGCCCTGATCGAGGGAGTATCTTACACCTTCTCACTGATACAAAGGCAGCAGAAGTCTTCTGGTGGCATGAGGAACCCACCAAATAATCACTGCCTTTGATCTTTTGGAGGAGACTCCCATATTGGAAGAGCGTGATTGGTTTCCCCTACCTCTTTCTGAACAGAGAGTGCCAGTCCAGACAGGCAAGAACTGGTGATATTGGAGCTCCTTCAGGACTTGGGATGGGCCAGGATGTGTGTCGCTGCCTGCTTCCCTGCCCGTTTCTATTGCTCAGGTCCACCCCCGCTCCCCCTTAGTTAGTTTCTGAGCAGAGACTCCTCCTTCCTCCCTTTAGCTTCGAAGCTCACCCTGTGGGCTGGGCTGCTGCAACCAGTCCTGTGCCAGGATGCTTGGCTGGGGCAGGGGCTTGTATTGTGCCAGGAGAGTCTATCTCTTGCATCTCTAAGGGCAGGTCTCATCTGGTCTCCTTTCTCCTGTGATCCATCAGACCATTTATTGGCAAGAGAGATCCAGGTCTTTAAGAGAGATTTTCGCTCTCTGTCTTCCTTCAGTCCCTAGCAGAGTGGGTGGCACGTAGTAAGGGCTCAGTAGATGGCAGCTGCTGCCATTGTTCTTGTGTTCTCTTTTGTTCCTCACCACCACTCCAGTGTATCAATTCTTTATAAAGATCATCTTGACCACCTTCAAGAATGATCTAGAAATAAACCATCAAATCTTTGGCTAATGCTTTAAGTCAGGGAGAACCATATCTTTTGGATAAAATGTCAATGTCGGATTAACTACTTATATAACTTTCAGGGAGCTCTGTTTTATTGGTTGTAAGTGACAGAAATCCAACTGAAACTGATTTAAGTAGAAAGAGAATTGATACCTGATAATTACAAAGGATGGGATTGTCTTTGGTCTTGGTTGGATCTATGGGTCAAGAGTGCCATTAGGACTTTCCGATCCCCTTCTCTCGGTTCAGACATCCTCTATATTTGGCTTTATTCTCAGGGTTGTTGTCTCTGGATGGCAGCCAGTGGAGCTAATCTAAGGCTTTCATTATCTTATCATCTTGACATCCCAGAAGAAAGTAGCACTTTTCCAGAGGACTCTGAAAGAGAACATTTGGATCATACGATTATCAGTGAACCAATCATGGTGGTCAGAGAGATGGAGTTTTGTACTTGAGCAGGCTTGGGACATATGACAATTGCAGGGGCGGGATGTTGTGGGGTCACCCCCATATGGTCTGAATGAAATTATGAAAGATTAGCCCAAACAAATCTGCTCTGTTTTTATCTGTTTTATTTGTTGAAACTCTTTGGATATTGTTTGGGGAAAGGATTTTGTATTCAAAATGCTTGAAATCTACTTCTTTTGTATAATGTTGGTTATAAAACTAAGGAGGACTTAATCTTTCTGGTTATTTGATGTAATTGAAGAAATTTAGAATATGGCATTGGAAGACCTGGTTTTGATTTCTGGCTTTTCCATTTACATGTAATTTTATGTAAAAACACGAGCCTCGGTTTCTTTGTCTGACAAATGGTCTAAAAATAAAACCTGATAGAATCCAATGAAATAATGCATATGGAAGTGTTTTGTAAAGGTTAGTTAATGCTATTTTAGTTATTGTTTATTTCTTTAAGCTGCCTATCAGTCCAAGTCCTGAAATACATGGGAATAGCACACTGGAAAAAAGTAACAATATAATTTTATTAATAGAGTATTTACAGAGATATGGGCAGGGCTAAAGGAACTAGCAAGACAGAGAGAAACACCCTGAGACTAGCAAACATGGGAAACCATGACAGGCTCCATACCCGAATTAACAAACAGAAGGAAGTTTCCAGAAGACAATGAGAACTAGAGCTATAGAAAGGGCTGCCAGATGGAAATTGCAGCTTCATGTAGAGAAATATAACCACTGGCAAACCACAACTCAGCAAGAAGAGATGGGAGGATAAAGACCCTAACCTCTCTGTACTATTTAACTCTAGTTTCCTGGTGGTACTTCCCACTGGCCAAACCCAAATGGAATCTAGAAAGCAAGGGACCCTGGTTGACGTATTCCCTAGGAGTCAGCCTCCTGGGTCATAGAGCTGGTAGAGAAGGTCGGAAAGAGTCTGGAGAGAGAAATGAGGAATAATTAGCATAGCTCCCCTTTTACCTTAATTGGCTTTATGTGATTTAAGAATGTTGATAGTTTTTGTATTTCATTTAGTTTGCTTTTTAGTTCATTAGAATTTAGTGATTGCTAAAAAAATATTTAAATGTGGGCACAATAAGAAATGTTGCTTAGTTTAAAATTTGTCTTTATATATATGTATGTCAACTTTAAAAAGTACTCTAAACATCCTCCAATGTCATGTGAAATTCTATCTTAGGTGGTGAGGAACATCTCTACCTTTGCTTGTGAAAGAGATGCAGGGTAAGCTGTATAATTTTCTATAGTGATATTTTCAGTTACAATTTCAATTGAATATTTCAAATAGGCATTTAGGTTTAATGAAGGAATTATTATATATTAATTAAATATCAACTGATTATTTGAACATCTATTGAGACATAACAACCTTTTTTATTAAGATGAATATCTCAAATAATCAAAGCTTAGTAAATATGTTACTAATAATTCATTTTTAACTCACATTCAATAGAAAGAATACATCTAAAGGTACTACCTTGAGTAGAATGTGGTTATTACCTGTTAGGTATCTATAGATTATTGAGAATCTGGTTGTTGAGTTTCAACTCATAGATTTTAATAAACTGCTAGTTGTACCTAAATAAACCTCCATAAGTCAGCTAGTATTTAATTAGCAGAAGTATTTATAGCATAGTATTTACATTAGCATATTTATAATCAAATAAATAATATAATTACTCTTTTATTAAATCTAAATTAAATCCTTGCCAGAGGCAGTTGAAGAGCAGTGAAAGTACGCTGGCTATGTGGCCTTTACTATTTAATTCATTATACTTTACTAATATATTAAAAAATACATGAATATACTATATGTATTCTAGGGATGTTATGAAACTGCACAGAATCTATTTAGTATTAAAAATATTTTGGTTAAACTCAAGATAATTCTCTAAGCTTTTTATTTGGGTCCATTATAACTAGGCACAGATATGGGATATGGGTAAAATACGGCATTCTATTTGGCTATATTGTCGCTAAATAAATTTAACCAACATGAGTAGTTGGCAGGATTGGCATTGTGGCATGTAAGGTGTCCAAAAAAGCTTCTGCAAGGAGGAGTTTGGATGCTAAATTGCACCTACAAGGAGAGAAGCCCTGAGCAGGCCCTGCATACAGTTAGTTATATGTTCATAAAAATAACACTGCTTATCACTCCACAGATGAATCAGCAGTCGTCTTGAACAGTTAAAAATGGTGCATAATTTCCTCTCAAGATTGAGGAGTAAAATCCAAACTAATTTTATTTCAATATTGAAATGTCATAATTAAGTTTCTTTTTCACACAAAGCAGCCAAGAATGCAAAGAGAGCATTTAAGCCAGGCCTGTCTCCTCAGAGGCGTCTGGTTAACTCTTCCCTCGTCCTTGCTCCAGGTGGAGGGCAGGTTTCAGAGACACTGCTCATTTACTATTCTCTTGAGGAAAAACAAAATCTTTGACTCTGCAGACATTTATTTTAACACCGATACTAGGAAATAATTCAGTGATGAAGCTAACAATGTGATATTGATTAGTGGATATGTGTTTATATCAGCCAAAGAAATCAAAGACAGGCTGCTAATAAGTGGGTTCAAAGTATGAAGAATTCTTTTTAGTGCTAGTGAAACTCTCACCTGCCCAATTTCCTTTTACTTAGGTTGTTGTGAAGTTAAGGAAATGTGGATGATGATGACAGTGATGAGGATGATAATGATGGTAGTGATGATGATAGTGATGACGGTGATGGTAAAGAGGGAAGACCATAGTGGTTTACATTTATGGAGTGCTAGGCAGACTTTCTGCCTGCTAGGCAATATTCTAACTATGTGAATTATCTTATTTAATAACTGGGTGTCCTTTAATAGGTTATAAGAATATCTCATTCTTTCCTTCCGTATTGCCTTCCTCTATGATCAATGACTATCAGGGGATCCTCTCTGCAAATCACCATGCCTTTCCCAACTTTGTGTTCAAGTCATTTTATAAGGACAACTTGCAAAGGGAGGCAGCAGGACAGATTAGGAAAAGGCCTGGTCTAGAAATCTGCTCTCTTGATTTCTACTCTCACCTCTACTGCTAACTAGCTGCACAGCTCACCAGATTCTTCACATATGAATAACGGGTTTAGATCTGAGAATCTCATGAATGCTGGGCTTTCATCTTGTGGAAATTAGGTGTTCAGTTGAGCGTGCGTATTGCTAGAATTTGGAATATAAAATACCTTTAAAAATGTTAGTGTAATATGTTGTTGTTGTTCTTTTGGAAGTTGCTTATACATACTTATTTTCCTGTAATATTAAAACTTATTTTTTATGCATGTCCCAGAAGGAGAAATAAAGATGATTATTATTGAATCAGTTCACTGACTGTCTCAGAAGGGTTTAATTACTTTCCATTCCATGGATATTGAAGGGAAAACTATTAGGATAACGAAGGCTCAGTATTTTGAAGGAGGCTGAAAAGCAGCAATCATGTTATTCTACTTTTATATATAATATTTCTCTCGAAGATCTACTAATTTAATCTTTCAAAATTTAGCTCCTGCAGAAATAGGGATTTTGATACTTTAGTCCAGCATTATAGATATTAACTTTTCCACTGAACTTCATTTCTGCTAATGATTTGCTAAAACAGGGGTAAGAAGGTAGGTGTACAACGGTGATCTCCTAGGTAGTTAAACCACCTGGATCAAGTGTCCCAATGTCAGGATTGTCTTTATTATGTAGAAAGGCAGGATAATTCAATGATTGAAGAGCCAGTAGATCTTTCTACCCAGAAACTGGACGTTTCAGTTCTGACTACATAGGTAAAGATTACCGGGGGAAAGAAGCATTTTAGATGGGGCCTTATTGGATAATACAGAAAACAGTCTGGAGTCAAAGTTTCTACTTTGAAATTTGGTGTTCGCATTTTTATTTCTTTTCATAGCTCTGTTAGATATCTTCTTTAAGGGACTCTTTCAATATCACTGTACTTTGAATTATGATTTTGTCTAGTGGTACACAAATAACACTATCAATTTAGATGTTATTCAAAAGTCAGATTAATGATCTACAAATACATTAATTACACTAGTATTTCTATTCAACTGCTTCTCTTTCTGGTACTGATTAGATATGGTTCTTCAAAATTACAAATCATGGATGGGCTGATTTTGCCATTTACATTCCATTTTATAGCATGGCACTTTCTCAATCTCGGAGTCATTGAACAACAACAAAACAGGTTATAATTTAATTTTAAAAACATATATGCTAATATAATGTTTCTGTAGCTATTATTTCAGTTACAAAAAACATCTAAAATTAACCCCTTTTAAAAAAAAATGCTTAGTGTGGGTCTGTTTGTAGCCATCATGGTTTAAATGTGCATGTGATTTTTCATATGTTATTTTGCAGTGCGAGCATTTGTTTTATAGTGAATGGAATCTGCTGGTCTCATCTTGGAAGCAGAACATAAAAATAGATGTAAACACCACCCTCTCATCTAACTCTCAAAGAAAAGAGAACATTGCATTTTCTTAGAGGTCAGTCAACAACTACATACTCATTTTAAGTGAAAAGCTTTGCTCGATCTCACCGACTTAGTGCCTGTATCCCAAATATGTGATGATATTAAATGCCTTGATCAAACAGCTTGTCTGACAAAAAGCAGATAAACCTCTCTTAAAGTGGTGAAGACGAACCTGCTTTGAAAACACGTTTAGAAATCAAGTCAAAAGATCAAGGTTATTCCGATGTAGTTTGAGTATAGGAAACAGATAAAGAAGTGACTTGAAGAAGGAACAAGAAAGCTCTTGCAGTGATTGAGAAGAAAATTAAAATGCCCAAAATAAAGTACAGTCTTGTGTTACATGACTTTGCCTTTGTCACAAAGGCCTTCTCTTAAAATGATCGCATCCAGATTTCCTTATTTTTCCTAACATGCTCTTTCTAGAATGCATGTTTTTTTTTTTTTTCCTTTACTTACAGCTTTTGTATTTCTCCTGAGGCTATCGATTATTCTACACTTTCTCTTATTTTCTGGAAAGGACACATTTTGATTAACCTCTCTTAACCCATTCAGATCTTGTCTCTTCTGTTTGTCTTACCATGATTTAATTCTTTCTGCCTATGTCCACTTGGCTCATGGATACATGCTTCCGTTTGCTATAAGCTGACCCTTTCATTCTACATCTATAAATCATTCACATGCAGGGTTAAGAAGAGATTTATAAGATTTTAATCCAATAATTCAAAAAATGTACTGCTATTAGATATCTGATGTTCAAGGGAATAACAAACAAGTTCATCTAACTATAAAGTAAAACAAGGTAAATGTAGGTTTAATTTTGACTTTAAACCCTTTGTTTTGCTGTCACTTTCACAATTATTTTAAGGTTAGCTGAATGATCATTGGGATTTACAGAGAGCATTTAGGTGTCTTCTATTTATAACAATATTTGACTTTGATTATATAATATTCCAAATGTATAGGGTTTGTTTCTCATGCAAAGATAAATGGGCTCAGCCCCAGTCTCAGTTCTTCTGTGTTGTTTATTTCAAACACAGTTATCTGGATTCACTGAACCGGCATCCACTGACTGAAGCAGATGGACTATAAACAGTGCATTATTCCTCAGATAGTGGGGCTTAGAATTCAGCCACTCATGCAGACAGACCAAGGATCGGTCAGGTGATCCCTAAAAGGATTCCGTTCCATCCCCATTCCTCATGCTCCAGCCCTGCAAATGGTCATTTAAAGTTCTTAGCCCAAATCACCATCTCTCACTTAAACTACAGTCTCATGATATTTGCTTTTTATTTATATTGTCTAATTAAGTATTCAGTATTAACTTTGAAGTTTCCAGGACCTGATGTGTCTTTTTTTCCCCACCTTATCTCCAATGTCTAGAACAATGAATTACTTATGTTAGGCACAACGTAAATATTGGGCGAATTCAACAAATATTTGTCGAGTTTCCCACTCAAAAGCTCTTTAAAAAATATTTTACACAGGCTCCCAGACTTTATCTCCTACCACCTTAGACTTCTAAACTGTCTCTCTTCATGTTTTCTAGACTCTCACCTCTTTGCACGTCGAAGCTGTGTCTTCCTTCTGGACTAACATCTTTGCTCTTCTTTCTTTCTACAACACTCCTTTCTGTCCTCTTTTCATTTTCTCTTTGTCAGCTTTTAGCCATCCTTCAGGTTTTAACTTAGAGCTAATTTTTCATAGATCGCTCCTGAAGCAGACATTTCTTTGTATTGCTATGTTTAAGATATTCCCCTATCTCCCTTCAGAGTAAGTTTCTGGAAGGCAGAAAGCACACCTTGTTCACTGGTAGTTTCCCAGGCCTCAGCAGATGCTCAATAAATATCCATAGAAGGCTGAAAAAATGTTCTCAGATTCACCTTCATGCCATCGACCATGTTGGCCCAATGCGTTGAGCTAAGTTTTTGCTTTAATCCTTGTTTCCAGGTTTTGGGCCTTTCTATCTCTTATTTCCTAGTCTTCTTTATGGGTACTAAAGTTTCATTCCATACACTGCAGAATGACTGAGCTCCTGTTCCCTGAGGGTAGGTCTTTAGGATAAGGAAAACGTGCATGCTTGAACTTTGTGCTCTATCCATTTAATCAGAAACTCCCATGGCTAACTCTTTTTGGTATTGTGCCTGAGACTAATAGGACTCTGATTCCAAAGCAAATATTGCTGCTATAACTCAACTATCACCGTGCTTGCTCAAGACTCAGGTAACAACATAGAGAGCAGAAAGGAATCTTTCTCAGACAGCTCATTAGTTTTCTAACGTGGCTGTGCATTTGAATCAACTGGGAATGTTTGAAATGTACAAATTCTAGCTCTATCAAAGACCCAGTGATTAGAATTAGGGCTCAGGGATTTAGAGTTTTAAAAATGTTCCCTGGCGAGTTTGATATACAAACAGGTTTGGAAACCTCTGATCTTTATTTTTATTTCCTATCTGAAGGACCACTCCTATGAATCCTGAACTGAAAAAGAAAAAAAAAGAAAAAAGAAAAAAAGAAAAAGAATTATATTTCCCCATGACTTAAGGAAATAAAAGATTAAAATAGAGTTTAACTTTTCTTAAGAAAGATAAAAATATATATGTAAAATAAAATTAAATAAAGATATCCTAGGAAATGAACCAGAACTTAACTATTAAGGGACAAGAACACCTTACTTTTTTTTCCTAAAGATAAAAAACAAAGTTTCCACTAGCTTCTGGGTTTCACCTCATTTGTTCATTCATTTATTAACAATTATTTATTGAATGCCTCCTATTGACCAGGCACTGTTTTAGTTGTTAGGAACACAGGAATAAGGAAAACCAGACAAAGTTCCTTTTGGTACAGAGCTTACTTTTTAGTTAAGGTAAGAGCTCAATAAATGAATAAACACATAAATTATGACTTTTTCTTGAAATACTAAGCTTATGAAGAAGAATAAGGCAAGGTGAAGGGATGAAGTAATGCTATTTTATCTGGGGTAATAAGAGAAGAAAGCCTCTCTAGGAAGGTAGCTTTTGAGCAGCAAGATCTGAATGAGGTGAGGAAGAGAGACTATGTCACAAGAGAGAAATCTCCAAGAAGCTTAGGCAGCAGTATCATTGGCATTTTCATGGAACAGCAATATTAGGTAAGGTATTTATCATTTATGAGCTTCAATTTTCTCATTTGTCAAATAACAGTGATCATTTTGCTTCACCAATCTTTAAGAGGAATGCTATGTGTATTGAATAAGGATTGTACATAAAAATACTTTGTCAGATCAAAAGCACCATAATAAAGGGAATCTATCAAGTATTAATATGCCGATGCTGATCGATGCTGCCTTTACCCAGAATTAAAAGCACAATTTTAGATATACCAAAGCTGAGGAAGAAAGAAACAAAACCTCAGGAAACCTTACTTTCTCTAGGCTTTAAAGTTAGAGCGATATTTTTTCAGGTTGCACAATTTCATCCCAGAGATTAAGTGACTCGCCCAAGGTGACACAGCTAGTTAGGCCTGATAATACAGTTTTCTGCTTTCTAAGCCAGTGCTCTTTCTACTGATCCCTTTTTGATCATTTTATTCAGTCACTTTGGCTTTCTAAGTACTTTTTAATGTTCTTAAACATCAGACTCTGGTGAGGAAAATGAAATCCAGTCTTTCCACAGGCACTATCCAGACTCAGACCGGGAGACAGCGAGCCTTCTGGTACCATTGTTAGGATCATAAATATCTCTCTTGCCGAATTAGCACTGGGGCTGCAATCCTTGACTCCCGAAAATGGCTTCTGCAGCTGGGCCTTCCATCACTGTGAAGTGACATATATCATCATCCAATGTGGATTGGCCAACATAAAAAAGCTCCTATGTGCACGAATATTGAGACATTTTACTGAGAAATGGAGCTTGAGAAATTGCCCGGTGTCATCCTGCCTCTGGCCCCTCCCGGAGAAATAGATATACATGAGTTAGTCTGAGAAAGCGGATTTAGAAAAACTCCATTGGCCTGGAACTAGGAGAGCTGACTGCGTGCTTTTGGGGAGAATTGAACTTGGCATTGAAATCCCTGCAGGGAAAGGTCCAAGAGGGCAGATAGCACATTGGTTTATCCCGCACAGAGCTTTGTTGAACAAATCACATCGAAAGAGTAGCATAATAATGAAATCTCTTTGTGCAAGAACTGGTCAATTTAGAAAGCTGTCTTAACTCATGCTGGCCACTTTGGGACCTTTGAGTAAATTATTGCCACACTGGGAGAAGCTGGCTCATTAGGCTGCCACATATATAGCAACGATAGCTTTATATTTTCATTCCCAGGAATGTTTGAAAGATATTAATGGACTCTATTAAAGACTAGAGGCAGGAAGGACGTCTACTAGAAAGATAGCCCTCTTCTTTATTTCTCCTGGAGGTGCTTTCAATTCCTCAACTGTGCAGAAAGGAAAAACACACTCATTGAATGCCTACTATGTGCTGGCCACTTTGCATAGAATTTTCTCACTTGATTCTAATAAATCCTATTTTAGAATCTAAGGCATTAATACTCAGTATTAGTTAGGGTTCTCTAGAGAAATGAAACCAATAGAATATGTATATATGTATACAGAGAGAGTTATTATGAGAGATGGGTCTATGCAGTTATGGAGGATAAGTCCCAAGATCTACATTTGGCATACCGAAGACCCAGGAGAGCTGGTGGTATAGTTCTGGACTGAATCTGAGAGCCAGGAGAGTAGATGATGTAAATTCCAGTTTGAAAGCCACAGGGCTCAGGGCCCAAGAAGAGCTGATATTCAGTCAGAGCCCAAAGGCCAGAAAAGACCAGTGTCCCAACTCAACAATCAGGAAGAGAGTTCCTTCTTATTCAACCTTTTTGTTCTATCCAGCTCTTCTTCAACTGATTGGCTGTGTCTCACCCACATTAGTGGGGTCAATCTGCTTTACTCCAGTCTATCCATTCAAATGTTAATCTCATCCAGAAATACCCTCATAGGCAAATCCAGAATGTGTCTGTTTGACCAAATGTCTGAATACTCTATGGCCCAGTCAGGTTGCCATAAAATTAGCCATCACAGGTGCAGAGGGGAAGGGAACTTACTTAAAGTCACAGAAATGTGAGTGAATATGTCCCTTACCACTTTCTAACTTGATCCTCCTTTGTGTGAAATAGCATATATTTTAATAATGTGATTTTTGTATTCTAAAGACTTCAGGAAGTACCCCTGCAACTTCATTTCTCACTATTGTTCAACATTCAAATTCCAACTCATTTAAACTCATACCGTTGTTTATTATGTACTTATGACCAACTGTTTATACACGTCTATGACTCATACTGCCTTAAGATACTATGGCCATCTTTACCCTGCTTTGAATCTGTCATCCTTCACTCCTTACCTTAACTCTTTTTAAGCACCTACCAAATATTAGGAACTGTGTCAAATATTGACAACATAGAGGTAATAATAATAAAATAATAATTTCCCTTGAATTTCCCTAGGGCGAGTAGGTCATCTTTTTTTTTTTTTTTTTTTAATTAAAAAAAAGAAAACCCTGGTGAATACCTCATGGAATCTTTAAGTCAACCCTATCAAGAATATACCATTATTGTCCTATTTTACAAGTGAGGAAAGCCGGTGGGCCAAACAATTTGCTGAAAATCACACATCTTATCAGTAGAATAGCTGGGGTTGGAATGCTGGCAATCTAGCTTTTAAAATCATGCTCTTAATCACCACACTATACTGCCTTAATGAATAATCCTTATTCTGGATAAACAATTGTACTGAAAACAACAGCCTACTCAAAATCCCCTTTTCCTCTGAAACCTTCTCATTTTATTTGACCACTATTGTTTTGTGATCCCTATCCCTTAAAATTTATTGAGGATCATCCTTAAATTTTATATATATCCTACTTGTCCTACAGTCATAGAAAGAGCTATGCATTATTGGAGGAAGAGACCACTAGTTCCCTTTTTTTAAATCCTCTTCAAGTTGCTCAATCCTGGGGACATAGTACATTCTTAATAAATGTCTACTAATTGATTCAAAGGTTCACTTACACTCCATAAATAATAAGGAATATGTTCTTGAATATCTCAGAAATATGGAAGGAAGTAGGCTGCTAACTTTGAGTGGCCAAGTCATAGGTCTTGAAGTAATTTCAACTATTCTTCCTTCCCAACAATTTTGGATGAGTCCCTTAAATTTTGTGTCCCAGTTATTCCCATAAAAGCAATTACCATGTTTGTGTCCTCTGCATCTAGTGTGTACCTTGACATCGATTAGACATTTAAAAATATGTGTTAAATGAGCGAATGCATGTCTATTTAAAAAAAAAAACTTTTTAGAAGTGTTTTAGAGTTACAGTAAAACTCTGAAGATAGTACAGAGAATTCCCACTTGTATATCCCATAGCCAGTTTTGCCAATTATTAATCTTACATTAGCGTGATACATTTGTGAACTAATATCCATACTTTATTCAGATTTCCTTAGTTTTTACCTAATATCCTTTTTCTCTTTCTGGTGTCTATCCAGGGTACCGTGTTACATTTAGCTGTCATGTCTCAGACTTCCCTTGCTCTTGATGACCTTCACAGTTTTGAATAGCACTAGTCATGTGTTTTGTAGAATTGTTCCTATTGGGATTTGTCTGATGTTTTCCTCATAATTATAATGGGCTTGTGGGTATTTTCATCACATTGTATCAAGGGTACATACTATCAACATGACTTATCATTGTCACTATTGACCTTCATCACTGTCATTGAGGCAATGCTTGTCAGGTTTCTCCACTGTAAAGTTTTATTTCTTTCCATACTGTGAAAGAAAGCCCACACTTCAGAAATGAGAAGTTATATTCCACCTCCCTGAGGATGTAGTAGTGACACAAATTATTTGGAATTCTTCTGCAGGAGAAATTTGCCTCTTCTTTTGCGTTTATTTAATCATTTATTTTTATCAGCATGGACTTATGGATATTTATTTATTTTTTTGCTCAAATGATTCCAGCCTTGGCTCTTGGACAGTCTTTTTGTTGGCTCTTTTGGTATCCCTTTGGCATATTCCCAACATTGTGGGTTTTTTTCCCCCCCAGAATTTCCTTCCTTTCTGGCATTACAAGATACACAAGTTCATGTATATATTTTCTGTCCCAGTCTTAGAATCAACCCTTTCTCTAAGGAGTTCTGCTTTCTTCTATTGAAAATAGTATTAGAAACCAAGATTTGGGCATGAGATATATTCAGTAAGTGTGTCTTTAACGAGGGAAAGATTTAGGCATGAGATATATTCAGTAAGTGTGTCTTTAATGAGGGAAAAGAAATATAAAATATTTTCCAAACAAGGGCTCTATGCCACTAAAATACTAAAATAATTTATGGTGACTTCAAAGGCTCTCTCCACTGGATGATGTAGAGAAAGTGTATATACTTTTATAATTTTTTTTTCCTAATCCTTCTTGTTCAAGGAGGACATGTCAGTTAGATTTTGGTAATTTCAAACTTGGGTATCTATTTTTCTAACAAAGTGAGTGAACCTCAGGCACTGAGCTTCAGGCAAACAAAAACATCTAGCTATAATCTACTAATATTGTTTTGTTTTGCCTGTATTCCTTTATATTGTCATCTTCAATTTCTGGCAAGTTCAACTAGTTTTTTATTTATGTAACAGTATATACTTTTCCTTTAAAATAAGTAAAAAATGTAAGTCAATTTACAGGAAAAAACAATTGCATGTCAGTGGTGGGTATAATGTGGAGTAAGTGGTGAGTGAATGAGTTTGGAAGTAATTGGAAGGAATAATCTTAAAAATCTCTTGCAGCTCTAGAATTTGATATTCTATGTCAGCCAGTATCTATATTATCTCACACCCAGGGCTGTGTGCAATATTTGGGAGTGGGAATATTTTGAAATCTGAATCACAGAAGGAAAGAGAGAATACTGTTGAGAACACTAAAATCCTACAGTCATTTTCTTGTAGCTGTTCTCAGCCCCAGAATAGATTTAACAGCCAGGCTTTGGCAGAGGGTCAGGTGATAAATGCTGGGTAGTGCCTCAAGAGAGCCATGGCATTGAGATCAGAGATTTATAAGCCAAGGGGAATGTTGATTCTGATAACTTCAATGGATATCCTCAAAAATGTTCATGAAAAATGAAAATATAAAGCAAATAATTGTGACAAGCATATTGTCTAATTAAGATGAATGGGACATGCCTCTTATGCATTTTTAATCTGTTAAATAAACAGCATATTAATAAGGCTTAATTATATCACCACATACTTAAAGTGACTTTCTAAAATAAAGTTTATTTTGATTTAACATATGCTTTCTTTGTGTGTTTTTGTAGCACTTTTACAAGCACTATACACAAATAACATCTTGAAATAAATCTCCTGGATGTGATCATCCTCTTAATCAAAATTTCTTCCTTTTAATTTCTTGGATAATTCAGAATTTATAAAGTAATTTCCTACTTTTGAGATATATATATATCCTTTTAGTCCTTATGCTTGAGCTTTGCGGAAAAGAGCTTTTATCTTTGATAGTGTGTCTTCATGATTCTCTTCTTTCATTTCTATTACATATTTAGGTGGTCAGCATATACCCCTGATACTATCTCAGAAACAGCACCTCAATATGCTCCTCCCCACCCTTTACATATGTAGAGGGCTGCAGATTCTTTGACCCTCTTCCCCTTAAATGGTAGGGTTAATTTTCCCTCCTGTTGAATCTCAGATGGCTTGTCATTCTTTTGAGTGAAAAAGTACAATGGATGCATGACCTTCAAGGATTGGCAGCTTCTACCTTGACCTCGTGCAGCCCCAAGACGCCAAGAAGTCTGGCTACTCACTACTGGAGAAACTAAGTGGAGAATCTCTGAGATTACAGAGAGAAGAGAAGGCCAGCTAAGCCTAACCTCATAGCCACTCCTGTCAAAGATCTTGGCAAGTGATTGAAGTCACCTTGTATACTCCAAACTAGTCCTGTCTAATTGTCTAAGATCCATAAGCACAATAAGTAGTTGTTATTTTAGGCCACTACTTCAGGGCATGTGTCATACAGTAGATAATCAGGATGATAGAGTATTATTTTTCCAAATATTATTTGTCCCTCCCTTTGGGAGAAGTATAGCTCCTCAACCCACTGAGGTTAGGTTTTTGCCAGCTGATCTGTGGTAGTCTTTCCTTTGGGGATATTATACTTCCTTATCTCATTAACATTAGATTTAGCCAAATAATTTGCTTTGACCAATAAAATATATGTAGAAATGACATGCCACTGTGAAGTTGAAACTTTGAAGAGCTGTCATGTGTTTATACTCTTCTTTTCCCCTCTACCAAGAGAAGAAAAATGTCTCAAATGAAGGACATTCATTTGGCTTGGCTGTCAGAATAAGGACATGGAACCCAACTGCAGCTGACCCACAACCAACGTGTAATATGGAGAGAAATATCCCTTTGTTGTTGGAAGTCACTGAGATTTTATGGCTCTCTGTGGAGACACTAGAGTAATCATCCTAAAAATATAAACTTTATGATGTTATTCACCTGCTTGAAAGACACCATGACCCATGTGGTCTCTCACAATTTTGTTCTATCTTACCTCTTCGGTCTCTCACCATGCACATACCCAACAATACAGCAGAGCTCATTTTGATTTCTCACTTTTGGACATGTAGGCCTTTCTGTCTGACATACATTTTCCCATTTATCTCCCTGGAAGATCACTTTAAGTCCATTTAGTTTGTGGAAACCCTTTTCTCGTTTTGTTTTGTTTTGTTTTCCTAGATAACAAATAGCTCCTTCTAATTTCACGTTTCCAAAGTGATGATGATGATGATGATGATGATGATGATGATGATGATGATGATAGTGAAGAGGTGGTGATAATACAACCTTTTTAATGTGCTTGGAATTGTTTTACATATTTTATGAGTTCAATTCATTTAATCCTTGAAATAACTCCATGAAAAAATCCTACATTTCCATTTTATAATTTGGGAAACTGAGGCACAGAGAGGTTATATAAATCATTCAAGATTACACAATTATTAAATGCAGAAGCCAAAGAATTTGAACCCTGGAGGTCTGGATTCAGGGTGAGTGCTCTTTATTGCTACACTACATTGCACTTACAGTTCAAATTTCTAAGATAGCATTTATATATTATAATACTGTTTCCATATTTGTTTAAGTAGATTGAGTTTCTGCAGGACAAAGACCACATTAGTTATTTTTATACTCTTGCATATAACACAGACTCAGGCACATAGAAATTCAATAAATAATTGTCAGTAATGAAAGCAGGGTTTAAATTTAGATTTAAAAATTTAAGTCCAGTTATTTTTCTCCATTGCATTAGTCACCATCATTTTATTTTGCTTTTCATCTTACGATTATAAATGAATTCTGGATACGCATCTGTTCTGTTAGTTGAAATAGTAGCTGAGACATTTATTGAAGAAGACTACTAATTCATTTCAATTTTTTTCTTTAATGTTACAATAATTATGATTCAAAAAGGAATGCTAATTTTATGAGAACTTGTTGTGCATGTTAAGATGTAGTCTAACCTCAGAGCATCTCCTTCAAGGTCTCACATTCCTTTTCTGGATTGTTCTCTACTCCTCTGTCCCAACTTATATTCTCCATTATGAATTACTCATGGCTTTTTGGCTCATAGTTCTTCACCATATTGGTTATAAAGCTCATCTTTTCACCAACAATCTCCTTTTTTACTTAGGACTTATTCTTCTCCTTCTCTATCATTAAATTTCTTTGAAAATACAAACTCTTTCAATACCAATCATTACCATCACCATTGTCCTCCTCTTTCTCTCTTCCCATCATCATCATCATCATCATCATCATCATCACCACTGTCACCGCACACGTCACCGTCATCACCGTCACCATCACCATCACCATCACCATCGCTATCATCATCCAGATATCAGCTTCTGATTCCCCTCATGCTATTTGGTCATGCTCAGTTCTTCTATCTTTTCCCTTTTCTACTTGACTACCCCCAGACACAATATTTAGGTTCAATTCTGGTCTAGCTACTAGAAATAATTTCAATGCTAGCTACCTCTTTTGTTGCCTTGATTTTTCCCAACATATGCCTCACCCTCTTCTAACAAACAACCTCTCAGGGTATCTTCTCTGAACAGGAATAGCTTTGTTTCTATCCTAAGAGACATTCTTATGCTAGCTATTAAGATATTTTATTTTTTCTACAATAATAAGATTTTTTTCCTTACAGTTAGATCCTTTTATAGATCTTTAAAGTGCTTTGATTTTTTTTAATATGACTCTCATAATAGCCCTGTGAGATAGGGAAGATAGGCCCAGGTGCCTTAAACATGTTAATAACATAGATAAGCATATACTCCCACGTTTAAAACATAAAGTTGGTATTGAGAAGGCTTAAAGTTCACTCCATATATTTACATTGAAAAGCGTCTTAAAGTTGAAAGAGAATTCAAGGATCACCAAAGTTTAGGAAGATAAGTTACAATTTCTACTTTACATATGAGATCCCCGATGCCCTGAGAATTTCAGTGGTTTGCTAAAAGTAAGAATAAATGATGAAATGGGGCTGTAGAACTCGTCGTCTCCTACTTCTTTGACAGTATTTTTTTCCCAGGAAATGTCTCAGTTCAGTGAAAGTGCAAAGTGTGAGGTGAAATTGTAGGAGAGCAGCTGAGTATGCGTGTTGTGCCCAAATGTAGGTCACTGGGGGAGAAGATGCATTGGAGAATGTTTACAAATAATTCCAAGAAACCGAATTGTTCATGTAAGTGTAGATGCAGCATGGGAAGTGTCTTTGAGGATGAGGATTTGTAGAAATTAATTATTAATGTTTTTATCAACTTCTTGCTTCCTCTGCTTCATTGTCGGCATCTTCGGATGGTTAAAGTTATAACAGAGAAAGAAAGTTATGTTCTCCTATTAAGATATCAGCTCTTATAAATTCAGATTTCACCGAGAGGTACGATCACCTCCATCAACATATATTTTATACACTGATTTTTTTTTTTTTTGCAAAGGACTAGGCCAACAAGGTTAGTTATCAAAAGGATTTTATTTTCTAATTGGCTTTAAACAATGAAGCCCTTGAAACATTCAGTCAATACACATCTCAGGAAAGAACAAAGGAAGCATTTGAAAGAAGGATTAGTAAATTACCTGCCTTCAAAATTCAAATAAAACTGCACAAAAGCAGTTCTCTCTATTTGCTGGTAATTCAACAAAGAAAGCCAAACAAAGTCTATAGATCCAGGTTATGTTGGAATGTACAACAAAGTGAAGGTTGCAAAGAATGGATGTTCAAATAAGGATCATTTTAATGACCCTCCTACGAGATGGCTGATATGCAAAATAAATGATTTAAAAGTATATATTGGTTTATGTATGATCTATGCATACTTATAATAACACACAATTTGGGGTTTAGAAAAATAACTAAAATGAAACGGTTGGAGTGCACCAAAGGAAAAAAAATTCCTTGAATACCTATTAGGTTATAAACATCCTCAGATATTATTATTATGATTAATTATTATTTTTTTAGCCAATCAGAGAATACTATAGATAAGGCCATTATGACTCAGTGACTAATTATAAAACTCCATGCGCTGTTCACATTCTCTTTTCTATATTTCATTTTCCACTTTATTGACATAATACTTAACAATGGGAAAACCTAGAGATGAGAAGAAGGGACAGGAGCAGGAACAAAAAGGAGAAGAAAGCCAATTATTTCCTTTCTCCCTTTTCTTGCCCCTGTAGAGTGATGGAGAATGTTAGAACAATGGTCTTCAGGGGGTACAAAGTAAACAAATTTAAGTAAAACAAAAGTAAATATCTGAAGCACGGAGGCCAACATCAATTTATAAGACAAATACCTTTATAAGAATTGTGTTAGGTTTCTGTTGAGGTAAGGGATTATTGAGGAAAAAAAAAAAGTATGTGAGGAAAGTGTGGAAATGGATTGAAGCATGAGTTTTATCTTGGCATGGAAACTAAATAATGGATAACCAAGGCCAGTTAACCTTTCTCTGGCTCAGGCACTATATTTTTGAAAAGGCAATAATGAAATCTTTCTTTACCACCTCTCTTAGGATAAACAGGTTTCTAGGATACCTGATGATACATAAATCACATTTCCTTTCCTCTATTATTATCATCTCTAGGAGTAGAAAGAGTAATGAATTGCAGGGGTTGTCATGATCTTATTAAATATGTTAAGACATTATTAGGTTATAAACAATAGAATTGAGATAATTTATAATATGGATTTGAAAGATTAGACCTTAAGAATGAAAAAAAAAAAAGGCATAGAGTTACAAATTTAGAGACAAAGGTAGCAGAAGGTGAGAAGGGAAAGCCAGCCTGAGACTAGTGCTCCTGGAGTATATTGATGGATTGAAGGGCAAGTGAGCCAGGCTGATACAAGCTGGTCAAATCTAGGCTTAATTAGGGGCTTAAAGGTAGGAAGATGGAATGGGTAGTGAGGGTAGCAAGCTGGTTCACAATGAGAGCATTGTTTGGAAATAGCAAGTAGACTAGCTGAGGACAAAAAAGCCAATCCAAGTGACAAGAATAGGGAAGGGGTAGTCAAGAAGCCAGACCCATGTCCCAAACCCATATGATAGCCCCCTGCTTATCTACACTAATCTCAGAGAGAAAATCATGTTGCTTACATAGTGAGCACTCAGATTTTTGCTGGATTCAACAAAAGAGAATCATACCACATTTTTAAAAGAGAAAGGCTACATTAATGGCTGCTATGAATTGGACTTACCCACTTTATATAATAACTTGTTCCTCAGAGAAAATGATCCCACTCAACACTTCTTTCTCTGAATTGCTCTCAAAGGCTTAGTACAGAACAGGAGACTGTTTTTATCTCCAAGAATCACTCTCACAAACTGAAATGTCTCTTGAATTTGGACATTTACAGCCTCAGCTTTGGCTCTCATTGTCTTTTATCTGTCCTATATTGCAATGGCTTCTCAATGGGTATTCCTGCCACATCTATTGTCCATGTGGCCACCAGGGTTATCATATAGAAAAGTGTATCTGATCATGTCATTTTCTTGTTTAGCAACCTTTGCTGGTTTCTTTTCTCCTGAGGTGCTCTTTGTTTGGCCTTAATGCTTCTCGAGTCCTCGTCTACCTTCCAGCATACATACCTGACCCTCCAGCCCCAGTAAATGTCCTACTGATGCCCCAAGATCTGTGACTTAGTCTTTGCATCTATCCTTTTGTTGAAAAACTCTTAATCATATCTCAAACTTCAGTCCTTAAAGAAGCTCTTTTTATGTATGGTAACATCCCCCTAGGAGACTCTACCTCACATTATATCAAACATATAAAAATGCACTCAAATCTTGAATTTAAAATAATGTATTTGTCCAGTGAAAATTGTTGTGAAGATTTTTATGATGAGCTTCAAAATTATTTGGCTACACTTATTTAATTTAGTCAGCTACAATGTCTCAGCAGTTATTGTACATAGTCAGGAGTTTTTGTGAACAAACAAAATCTAACCTACAAATTGTTTTCAAGTGTAATGAAATGTTTATGAACGCTGAATTGCACCATGAATGAAACTGACGTAATATGTGTATAGACATCTATTTAAACCTTTGTGAATTTTGACTTGGCAGTTTTGATTTCATATATTAGAGCCAGCAAGTCAGTTCTTTATATTCAGGACTCAAATATTTTCTTGAGCTTTTGAATAGCTCACTGGCCTCAGCCTCCCTGTCTGTAGTACCTCATGAGTAAAGCTTCCTAGTTCATATTGCTTATTATTGTATGGCATTCCCTGCTTGTTCCGTTAGACTGAATTCCTCAGTGTTTAATACTATCACCAGCATGAGTATCTGACACATAACAGTTGTTGAATATATCTACATATATATTAAATAGGTTTAGATGACATAGGTAGATGGAGATATAGAAATAGATATATGAATGGACATACAACATATGAATAGACATGACATACGACATAGACATAGATATAGACATATGGCTGAAGCTAGCCACTCTAATCTGTTGGTGTCTGTTGGAACTCAATTATTCCTGATTTCCTATCCCAGATCTAGTACCTGAGAAGCCCATTTTTGCTGCCTGTATTGTGTAGACTGTTCGTACCGTGCCAACTGAAATGGTTTCTATCAGCCATTTGGTGCTTAGAATGGGGTAGTGAACTCTGTAGATTTGGATGGGTTATTTTCTTTTTACACATTATTTCATCAAGAATTGCGTGAGAAGGTGTGCCTTGGAGTGTTCTACTTGATGAACGATGCCTTTTCTCTGTCTTATTATCTTCATACATTGAAAACATTTCCAGGAAATTCTTCAAGTACCACATGAAACTGATACACAGCACATGTCTTCTGATTTATATGCCTTATTGCAAAGTGATTCTCTATCACCATGCTGTAGCCTTTTAGAGACTAGCAAAGTATCAAAGCTTTTATCCTTAGCTGATCAGCTTACATTGCTACTTTATATGAAGTTACTTGAAAATTTGTTTAGTGTTCACTGCTAATTATTACTGAAATCTAAATGACAGAGTTCATATGCTGACATCATGCTTGACAGTGAAAAGTAATAGCAGATTGTGTGACACAGAAATGAACTGAGGTTCTATTTGTTTTTTTTTCCTATAATTTAAATTTGATGTTTATAGTTCTTACACAGTTAATTGGTATACCTTTGTCTACTAACGTGAAGTGAATGTCACTTTATAAACTTATATTTATTTTAATTGAGTCAGGCTAAAAATTATTTGAGTTTATTTACTAACCTTGTTTTTACCTGAAAGAATCAGGTAAAAATTTGAAGGGAGTATAGAATTCAGTATAGACCTTGATTTATTTTTAGAATAAGTTGTGGGTAGCTGGGTTATAAGTCTCATTAACAATACTGGGATTTGAACATCTAAATCCCTATAATCAGTGATAAATTAATGTTCAGACTCACTCAACGTATATTATTTAAGACTTAGCCAGGAGAGCCCTTTATTTCCCAGCACCTCAAGTTAGCCAATTATGGGCAGGCTCTGGTGTATTATTGACTGCTGCATTGCATTTATCAGAACACTCATATCCATTAAGCACAAAAAGCAAAGGTTAAATAACATCACAGTTCTGACACAAATGAACAAAAGAAATCGGAGATCAAAGTCAATGACCTGTCCCTTTTTGATTTGCTGGCGTAGGCAGAGTGAATGAGAGACTAGCTTGAAGTGAAGGTAGCATTTCTACTAAGACTGCCATGAATTGTTCTTTTCAAGGGGGTTGTTTGGTTCATGAATGCCATCCTTCCATTTGAAAGAGGCTTTGGATGATTCCCAATAGGAAATGTGATGATAGGAGTATATTGCAAGATCCATGAGGTCAGAGAATGGGTCTGGCTTAGTCACCGCTCTATGCCTGGCACCAAGTACAGAGTTGACACTCAACAAGCATTAGTGGATTTATAGCTAAATATATAAATATACTCTTAGCCACAACTCACCTTCTTACCCATATATTTGTACATGTAATGTACAGCATTAAGTACTAGATGTAGGGGATGTAGCAGTGTATCTTATTGAAAAACAGAAAAATTATTCTTGCCCTCATCCAGCTTTCAATCTGGTAAATTAGATAGTCAGAAATTAAACAAATATTTACAAAATACGTAATTGCAAACTGTGAGAGGTGTGCTGCAGGAAAAGAATCAGAACTTTGAGAGATCATTAAGAGGGGTCCTCCTTTTCATTGAGGAACCAAAGAAGATTTATCTGAGGAAGTACCACTTAAGCTCAGGCCTGAAGGATGAGTAGGAATTCACTCGTTGCACAGTAGAAATAACATTTCCAGCACAGAGAAAAGCTTGTGCAAATGTCCTGTGGTTGAAAAGAACATGGCATGTTTAAGGAATTGAAGGAAAGTAGGTGGTGTCTCTGGAGGATACTAGAGAGGAGAGTGGCATGGGTGGAGGATGAAGTAATAGGAAGAAGTTCAGGACTTGTGTGACACGGCAAAGTTTTGGGATTTCATTCTAAAGTTTATGAGCAAATATTAAATGGCTTCATATACATGCATGGGAATGATATGACCTACTTTTGATATCCTTCCGACAGCTTTGTGGACAATGAAATAAAGGGAGCCTAGAGCAGAACAGGGGTATCATTTAGGAGGCAGTACTCTGAGAAAGATGATGGTGGCTTGAACCAACGGGATGATCTTGGATGTGGAGATGTGAAGGTAGACCTGAGTTATAATTTGAGGGTAAAAGCAGTAAAACTTGCTGTGGGTATAAGAAAGTTAAAGGAAAGAATGTTACCAAGAATAACTTCTAGGTTTATGATAAGATCATCTAAGTGAATCCAAGTAAGTTTTGTTTGATGAGATACATGTCTGTGGGAGACATATAAAGTTTGAGGCGCTTATGAGATTTTTTTTCTCAAGTGTACATGTCAAGCAGGTAATTGGAGGTTAGAAGAAAAGCCTGTGCTGAAGATATAAATACGGAAGTAACATTTAAAAGTGTTTAGAATCCTATGATTGATGCAGTCCTTTAGAGAGAGGCATGGAAAGATTACAGATCTCAGGACTGTGTCCTGACGTAACCCAGGTTAGCAGAGGAAGAGACACCAGAAAAGAAAAGTCATTGCCAATGATGTCTATACATTCATAGCATACCTGGAACAAAGGGACTCCAATTCAGTGACTCTTAACCCAGACTCCTAGTTTCCTGGGAGAATGTCTGTGAATAAGCTTCATGGGGTCTTACCACGTGACAATCCTATGAGAAATTCTGTAGGTTTGTACCTGGATAGTTTTCTGATACTAATATTAATCTATGAAAGCTTTCTGCATTTCTGGTGACTGGATTCCTTGATTTCTTCTATTTTCCACAATCTTACTTTAATTTTTTCATCCTTCAAAAAGAAGAAGCTCTAAATCTTATGTATTCCTGTCTAAAGAGATAATTTGCAAAACATGCTTATGAATAAACACATATATTCTTATGCAGAAGATGAATTGGTAATTTAATGGGAAAAATACCAGGCCCTAGGACTTCTGCTTTTGGAAAAATTACTCAGGTATACTACTTATGTAGTTTTATAAACACTATCAAAAAAAAAATAAAACAAAAAACCCTCTCAGTACTGTGCCTCCATCATGGGTTATAGTGTACTATCTTCTAATTAAATATATGTATATTCACCACTACAGTTTTCTTTGCAGAATTTTCTAAATGCTTCTGTACAGTAGTCCCCTCCTTATCTGCAATTTGTTTTCTGTGGTCAACTGTGGTCCAAAAATAGTAAATGGAAAATTCCAAAAATAAACAATTTATATGTTTTAAATTGCATGCCATTCTGAGTTGTGTGATGAAATCCTATGCCATTCTGCTCTGTCCTGCCCAGGAAGTGACTCATCCCTTTGTTCAGTGTATCTACTCTGTATATACTACCCACCAGTTAGTCAATTAGCAGCTGTTTTGGTTATCAGAGAGAGAGAGCACGTTCACATAATTTCTATTACAGTATATTGTTAGAATTGTTCTATATTATTACTAGTTACTGGTGTTAATCTGTTACTGTGCCTAATTTATATGTTAAACTTTATTGTAGGTATGTATGTATAGGAAAGAACATACTTTAGATTAGGTTTCAATAATGTCTTTGGTTTCAGGCATCCACTGGGGGTCTTGGAATGTATTACCTGCACATAAGGGGGGCTACTGTATTTCACCAGAGCACAGCCACATGTCAAATTGGACTACTCTTGTGTGCCATGATACTGTGCTGGACTAGCTTTAAAATGATGTCTACAAACATGACAAAGCAGCTTTAACACTGGGTACAAAGTTATGCTGAGTTCCTTAATATGGCTGTCGAACTTCTAGTAAAACCCCTGAATGAATTAAGGAGTAAGTCAGTTGGTTCTTACCAGGCACAAAATGACTCAAGAAAAAAAGGGACTAAGAGTGTGGTTTCACGGGTATTTGACTAGCTCCCTCTCTAGAGAGAGGAAGGTCTGCAATGGAGTGGAGAGTGTGGCTATTAGCATGTGAAGATTACTAGAGTGAAACATAACGACACTAGGACAGTTTTGCAGAAAACTGAACCATCAGAGATGCTGACAGTTTGGATGCAAGCTTTGAACGATTATTGCTGCTCACGACATAACATGTCCTTGAGTCCACGCTTCCATACAGAGCTAAGAGAAGGTTGAGGGTATGCTCTTTTTTTGGCTATGATGGAGGAGGGTAATGCAACGGGAAGGATTTCAGGATTGCTTTGGTCTGGTCCTGCTGTGTGCTTCAAGTTCTCTCCCTTTCAGAACGGGAGTGAGTTTTGCTTCGCCTCTCTTTTTGGCAAATAACCTCAGATAGAGGGCTGGCAGTCTTTTTTCAGTTCTCAGGGATCTGAATCAAGGGGAGGCAGATCCATGCATGTTGTGGACCAAGAGATCCAAGAATTCACCCCGACGCTATGACTGGGTGAAACCTTAAACGTGCATTCCATGGATAGAGGTTGAGTGAATTTTGCCTAGGAGAAAAAGGACAATAATTGCGTCCATATAAGTAGCCAGCAATAAATCATATTATTACTCCTGATGACTCGCTCCTGCAGGATGATTATATACATCCTCTGCATTGCCCGTTCCTGTGGGAAAGTTCACATCCTGTGTCACCGATGTTGGGAGTGGCCATGTGGTGCGCTTTGGCTAATCAATGTGAGCTCTTTAGATTTAGGCCACGTGGCAGCAGATGCTTTTAGGGATGTCTCAGATTTCCTCGTGTTCTTTTCTCACTGCTATGAGAAATGCGTGTCTCAGCAAGAGGGACATGCTTATTCACCTGGGTAATGGAATTAGAAGACATATGTCTTGGAGACACAGTGGCTGCTGACCTATAGCCACCAACATGTAAAGTGAGTAAAAGTGAAATATTTTTGTAAGTTCCTGGAATTTTGGTGTGGTGTGTGACTACACTAGAGCTGACTGATGGAAATGAATTATTTCTAGGGTACCAGGACTCAGAATAACAAATATTGAGCCTGAAAACCTTACCTGTATTTTAAATAATCAAGAAAGGAAAAATTTTCCGACAGGATATCTTTTTTTCCTCTCTCCACAGAATTCCAATCCTGCTCTGTTTTCATGCATTAATCTTGCTCCGTTTCTGTTTATTTCATTTTTGTTCCTTTCCTGACACATTTGTTTCCTAAGCTTCTCATATAAACTGTCCTATTTTTCTAATAGTATTTGTTTGCTTTTCAGTATTATGTGAAAGAAATATTTAGAGGATTTAGACCTTGTTTTAAATCACCTTTCTACTACTTGCCAGCAACCTGACAACTTGGCCAGCAGAGGGTGACACTGAGCACACTTGTGAGGACAGTATCACAGCCAAAGGTGGTTCAAGACATGTAACTGTTATTTTTCTTTCTCTAGAAACGACTGTGCATGCTTTGTAATCCTGGTGAACCTTTAAGTGTATCCCAAACTCTACAACAATCAGCCTCATTGTAAATATTATATAAGGAGCCTTTCAAAACTGTTTCTTTCTGAAATAACCTCTTAAAAGTGTATCTCTTCACCTCCATTTTCAGTGTATAGATCTGATCAGCTTTGGAAGCATAAAAATGTTTCAAAGGGCCCATTTGTTTTCAGGACTTTATTGAGACAGTTACAGGTAGATAGAGCATTTCCTTTCTCCACAGCATGCAGCCCGCCTGCTTGAGTTTATCACAGTCTTCTTTGCGATTCTTTCTCTTTCTCTCTCGCTCTCTCTCCATGTAGATCTCATCTTAGCAGTTTTCTTCAGTTCTGTTTCATGATACGAAATAGTGTGGTAGTGGTTTCTAGCTATTTGGTGAGTTTGGTTCTTAAATTTAAAGTCCTTTCATTTCTTCCCAATGAAGGCTTGTTTGGGGGTAAATCTTAGTCTACTGAGTCCTTGTTTACGCATGTTTCTTGCCATTTTTTTCTCTTTATTAGCTCTGGGGCCCACATGACTCATACCTGTCAATATTCCCTGAGGATTTTGGTGAAATGTCTAGTGTCCCTGTACCAATGCCTCTGTCCAGGGTGTTCCCTGTTGAGGGCGGGGGAGGTGAAAAGCCCAGATTTCCTAGCAGGATCCCTGATTTTAATTCTGAAATTACCAACTCTGCTTTTTTTCTAATCCGTTTTTTCAGTCTGGTTTTTCCTCTGTATAATGGATGAGTCCCCAGGGATTTATGAGACTATAAACGAAGTAAGTTCTGTAATAGTTCACCTAAAAAATGTAAAGTATATATGTGAAGATTTTATTTTGATTCAGTTAATGACAGATTATCTACTTCAGGGATTTTTTTTTTTTTTTACCTTAATAGGAAAATCATATGATGGTTTATTTTTTACCCTTTGGCCTATTTAAGAAGGACTTGAATTATGTGTTCACTTAACTGATATGAATTCATCTATATTCAGCAGGGAGAGATCCAAAGCAAGAGATGACACACAGACAAGTAGACAGAGATAGATAAACCTCCTTGACCAATAGAAGTGACACTAATATATTTTAATACTTAGTATTGTCCTTAGTGAGAGTTACTGTGTCAGCAACTTCCTAAAGGAAAGTCAAGGACATTTCTAGCTTCACGTCATGTTCACCTGCTGTCTCAGTTCGTTTGAGCTGCTATAACAAAATATCACAGACTGAGTAGCTTATAAACAGAACCTTTTTTTCTCACGGGTCTGGAGTCCGGAAGTCTGAAATCAGGGTGGCCAGCACAGTTGGGTAAGGGTTCTCTGCCAGGTCACAGACTTCTCCTTCTATCTTTACATGGCAGAAGGGACAAGGGAGCACTGCCCTTTATAAGAGCACTAAGCCCATTCATAAAGGTTCCACTCTCATGACCTAATCACCTCCCCAAATCTTCACCTACTAATACCATCACCACTGGGGCTTAGGATTTCAGTGTGAATTTGGGTGGAAGCGGGAGGGCGGGGAGGGTGCGGGCGCAGTGGGGCATAAACATTCAACCACAGCATTTTCTCAACACAGGCCCCAACCCGACATAGGACATAGGTCCTCTGCACTTCATTCCATAGCAGTATAACCGTGGGCACGAGTGTCTTGTTTCTCCACTCAGGCTGCCTCTAATGTTTTGCAAAAATAGTGACCATTTGTTAAATGTTTACTAGGTACCGTGTACTTCACATATCTGCATATATCATTGCTTGCCCCGTAAAGTAAATTTTATTTGTTCTATTTCTCCCTAACAAAATCGAAACTTAAAGATATTTAGCAACTTGCTTGAGGTTGTACAGGGGGAAATTCTTGCACAAGTGGCGTGTTTCAAACTTACATATAATCATTTTCAGGTCCATTAAGATCAAGGTCAAGTTCTTTAGCATGGCACACAAGACTCTTCGCAATCTACACCACCACCCTCATCACCAGTTCCTGTCTACTCCCGATATCTGCTGCTGAGAAATGCCACCCTCTTGTCCCAAACCCTGCAGTTCCCTTACCTGTGTCTTACACCTACATTATCCATTCTGTCTGTGGAGACGTGCCTCACCCTGCCTAGGTAACAGCCACATGTCCTTTATAGTTTATGACACTATAAACATAATCATAGTGATTAAGAACATAGCCGCTCAGTTTTGTCACTTTCTTGCTATATGCTTGTGGGCAAGTTATTTAACTTCTTTACGTCTATTTTCCCTATTTTACAAATAGAGATAAAAGTACATCACAAGATTTTTGAGAGGATTAAATGAATTAAGATATTCAAGTACCTAGAACAGTGCCTGGCACATGGTAAATCATTATGCAGCTGTTTGTACTTATTAGATTCGCCTCAGGCATCACTTCCTCCAGGAGGCTTTCTTTGACTCCCAATCTTCTCTTTACTGAACTGGGTTTGGTGCTTTTTATAAATCATTTATAATATTAACTTATTTTGGAATGATCTGTTTAGATGTCTGTTTGTACTATCACATCTGAGTTTCTTGAGATCAGGGGACAATTTATTTTTGAACAGTCTACACCCAGCCCGTTAATTGATACATAATAGGCATTCAAAAATGATTGCCAAATGAATGAAATAATTATTTATTATTATTATCATCACCATTATCATTATAACCAACCTTTATGGGCTACCTAGTATGCGTTAGGTACTATTTTAAGCACTTCACATGCATTCTTTAATTTAACCTTCACATAAATCCCACGGAGGTAGGTAGATATTATGATTAACCCCATTTTACAAATGAGGATACAGAATGATTGAATAATATGCACAGGGTTAATTACTAGTATGTGTGGATATAAGAATTTAAACCAAGTAATCTGGTTCAAGAGTCTTCATTTTTAGCTAATTTTAGTAATTGCCTCCAAACGAGTTTAAAGAGGGGAGGGAGGGAAGGAGAGAAGAATGAGGGAAAAGAAGAAAAAGAGAACTGGAAATCCACAGTCTTAGTTGATATCATAAGTTCTTATGGAATCGCCTTCACTGACTTAAGGATTTACGTTAAGTTCTTCACTTTTCACTAAAGTCACTCCAAAAATAGTCTTATGGCATCTACTTCTCCATTCGCTGTGAAAAAAAAAATTATTTGTGAGCATTGCCCATCATCTCATTCAATTCTTCTGCACATTCCCACACGGGCAAAAAATAGAGTTTGTTTCTGGTCAGAGCTTAGCATCCCTTGAGGCACTAGCCTGTTTCCTTCTAGCTGATCGTTAAAGTTATGTAACTGGCTTTGCATTGAATGCTGGGAAATTTAGAACCAGGTTTTATGCTTGGTCACAGAAATTACATTGACTCTGATTAGAATATTTGCTTTTCTCCTTTGACCATCTTTTCACCCCACATTTTTATTTCCATATACTTAATTTGATATATTTGTATCTTCTGTCAACTGGTTAATTTTATTTTGTAGGAAGAGGTATATATAATAAAATACATTGAGGTAAATATCTGCGTGGCATGATGACTTCCACTCTATCGTGCATAGTTGATGTCATCTGGAATAGTACATATAGTATCCGATATGCTCTTTACAAATATCTTACTAATAACTTAATGATTGCAATTTTTTTTGTAAATAAGGTTCAGAGAATTTCAAAACTTTGCCTCAAATCACAAAACTAATTAATAAGTTGCAGAGTCCTTCAACACTTTGCTGCTGCCATATTTTAAATGATGGCCATTATTCCAAGTCTCTTGAGGTCCAGATCAAAGTATGTGACGACACTTTCCAGAACACATTAAAAGGCACAGTTAGAGATATAGTACTAGATTCGATGGAACAGTTTTATGACTTAGTATTGTGATATTTAGGCTCTTATGCAATTTAAATATATTAATTATCTTTTTAAATTTCTACTTTCAGCTTTTAAAAATAAATGTTCACTTCCTTCCTCATGAAAATTATGAATGACTATAATAGAAAATGTGAAAATCCAGTAAAGTAGCAAGTAGAAAGAAAACAATTACTGAAAGCTTACCACTCAGAGCAAACCACTGTAAACATTTAACATTTTAGAGTATATTTTATGTGTAATTATTTTTTAAACTTTTCGTGGTTCTGATCATACTACCTTCTACTCTCATTTCTTAAGGTACCACAGGTATTTCTCCATGTTATTATCTGCACTTTGCAATACAATTTTAAGTAGCTGCAGATAATTAGAAACGTAATTCATGATAATTGCCTTAACCTTTCCTCTATTGTTGAGCTTTGAGCTCGTCTGTAATATTATTCATAACGCTGCAGTAACTGTCTTGGTGCACGTAACCTTTTTGTTTTCAGTTTATTGTATTAGGTCAAATTAGCAAAGATTTAATTACTCGCCCAAAAGTTAGGCAGTGTGACGTGATGGACAAAGCATGGGCGACTTGGATTGGAATCTTGTTTCTGCTTCTCAGTAGCTCTGGGGCTTGGAGAAATTACTTCTAGATCCTAAAGGTTTTTGTTTATAAAGTGGTTCTGCTTCATAGGGTTGGCATAAGTATTAAATAATGTACATGAAGCTTTTCAATAGTGTTGAAGGTTTTGATGTCTATTTTCGAATTATACTCTACATAGTTGTTCCTTTCCAAGTTGCATTCTTATGAGCAATATATGAAAAAGTTCCATTTCATCATAGCCTTCCCAGCATTTTTCCTATAAGATAGGAGGAGTATCTAGTTATTTTTTGAGTCCTATTGCTTCGCTTCTTAGGGAGAATGAGTATGTTCTCATAGACTGGCTACCATGTCGATTGGGGTCACTTATGAACCTGTGAGATTGTTTTCTTCTTCAGAAAAGAAGTTTTTGTATATCAAAGCATTATTATTCCCGGTTACCATTTTTTTATTGTGAAATTTAAAATGTCTGTTCCTTAGCATACTTCATAGGTTTTTTTCATGTCTTCCCACAATGCCTTGTGATTACAGGATAATTCAAAGTGCTGGTTCTCTTTTACCCATAAATATTTCATGTCTATGCTGGGTGGGACCTACAGGTGGGGTCTAATGAAATCTTGCTGGCATGAGTTCAGTCTCATTATCTTACTAAGGGCAATTCACTATCTGCAAGACATTTTTTTAATTACTTTGTGTCTGTTAGTATGATACTTTTCTTTATGTTTATTTCAGTTTAAAAGGTATTTACTGAATGCATACTAATTGCGGGTCATTGTGTTAGGCTCTAGGGCAGGGGCCCCTTGGACTTCACCGTGATCTGTGAACGTGGCTAGGAAAAATAAATCTTTTTTCCCACTAACCTCTTATTAACTAATCATTAATTCTCTGTTACGAATGTAAAGCAACGAATTCCAGAAGTTTTAGCAGTATCTGTGATTTCCATCACCATTAGCAGGTACAGATATTTTCTTATCCAATTATAGTTTTTGTGGATATCTAAAAATATTACCTTTGTTACTATTTCACAACTATGTTAATTATTAGAGTGATTATTATATCTTATTTTATAATATATTACTAAAAAGAAACATGCATAACTATATCATAAATTTTTCTTTAACTATTTCTCACTGGATTATATATAAATATGCAAGTATTTTTATAATTGTTTTTATTTATAATCCTATGAATTTTATTTATGCATTTAAAAAATTTATTCTGAGACTATGTTATTTTCGACAGGTTTCATCAACTTTACAAAAGCATGGCACAGAAATAGTTAAAAACTTCTAAATAAAATTTTAAAAAATTCATAAAAATAAAGTCATCGCAATACTTAAATTCTTTGGATTTTTCACATGCCTTCTGTACCTAACACAAATGTTCTTTTGGGATATGGTGCTCCTTGGGTACCCGTTACTCTTTCTAACATGGCTTTAAAATCCTAAGTGCATATTGAAATCTTACCGTGTGTTCCAGATACCTCACTTTACCGTGATTATCTAATTTAACTCTTTAGAACATTCTACATGTTGGATGCTAGTGCTTCTCTCATGTACCAGGAGTTGAAACTGAGGCTCAGAGAAGTTAAATATCTTGCCAATTCATGGCACTGTCCAGTGGACGAAACTAGTTTGGGCAAGTTCCAAATTCCGTGATCTTAAATGGGGCCTCATTAAGCCAAAGAGTTACTTGATATAATTAATTCTCATCAAAATAACAGAACCCCTATTCTAGTGCCATAAAATCCAAAGAATTAATAGAAAAATGACGTGCTTCCTTTCTCTAGAATGTAGAGGAGTTTCTGACCTGACCATTCTCTACTTTCTTTCTAGATCCATTTTTTTTTTTGCCCTTCTCTGACTCAAAAGTCTAATCTCAAGAATTACAATTAGACTTCGCTTTTCTTTACTTCTAATTGGTTCTGCTAATGGAAGGCACTGGCCAGAAATCAAAGGAAGAGATGAGAGAAGGCTCCCAGTGTTTCTTTTTCTACTTTCCCCTGCTGGACTAGACCATGGTTTTGGCAGTAAGTGTGTTCCTTTCTCTATGGCCACTCTTCCTATGTGGCAGTTCCTCTTCTCTTGCTACAAGTCTTTTCGAGAGCCAGTAACATCATTCATTCCCTCCCCTGCTCTTCCAAGCCTCAGATAGCAGCTTCCACTGTTGCTAGTTCTTGGGTACTCTATCTTCTCTTGCTGGCAACTTTGACCTTCTTTTCTTTTGTATATATACATAATGACCTTATCGAGATTTCCTCAATTAACCCTTTTTGTGGACCAGTCTCTCAACTGCTCGAGGTTCTTTTTGTAGATGAAATGGCCAATACTTATCCATAGTTCAAGAAATCAAAAGCAGTTTCTGTTCACTAAATGTTTATGTTCCTCTGCATTAAGATTTTTACATTTAATCAAAGTATGTTTCGATGAATGAACAGTTGGGCAGAGGAGAAAATGCAGAGGAAAGAATATGAAACTAAGTCAGAACGCTATATTTTCCTTTTATGTCTGTTATAATCTTATAAATGTAAACTTGGGAAAATTCTAGAAACTGTGACTTTTGACTTTTTAAAAATTTTTATTATAGCTGGGACAATAAAGATTCCTATTAGGAAGCTGTTTTGAGGAACAAATGATATGATCCAATGAAAAGACTGTGTTCTATAAAGATCTGTATAAAATATTTTAAACTTAACTAATTGCTCATTATGTTCATTAAAAAATAGATAATAAACATAGAAGCACTACAATAATTGGGCATTTTATAAATATTTAATTCTATGTATTGTACATTTCCAAAAAAAAAAAAAATCTAGGGGCCTATCTTATTCACCGCTGTTCCTCCAGTGTTAGCAGACTACCTTTCTCAAATTAACTGCTCAGTAGATATTTTAAGAGATAGTCACTAAGTTCCCAGCCTCAAGTATCTCAATGGTTTGCCACAAAACAAAACAAAACAAAAACCTGACAAATAAATGAACACATACATGCAAGATGAATTACCTAAAGAAGAGGATACTCGACTCATTCTGACCAGGCAAGAGGAACGATACGAAGGAATGAAATGGAATGGCGAATGGGAAATAATCTGGTGCTAGTCCAGCATAGGGTGATTTGTGAGAAAGAGATGCTAAAATAGCGCAAGTTCAGGCAAAGATCCCGAGGTGGAAAATGGGAATGCAGGTACAGAATAGGCTTCTAGGTTAAGATAGAAAAGTAGGGGCGACTGACTAAATCTAAGGGAGAGGCAAAAGGAATAATCAAGAATAGGTTCGAAAGTTCTGACTTGGATTACTGCACGCATGGTAGCACTCAGCTGACACAAAGAGAAGCTCTGAGGTTGGAGGTCATAATTTGAGTTCGGACGTGTGATAGGAAGGACCAGTGGACACGTAAACACAGATGTTTGGCAAACTTTTTCAAATCCGGATCTGGAACTTAGAAGACAGGTCAGGACTGCAGAAATCTAATATGATATTTTATGAATACCACGGAGAATAAGTCACTTTTAAGAGCTGAATTTTTTGAATAGTAAGGATTTATCACTTAAGCACTAAAACTTAAAAAAAAATAATCATTTAGATGAAGATCTTTCTAAAAAGTTTTATTGCACATTTTCCTGCCACCTTAAACGATGCATTCAGAACCAAATTTATTTTTTTCTTGATGGCTCTGGGTCATCATTATAGTCATCTGTTATGATAGATAACATGCTATAATTCAGTGATGCTATTACAATAATTGAGATGCATAGGGCTGCTTCCCATTATTAAATAACTTCAGATCATTGTTGTGCTTTTTTGTTCTTGAGTTTCATTTTTACCATTTCTATGATTTCTCATTTACTGTCAGCTGTCACTTCCTGCAGCTATCAATGTGTCACCGTGAACTGATATACTATATCCTTTCAATCACTTGCTCCTCAACTAACACTAGTTGGGAGACCAGATAATCACATATACTGTAGCTATGTGCAGGGTGCCTGCAAACAGTTTCAGAAAAAGGAACAGAATATTTCCCCGAGGGAGAATGACATGATCTTTAATGGAGCACATTTAAGACATCTCTTTTGACCCTTCAAAGGAATTCCATGTTGATTTTTTTTAGTTCTCAGCTGTTTTTCATAAGGTAGTATCACCAGAATACAAGTTCTGGAGTAGTAAATATTGTACACATACCGAAAAAGACAAGATAAACCAATGGTTCAGGACAGTACACTGGAATGCATATTTTTAATTTCTCAGGATAACATCTGCTAGGACTTTTATCAATTATATTGATGTGAGTTTTCAGAGTATTTGCTACAAGAAATTACATTTTTTACAAGAAAAAAAATGAGGCAACTAGCAAGTCTTTGGTGGTGTTTATGATCATGCAAGGTCAGTATTTTAAATGAGGACACTAGGCTAATTTTTTCAAGATGACTAGTTTGAATTGAGCTGATTAAAGAATGCTCCAGTGTTTCAGCAGGCTGTGGCCTCCTGTTTTAGTTCATGTGGCCTTGTATTGTTTTCTAGGCAGGTTTTATGGGTGCATTGTCTTGTGTTCCCCTGTGCTAACATCCCGGAATGTGTTGCAGTTTCTTTTTCTAATTGACTCATCCTTCGCCATTTGTCACTATTCATCACCACAAATGCTGCTCGGAAGATCTTTTTCTCTCCCACGTGCACACCTGTTAGCATTTTTTTGGTAGCATTTACTGAGTTATTTGTCTCCTAAGAATATCATTTTTTGGATTATTTTCCCCGATCTTTATTTACTGACTTGTCACTTTAGTTCATACTATAATTTCCTGTCAATTATATTGTAAATTTCTCATGCATCGATCAAGAGGTCTCTTGATGTTCCTCTTGTTATGCCTAGTCTACAGAAATTTTCTTCCCCCCATGACCTTTGATATCCTGAGAGCAGCATCTTGCCCTTTTCTCCACGTTATGGCCAGAAGTCTACTTTCTGTTTTTACCCTGGCAGCTAAAAAGATAGCAAGAAACATGTAAGCACATGAAGCATCTCCCTCTACTCTCATCTTTTGTACCTTTTGCTATCTAGACAGACAGTCTTGCACCCAGGGAGAATGCTATGCAAAGACTGGAGTTATGTTGCCACAAGCCAAGGATGACCGGAAGCTAGGAGGGCGGCCTGGACAGGTGAAAATGTTCAGAGACAGCATGGCCCTCAGACACCTTGGTTTTGGACTCCTAATCTGCGAGACAAATTTCTGTTATCACTCAGTTTGTGGTAGTTTGTTACACTGACCTAGAAAACTAATCTGCCTCCATTATTTGACTCTTTTTTCTTTTTTTTTTTTTAAACAAAGCTACAGATTCATTCAGACACATCTTTTGAAGAATCTGACTTGGTCACCTCAAGAGAGAGACTCTATAGTTTCTATATTGAAAAACTTAGGATGGTTCTGTTTAGGTTCAAAGGACAACTTTCTAAGACAGTGGTTCCTAAACCAGGCCACACATCAGAGACACTTGGGGAAACTTCTCAAAAATGCAGATGTCTAAATTTAACTCCCTGGAGATTCAGCATGTTGAGGAGAAGACTTGGTTGTTTATTTTGAAAAAATCTTTCTACGTTATTTTTATGACCAGTGAGTTGTAGGAAGCAGTGATTTAAGAGATTGAGTAATGAAGGAGAGAGTTCAATAAATGGGCATATTTTTCTTAGAAATAGAGATAATCTGATAAAATTTTGACTCCTTTGCTCCAATTTCATTGATTTTAAGATAGACTAAGCTAACCAGAAAACCTCTGCCCCAAACTTCATTTTTGTGTGGCAGAAGAGATGGGACCTTGGGAGTGAGTGAACGTAATAAACTTCTAGGAGCTTTAACAGCCAAGAAATAAAATTTGGGGTATAGCTGAGTACTTTAGGAAATCAGATTTCATTCACTATTCATTCAACAGAGGTACAGAGCACCTACAATGAGCCAGTTAATATAGACTCAGGCAAGAAAGAGAGATGATCCTATGACCAGAGCTTCTGAAATGAGAGATTACTCAAGAAGTAATGACAGTAAGCTTTAAACTGTAATTCAGAAAATATGACCTCAGGCAGCTATGGAAGCCAACATGGTGACACAGGAAGCCCTCTCATACATCCACCCTCTAAAAATCAAGGGCAAAGATAGAAGAGAAGCACAAAAACGAAACTATCAAAAAAGAGCATGAAAGTATGAAAATTAGATCAGAAAAGCTAAACCCTCAGAAGTATCAGAGCGAGTAACATGGTTTCCATTCACAGGTAAACGGACACTAAGAAGAGGTAAGCCGCTTCGTTATACATCATACCTGGCCAGGTGGTGCTGAGTCCTGTTTCTCTATTTCCTCCACGGCTCTGCTGCCCAACACCAACCCTGCTGCTCCCTGTGGCACAAGCTAAAGGAACCAAATGTTCGTTTTGTTTTTCAGGAAAAAAAACCAACAAGAATTTCCACCATGCTTTATTCATATACAAACCTGCTGTCCATAAGGGAAAGGAGATAGTTATAAGTCTTTAAAAACTATTTTTAGCTGAAACTTGCCAAATTATTTTTTCTAAGAGTAAAGGGATATCAATGTACATTTTCTTGATGCCGTAAGTCGGGATGTGTCACTATATTTTTGTTTATTCTAAGTCAGTTTTTATGTCCCTCCATATTTTTTTGAGTCGCTGTAGTAAGCTTTCAGATTTTGGAAGTGTTTGAATGTATTTTAGTTGCAGGGTTTGACTGTCCACAGATGAATCTCTTTTCATAACTAACTATGACATCACTTATGTCTAGATATGGTTATAACTTAGGCGTTTAAAGCTAACCGTATAGTTTTGATGAAAATTCCTAAAACCCCACTGGATAAAGCTTTTTGACTGTGAATGAATCTCAGTCCGGGGGCTCTAAAAGACCCAGAAACATACTTCTAAATCGTTACTTGACTACTTAATGTATATTGAAGACGATCAAAGGGTTTGGTAATTACCTAATCAATTCTTCCAACAAGTCTTTGAGGTGGGTCGCTAATAACATCGGACTCAAACTGAGGCACTGGACAAGTCTATATTGTTGCCTTTTATTCCTGTCTTACATGAAATTCTGAAAAGTTAAAAAAAAAATACTGTCTCCTTTCTCACCTCCTATCTTTACTCTAGAACAGGTTATTTTCCAGCACATCATGGAATAAAAATGAGAGAGAAAATACTAAATAGTAAGACGCTAATACAGAATCTTTTTGCCTACTCTTGAACATTAAAATGGATTTTCTTTTAGAAAATTCTTCTATCATCACAGATATATTTATAACGCTTTCTCAAAATATCAGAATTGACTGACATACTAAATTGTTGAATCATGATCTATTCTGGAAGAAAGAGAGTAGAGTCAGGCTCTTGTTGAAAATGCAAGTGGGTGTTTCTGTTCTATTTGAAAGGAACGATGAGGGTCATGACCTGTAACTTAAGGAGAGTTCTGTGCACCTTTGGAAAAAACTAACTGGTCAAAAGGACATCAGAAATAGATCATGGGATTTATGAGAAAGGGCTAAGGAAGGATGTGCACAAGTGACCTTTCTCTGGAGGTGAGATATCTGAACCCAGAAAGTCAAAGGGGATATGTGAGTGAGGTTGAAGGACAGGTGGTTGTAAAGAGCTTGTGAGAGTTCGAGTCCTCTGTGTTCGTTGTTTCCCTGTCTGCATCAGTCAGTTGTTAGCATGCTGGTGCAAGGTCTGATATCACCGTCATATATTTCAAGTGACAAGAAAACCACTTAAATCCTCTAGGTGGGAGACTTCAGGAAACACAGAGTTCGTTTATTTCAACACTGTCATCATACAGATGATGAAACCAGACACAGAGATGTGAAGTGACTTGCCCAAGGTCACATAGCCCATTAGTAACAGTCTAGGGACTACAGCCAGGGATAAGGGGGACCAAAGATTTTGTTTCATGAACACGAAATTATCGCTACTTCTGTCAGTTCAAAACTTCATTTAATAAACATGTCTTAAGTGACCGATATGTTCTAGACACTCTCTAGACAATAGAGATTCAAAGAAAAATAAAGCAGTCTCTGACCTAAGACCTCATGATTCAGAGGTAGAGTCATATATGTGTTAAGATACTGGCAATAAAATAATAAATATTATGAGAGTAGTATGATGGCATGGCTGGGGGAACAGAGAGGAGGGATGTCTTTAGAATGACACAGAATTCCCTTTCTTTATAGGCTTAATTTTTCAAAATCAATTATTTACTTTGGAATTCTAATTCAAATTGTGGATCAGAAATGAGAACACTTAAGAAAACATAATCTTATATTTTTTTCTTATGAATACAAATCAAAAGCAATCATAATTTTGAAAGTATGTTTTTTTCTTAGAGAGTTGATTTTTAAGGCTTCTGTTAGGGGTTGATTGGTATTCCCCGAATAAGATATATTGAAATCCTAGTCTCTATTAACTCAAAGTATGACCTTATTTGGAAATAAAGTCTTCACACAAGTAATCAAGTTAAAATGGGGTCATTGGATGAGCCCTGATCCAAAATGACGTATGTTTTTATAAAAAGGGGAAATTTGGACATCCTCAGAGGGACGATGATGTGATGACACACAGGGAGAAGGTGGCTGAGTGATGCACCTACAAGCCAAGAAATGCCAAATATCTCCCTCCTGGAATTTCAGATTTCTTTGAATTCAGAATTCTAGCCTCCAGAACTCTGAGACAATAAGTTTCTATTGTTTTAAGCCACCCAGTTTTTGTGGGAGTTTTTTGGTTTGTTTTTGTTCTTGATTTTTACTTTGTTCTGTCAGCCCTAGAAAACTAAGACAGCTTTCTCTGACTGTGATCAAAGAGCAGGGCTGATTTCTTTTCCCAATACTTTTCTCTAAGGCTCGAGTTAAAAATAACTGGTAACTGGACAGCCATATGTGTCTGAACCTTGTGGGCTCTTGACTCTGTAGCCAGTGCAATTGGATGCTTGCAGAATGCTTGCACAGGCTTCTCTGAGATGGGTTTTTGGGACATTCGCATCTCCCCAATTCCTTCAAATTACCAGTAATATTATTTTAGTAAGCTTTTAATATTGGGCTTGTAATGTGGTCTCACAACTATCTCAAGATCATTAAAGCCATATGCAGGTGACCAATCTAATAACACAAAAGCTCCTTCAGCTTTCTGGGGTTGGAATGCCAGGCTTTTCATAGTGAAATAACCTGGGCTTTCAAGTTTCCATTGAGAATCTCTAATATGATGATTGTCGTCCAAGTGAGCCAATGTTTTCAAAATGATTTTGATGACCTGCAGTACAGAGTACAGTGCTTTTTGAAATTATGTCACCATAACTGCAAGTGGCATTTCAAAGATGTACTTTTCCAACATAAAACATTTATGAAAGTTATTAGGCAGCATCTTTGAACTCGTGTAATTTTACATAGAAGAGTGCTTTAATGATTTAAGGGCTAAGGTACTTGCAGGTTAGATTAGGTGCATTGGCTCTGTATTCTTTCTGCAATTGACCAGCTGTCCACTTTATGCAATGCACTTATACTCTCTGGGCTGCCTCTTTGTGGAGCAGAAAACCTGGGCAGTGATTTATATCCTTCCTCCTTAGAGTGTGGTGAAGGTATAAAAATTTGTGTCAGGGATGTTTCTGGAATTCGGCAAGTGAAAAAAAATCTTTATAATTTTTCAAACTTCCTCACTTGGGCTTATTTTTAACTGGTGAAAAAGGGGAATGATACTCTTTTCTGAAAGGCTGGTTGCATACATCATCACAGATGTTGCAAACTCATGGTTGAAAAATGCTGGTGAGCAGTGAGTCGCAAGATGGCCTGGGATCTATAACCTCTGTCTCCAGAAACAGACAGAGGTTATAGAGGTAGGAGATCCAAGCATCACATTGTTAAAAGTCCTGGTCATGTGGAGAATCAGAATATTGGTGTTAATATACTAGGTTATGCACTGTAATGAAAAAAAAATCCGAAAATCTAAACAGAGGGATTTCTGTTGAAAGTCCGCTTGGATATATTACCCCACTACAAGAGATAGTCTTATTAGAAAGTTCTTAAAAAGAAATTACTTACCTGTTTTACACATGGTGAGCATCAAAAACTTGATTTCTATCTTCAGGTAGAGTTTATTTTTTCAGGGTATATATCTGTTCATATTATTTAGACAGGTATGTTAACCTGAGACTTCAGGAAGAAAAGGCTTTGAGGAGAATGACTGAAACCATTTCTATGGTGGGAACTGTATACAGTTTATTCCAAATACACATAATGAGCCATGCAGAGTGTTTGTAGGTTTTCTCATGCCAGTTCAGTTTCTACTTCCTCTTCACTAACAAACTGCTAACAACATTTACCTAGTGTAAACAAGAATAGCTTCTCTCTTTTATTCTGATCTGGTCTATATCCTTTTGTGGGCATTTCAAGCCACTCTTGCCTTGTGTTTTCTGCCAGGGGCCACTGTTTGTCACTTCAGTTCTCTTAGTCCTAACCTCTGGAGCTCCTAGACCTGGAAAGTTTGCTCCAGAGTCTGCCAGATGCTGCAGCTCTCTGTCTCTTCAACCAGAGTACATTGAGCCCATGTTTTCTGCAGGCAGTTGAGGCCCTTTTGTAGGAACAGCATTTTCTCTGAGCTTGGAGGCATTAAAGTAGGGGAATTAAAGTTTTTTTAATGCTGGTATTACTTAGTTCTTGAGGCTGGTCACATGACGGTATCATGGCATCTCCCGTGTAGCATGATTAAATCTCCATCCTATAACCCTTAACAGCTCGGGGGCATGATTAATGTATCTCAGTTCTCTCTATATCCAATAGACAATCCTTTCTTAATGAATCCTTTCTCTTTTCTTTCTTTCCTCTCTTTCTGCTGCTTTTCTTCCCTTTAATATTCACCGAGCATTTAGTATGTGCTAAACACTCTACTCAGCACTAGGTCCACAAAGAAAAAAAATAGCCATATTCATTGCATCCCAAGCTCACAGTCTAGTGAAGGAGCCAGTCAAGTAGACAAAAAGCTATAAAGGGGGTGATATGTGCCAAATGAGAGGTCTTTGCAAACTGCCCTGGAGATAACTAATGTTGGAGACCTTTCATGGAGAAGGTGTTATATGAACTGAATCTTGAAACTACATTTTTCATCAGAGGGAAGGTGTTTAGGTAGAATAAGAAAAAAAATTAGAGGGTTATCTCTGTATGCAGTATGCTAGCCACTGCTACTTTTTGGTCCAGGCCACTATCAATCATAATTCTGGCATGTAATTGTATGTTGTACGTAGCAGTCATGCCTATTCTATGTCAAAAATCTTCTAAATATCTGCTTTAAATTTTCTTGCCTCCAGAATACTCATTCCCAATTTTTCATCCTTTTCTCATATGATGCCTTGTCCTCTCCTTCCCCCACAAACCCCACAAATACACAAATATTCTCATCCTTTTCTCTGTGAACACATTTAAGTTGTCATCAGACTTTGACAATGCCTGTGAAACCAAGAAACCGTTTCCACTCAGCAGCCCACAGAGAACACACAGGCCTTCTTCTAAAGTCTCCAGATAGACATCGATGGATCCTGTAGGTCAGTGCAGTCCATTATGCCAGAGAGTAGATGGATAGACCCATGAACTCTTATTAGACAAAACTGTTGAGAGCAGACGGAATGTATCTTGCAAGACTTCCACATTTTGCTTGCTGCTACAAAGCTCTAGCTTTCCACCTCTCAAACGTGTTCAGGTACTTAGTCTAGAATGCAGAAGATAGGGTAATTACTAAAGATCTCATATTCATCATAATTGTAGTTCTCGAATTGGTTTTAAAAGTTCTTTTTGTTCAAAATAGAGTATAACACAATTAAATAGCTCATATTTGGTCTTAGGAGAAATTTAAGCAAGCATCATTTGTCAAGATGTCTCATCATTATAAAGTTTATCAATTAAGTCAATGTAATTCAATAAATATTTGAAGATCTGTTATGTAGATAGGCACTGCATTAGGCTTTGAGCAAAGGGAGGAATGTAAGTGAATAAGGCATGGTCACTGCCCGTAGGAGCCAATAATCCAATGGATAAAATAGTCATACAGCAAACCATATTGCAGATATACAGCTTCCTATGGAAACAAAGAATCAGTAATAGTATAACACTTAGTAAATGTGTGCAGGCATCAATAAATTTATACCACTTGAACAGAGCACATTCTAGAAGACCGATACTGTATTAAAGCCCCAATAGTCTGTGGATATACTTTCCTGAAAAAAAAAAGAGAACTTGAACCCTGACTTGACCACTTACTGCATGGCCTTTTACAAACTGTTCAATCTTTCTATGCCTTAATTTTGTTTGATTTTTGTCTATATTTTTTTAATGTGAAATAATAATAAGGATTAAGCAGGTTATAGGGGAAGAATGCTTTCCCTACTATAAATTTACATTTTTAAATTGTTATTGTTATTTCATTCGTGGAGGGTAACCAAAACATAAGAAGTATCTTCTTATAGAATATTATCAACAACATAGTTAAGAGGTAGAATTCATTCGAATTTTAGTTCCAACATGGACCAGCACCTTGTCCATGACTTGTCCAATAGTAAAACAATGGTTAAGCCAGGATAGCCCAGTTCCTGGCTGTTTTAATAGCGTAATATAAATGCAATCAGCTGCATTCTTGGGATTTCCATGTTTCTGAAGTTAGCTGTGTTGTTTAGAAGGCACTAGTGTGGAAGGATAAATTATAGCCTTGTCTTTGATATTTTTATTTTACATAGCATCTTCAGAACTTCATAAAGTACTCCACAGTGAATGCAAAATGGAACACTGTCTTCCTAATTGCTAACCAAGATACCCAGACTGGTCTCTGTCCAGTTCTCACTCTGCTGTCCAAGCCAGAGCTCTTTTTATTCTCTCCATGATGACCATCAGAAACAAAAGCCTTTAGTAACTTTGCTGAAGATTTGTGACTCTCTGTTGCACACAGAGTGATGCTTGCTTCCCTTCCAAAGTGAGCTTGTGGTATTGCTCTGGACTCTCCATGATCTCCTCTTGCTATAGAACAGAGATACCAGGTAACATTTCATTGCCTCTCACCACCTCTAAAAAAATGAAGAACCAACATAGCAAAAAGAAATATCAAACTCAATGGTGGGCTTTGAGGGTCACCAGTTGAAATACTACTAAAGTCAGTTGGAGGGTAAAGGGGATTGAATTATAAAAAGTGAGGTGACATGCAGACCAGAGTCCTATCACCATGAAAACAGATAATTCTGTTCAGAGGTTTCTGAGCAGATGGATATTCATCTTATATTTTCCTGAGGCTATTGGCAAGTGACTCTGGCTGAACAGATTAAAATAAAGGTGAAAATTCTGGTTCAGTAAAACTTCTGCACCAACTTTTATTGGTCTTCTCTAAAAAAATCCGCTTCGTATATACAGAGTATCACAGTTTCCTTGGACCATCGAGGATCTGGCATACGTCGGGAGGGCCTCCGATTCTAGGAAATAATCCCTATTCGTGAATACCTGGTGTGTTTTGTTTCTTTAGCTTTAGCTTCTGGAATTAAAATCGTCATCGTGAGACTTTCAGTTCTTCTGTCTTCAGCCCACGCATGCCACTCCACTGTAGCTTTTTCTCCTCTTCACAAGCGGATACTTCCAGTTAAAAGAGGTCATTTGGTGCCCTCCAGTGGCTCACTATGACAGCCTCTCTCTTGACCTCTCAACCTTTCATGCTTGAGGGAAGGATACAGCTCAAGACATCTTTGGAGGGCGACTTTGTTACTTGCAGGTAACTGCCACCCTTAGGAAAGGATTCCACCCTGCCATTAATACTGTGTAATTCTCAGGGAAGGAATCAGAGAACAAAGACGAACTGCCTTGGGCTTTTCTTTGTACAAAGAGCTAAAAACAATAAAAACCAAGTATAAAAATCCAAGTCCTACGACCATCCCTTTGAATTATATGGTCTTAGGAAAGCTACTTACCCTTCTGGCCCACATGTATTTTCTACAAAATGAAAGTATGGAGACAGATGACCTTTAAGGGTTCCACAAAATCCTACCACGCAAAGATTCCGAAATCCTAGTGAAGGGATAAAAATTTCTAGCTGACTTTTACACTTCAATACTTGACAGTAGGGCTTTTATTTTGTTGACAACTTGATTTGCTTTAAGAGTTTAGAAAAGTTGCAACAAAATGCCCATGTAAGTCAAGCGTGGTTTAAGTAAATGTGCACCTGATGTTCCTAGAGAGTCTCGTTGCTCTTGCTCTTTAGGATGGATGGTGCCCTGAAGAGTCACCAAGTGAAAGCATTCTAATCTTTCTTGTTTTACGAACATGGAGACTGTGCAACTGTGTTTTAACAGCACTTAGCTCTTGGTGCACAGCAATCAATAGATCACTAAACTAATGAATAAACAAATGGGAAGAGAAAAAGAGCATCAGTCTTAACTCCCGTAATGCATAAGGAGGTAAAGCAACCGTATTTATGATATAAGGAATAATAACAACAAAAATCCGCCTAGGCCTTAAATTATCCTCTTTCTTGTTCTGACCCCTAACTCAACTGTACCACCATGATGAATCTTACCATTAGAGACCCACGTATTCCTCTGGGTAATGGTAGGGTGCCTTCGGTGTTCTTTATGGAAGAAGTTGTCTGGGAAGAATAACATTTTATGGCTGGTAGCAGGAGTTCAATAAAAGTTTGTTGAATAAATAAAGGAATGTACCAAGGTAGTTATTATTATGAGCACTCTTGCATGAATTGATTTGGAGAAGATTGACAGAACAGACTCCAGAAGAGAGACACAAAGTCAGAAGAAACCGTGGTTGTGGTGATGGTGGTGGTGGTGGTGAGGGGGGGTGATGGTGGTGGTGGTGGGATTTGCGGGGGTGGTAATGCCCTAGAACATTCAAGGCAAGTGGCTCCATTTGAAACTTTAAAATGGGAACATTGGTTGATCAGGAGAATATACTTTTACTCTAGACTTTTGCTGCACAATATGAGACCGATTAACCACATGTGGCTATTGAACATTTGAAATATGGCTGGTCCAAATTGAGATGTGCTCTTAGCATGAAATACATGTCAGGTTTTGAAGACCAGGATATAACCATAGTGAGAAGGGGTTGGATTCTGAGAATATTTTGAAGTTGGTACCCACAGGATGTATTGACTGATTGAATGTGGCATGTGAGACATAGGAGTCAAGAATGACTCCAAGGGTGGCTTTGCTATTAATTGAGATGAGGGAGTGTATTTGGGAGGAAATATGAAGAAAGTCAGGCTTGAAGATATTAATTTACCCAAGATTACACTGGTATTTCAGAGAGAAAATTACTTCACCAGATAGAGAACTCAGAGATCTGCAGTTTTATCCATTTTATTTTATTTTATTTTATTATTTTATTTTATTTTATTTTATTTTATTTTATTTTATTTTATTATTTTATATTTTATAGATGAAGAATTTGGAGTCTAGCCAAGAAAAGTGACTTGTCACACAGCAAATAAGACCAGAACTTCTAAGGTGGATTTCCTGAATGGCAGGCTATTTGTTCTTTTTTATTATTTTTATTAAACTACATCTATAAAAAAAAGAAATCTAGTTTGATAATGTCTTTAAACACAGTAAGGAAATAAGAATCACTGGTGACATTTTTTGGGGAAACTTAAAACCCCCCATATAAAGCATATTCTAGACTCTTTGTTGTTAGTACTAGGTAGATAATTTTCAATTCCACTTGAATTTGGGACAAATAAATTACTCTCTTGTTAACACTTAAAGTCAGGGAGAGTAAATATAACTACCTCGTAGAGGGAAAATGTCTCCATTAAGAGCGACAGATTTCATCACTAGCCCTAAGAAATCTTGTGGCTTAGATCAAAGCCAGGGAGACAGATAAAATACAGTAAATCGCAGGATACAAAGACATCTCTTAAAATGTTTCATCTAGAATGAGAGCTCAGTATACATTAAGTGGTCGTGATTATCTGTTGGCTTGATAAGAGACATTGATGTCGCCTTATCTGTCCTTTTATCCCCATTGAAATTTTTTTATGAAAGAAGTATGGCATTTATTGTCTTTTATTATTTGAAGAACATTTGACATAAGTCAGCTATTGCCACAGTAATGCTGCATAACAAACTACCCTTGAGATTCAGTGGCTTACTGTGTAATAAAGATTTTGACTGACCTTTGTCCCCAGTTCCTAGAGGTAGCCTCTAGGTCCTTGCAGTTTCCTGATTGATAGGAGTATGTATGTGTATGTGTGTATGTATATATACATATATATACACATGTCTGAAATAATATATATAAATACATATATTATATATAACATATAATATATATGTGTATATAAATAAATATTTATTTATTTATATTTATAGAACAAATATTTATTTATTTATATATACATATATATTATATATGTTATATAAATTAAATAAATATTCATATTATATAAATAAATAAATATTTATTTATTTATATACACATATATATTATATATGTTATATATTATATATATAACATATATATATTATATATATAACATATATATAACATTATATAAAATGTTATATGTATATAAAATGTTATATATATATAATGTTTTTTCTTCGTGGGCCCTGATTGTTTATGCTAACTCAGAATGGGGACCAGTCATGCCAGAAAGACCAACCATGTGATTAGAGTGCTAGGGGAGCTATGCCATACCAGCCTGACCAGCTCGGGAAGAGGAGGGAGACTGGAGAGTGAGCCACACAAGCAGTGATTCAGTTGATCATGGCAATGTGGACACCAAAGCTTAGGTGAGCTTCCCTGGCAAGATTATGAGTACTGTCAAATATCAGTGTGCCAGGAAGGCAATGTATCCTGACTCACGGGGAGATAGGACAACGGAAGTTTCGTGTTTGAGAGCCTCCCAGACCTTACCTATGTGTTAATCCCTTTGGCTGGTTCTGCTCTGTATCCTTTTATTGTAATAAACTGTAATCATAAGTATAGTGCTTTTTTGAGTTCTATGACCAATTTTAGCAAATTATGGAACCTGAGGGGTTGTGGGAACCCTCAAATTTATAACCAGTTGATCAGAAGTGAGAGTATTCTAGGGACCTCCAAACTTGTGGCTGGTGTCTAAAGGGAAGGCAGTCGAAGGTGCATTGTCCCCTTAACCTATGAAGTCTGGCCTAACTACAGGTAACTGGTGTCAGAAGTCATTGCACTTACAAACAGAAGCGTTTTTATTTCTTATCAGTCATGCATCCGAAGGTCAGCTGGGACAGCTCTGCTTCTGACTGGATTGACAGGGCTTAGATCCAGGTGGCAGGTCAAATCCATGTGCCTCATTCTGGATCTCAGGCTGGAAGGTGGTGGGTACCTAGACTGAGTTTTCTTCCCAGTGGTAACAAAAACACAAGAGAATGAGCCCAACCACACAAGCACATTTTAAGCATTTACTCACATCACATGTAATAACATCCTATTGGCCAAAAGAATGTAAACAGTTCAAAGGTTAATCCGTGGAATGTATACTCAAAACTGTAGTGAGGCTGTGGCAAGGGTGTGGCTATGTAATTCTGCTATGAGGAGAATGACAAATTGAGACTATTGTTCAATATTCCATATATTTACTGAGGATGTCATAGGAAGAAGAAGCTTTCATTACATTCAGAGCAAACCATCTCCAACACCGTGTTGTCTGACATTCTTCTAGGCAGTTTACATGCATTTATTCAACTAATCCTAAAACTACCACTATGAGGTAGATATTTTGCATTTTTATTTTTTATCCTCATTTTACACGGGAGGAAATTTAAGTCTCAAATTAAGGCAGAGATGAAATTCGAACTCAGGCTGTAAGATACCTGTATCCACACTCTTAACCTGTGTATACTATGCTGTCATCTCCAGAGCTCAATAAATGTTTGCTGTTGTCGCTGTTGTTTTTATATGAACTTGCCCTTTAGATCTTGTACCTGCACCAAAGAGGCTTATAAAAGTTTTTCTTTCAAGCATATTCAATAATATTTATAAAAATAATTGCGTAAATAGTTTTAAAAAATCTCTTTACATTTACTTATTTCTATTCCACTTGGTTATAAATGGAGTTTCATGTCTTTGGATATAAAAACATACAATATGACAGAAAAAAATCATAAAAAACTTTGGCTTAGAAAGGGATTATTTTTTTCATATACTGAGAAATTGTTTTATTTTATTTATTTATTTTTAAATTTTATTAGTTTCAAGTATACAGTACACTGGTTAGACATTTATATAGTTTATAAAATGATGCCCCTAATTGCTCCCTTCCTCACCTGGCCCTCCACCAAGCCAACATGTTAATGGTGACTGCATTTCCTATGTCATATTCCCCATCCCAGTGACCATCTATCAACTGCTGATTTGTACTTCTTTAACCCTTCACCCCATTCTCCCAGCCCCCCCAATCCCCCTCCCCTCTGGCCATCACCAGATTGGCCTCTATATTTGTGAGTCTGTTTTTGATTAGTTTGTTCTTTTTGTTCCTTAGATTCTGCTTGTAAGTGAAATCATACGGTATTCATCTTTCTCTGTCTTATTTCACTCAGCATATTAACCTCTAGGTCCATCCATGTTGTTGCGAATGGCAGGATTTCATTTTTTAATGGCTGAGTAATATTCCATTGTATATATGAACCATGACTTCTTTGTCCAATCATCTGTTGATGGGCATTTAGGTTGCTCCCATATCTTGGCTATTGTAAATTGTGCTGCCATGAACATAGGGGTGCATAGATCTTTACAAACTATTGTTTTTGTTTTCTTTGGATAAATACCCATAAGTGCAATGTTGAGTCAAAAGGTATATACATTTTTAATTTTTTGAGAAATCTCCAGACTGTTTTCCATAGTGGCTGTACCAATTTGCAATCCGACCAATAGTGTATGAGGGTTCCCTTTTCTCTGCATCCTCGCCAACACCTGTTGTTCTTTGATTTATTGATGATAGCCATTCTGACAGGTGTCAAGTGATAACTCATTCTGGTTTTAATTTGCATTTTCTGATAATTAGTTACCTTGAGCATCTTTTCATATGTCTATTGGCCATTTGTATTTCCTCTTTGGAGAAATATCTATTCAGGACTTCTGCCCAATTTTAAATTGGATTGTTTGTCTTTTTTCTTGTTGAATTTTATGAGTTCTTTACATATTTTAGATATTAACTTCTTATCAGATGTCTCATAGATGAATATTTTCTCCCAATCAGTCAGTTGTCAATTAAAGTTCTTCCATGGGACCTCAAAAGGGGGTTATGGTATAAAGTCATGGAATATGCTGTCAGTGGCAACATGGTACAGATACAGTGGCAAGTGGTGATTGACCTTTCTTTATTTCTTTTTTGAATGCCTACAGCACCTGATATTCCTAGATGGTCCCCCATCCAAGTACTAATCAGTCCCGACCTTGCTTAGGATTGACATTTCTTATAGTGTCTCTCAACCTAACCCTGTGGCAAAGCACCAAACACAGTATTGTAAGAACAATTCCCTGAGAGGACACATCATAGTTGAGGGTTGTGAAGCTTGAAACCCAGCTTGAAGCATCTAGCAGCAATTTTCCTCTAGTTTCAAGTGTAATTATAAAGTAGTATGATTGATTTTTTAATAAAGGCCCTGGGATTGTACATCCAAATGAGTGCTATCAGTCCAAGTCATCACCTTGGGAGGTTGTGAATCTATGCTAATGATGCCACTGGGGCTCAAAACTGTTTTTGAAAATCTGTGCTCAGTGTGAGCTTCTGGAATTGAACAAAACCGCTGGCCCACTATGTGATAGTCATACATGGCATCACTGAATTTTGTCACTAGCCATCTGCCCCATCACACTTATCTCACCCCAAACATTTCCAAATATCTTTGGCTGTTTCAAATAATAAAGGCTTCTCACAGAAGGTAGATTTGCTGCCAATAAAGATGATTAAAATAACATGGTTGGAGTTTTAGGCCGTTGGTATTTCACATCTCTATCTTCCCTTGCTGAACTTGGAAGCAACTTAGAAATGGATGTAGGAGGGACATAGTTACAGAGCAACTTACCGTGTTTACATTGTTAATGCTGATTGTATTACGGAACTTGAGATCCATGGAAATGCAGCCTTGCTAACCCATCATCCCCTGAATGAGGCATAATGATCCAGCCAGTCACTAACTGCTGGGACAGGAGGGGACCTCTGGTGCAGGAGCAAGCCCCTCACACATGGAGATCACGTGTGATCTGGGGCAGGCCGGGGCTTTTGCCCTGGAATAATGGAGGGAGGATAGAGAAGAATTGGAAGACAGTCCCCAGGGCTTCCAGGTTTTTATTAGATTCATTACAGCAAAATGAGAAACATGGACCGATTAATGGAACCTAACAAACAAGGCACTCGTCCCTCCTCCCTCAGAGACACTGCACTGGAATAAGAAACTAGGACTTTTATCCATGAGGACAAGAGAAAGGAGAGGATCCCCTAACTAATTCCTCAAAGACTGAATGCAGAGTGGTTGTGGGAAAAGGTTCCAATTCTAGAATGAGTATAGACACTTTCAAGGTGACCATTCTAAAGGGAATACATTTCTCTGATTGAATACAGTTCAGCATTTGAGTAAAGCAATTATTGCTATGGCTTTATAGAATTTATTTGCAAAATTTAGTGCATTGTATGTATTTACCATAGGTATGAAAGAAGATTGTATACCAGGCTTGCAAGTTAGGCTGCAGTCATGTAGGGCCTAAAGTGATACTCCAGCTGTGAGGGCTACTGATCACCTGAAGAGTCTCAGGTACACGTCCTCAGACACTGGCTGAGCTAGTCACATCAGGGCTCATCACTGTGACTCTATAATGTATCAGAGATAGCCTGGGAGACTCTCTAGTCTGGTAAAACCACTGCAGGCAGTCCTAAAAAATGTTTCTAATGCCGTGGACAAGGTTATTGCACATGATATAATTATTTTTAAATATTCAAAATACAATTATGAAAGTAAAGATATAAGAAGAGAAAGCAAAAATGAGATTTGAGCAAATGTATCATTTCTTTTGTATAAATTTTTAATGCATACCAAATGGATAAACACGATAACTGCAGCAGAGATTTATCTACACAAGCATACATTAACTGGAAAAATGTCATTCTTGAATTGGATGTTACTTAATAAATTGATTAAATATATGGAAGATATGTCCCAAATTGGCTTCTGGCAGTTTATTGACTCCTAGTGTTGACAAATATTGTAGCATTTCTGAAGTTTTGGAGTCTGGCTATGCATTTTAAGAATCATCAGTTTACTGATTATTTTATAACTATTATCAGTCCCTCTCTCCCTAAATTACTGTTTCTCTCTATTTCTAACCCCATCCTACTGTTCTCGTCTAACCCCACCTATATGATCTGCTTTTCACTTCTAATTTAGTCATTTATTGGCTGATATGGTGTTGCACTGTTAAGGCAACACAAACCTGACTCAGAAACAGGTGCTTCCTTTAATGAGATTATAAGCTAGAATAAAAGAAAGGCATAAATCACTTTAACTTAAGTATAGTCAATGTCTTGGACAAAGAACAGAAAATGTGCTAGAGAAATTAAGAGATGGAAGTGTTTTTTTCCATCTAGCTACATCAAGGAGACTTTCATGGGAGAAGTGACATGGGTCTTTGAGTTGGGTCTTGAGTGGGTAGGATTCGTGCATGAAGAAATGGGGAGAGAGGCAGAGAGAACAGAATCACATAGTCTTGGAAAAAGAAAATTGTAGGGCGTTCTCTAACATTAGGCAATGATTGGTTTGTCAAAGGGTAAAATGAGGAATAAATTGGAAAGGGAGGGTAGGCTCAGGTTTTTAGATGATCTCGAATGCTTAATAAGTAACCAGAAATAATAAGAACCATTGAGCATAATCAAACAGGAAACTGGTATGTTCAGAGGTCGGATAAAATCTGTGGTGCAGGTTGAATAATCAGGCATCAATAAGAAAAATGCTCGAAGTCTCAAAAGACTGAACATGAAGGGAAGTATTTGGAGACTGCTGCAAATATCCAGTTGGAGATAATATATATTTTTTTATTTTTATGCCTACAGCACCTGGTCTTCCAAGGTGGCCTCCCATCCAAGTACTAACCAGGCCTGACCCTGCTTAGCTTCTGAGATCAGACAGGATCGGGCATCTTCAGGGTGGCATGGCCTTAGACGGAAATAATATTCTTGACTTTGACTCAGAACTATTTTTCAGAGCTTGCTTTACTCAGGACACGTTAACACTCACTGTTTCTTCTCTGACTCAACTCTTTTGTGTTTCTCTTTCAACGTAATTCAGATCTTCCCTGGCTTCAATGTAATCATCCATCCTGTGTGTTGGGATGTGTACCCCCACACATGTGTGTGTGGGGGCACACATACACTCATGTATATGTGCACATACCTAGTTTCTTTTTGGTTCTCTCCCAGGAAAGAGGCAACCATTTATTCTGTTTAACCATGACTTGAACCAGACCTCTGTTCTTTGTTATAATCTTTATAAGTTAGAAAGTTTTTCTCTCGGCACTTTTTCTTATCCTGTGCCCCTTCCTTATTCTGTCCTAGAAACCCAGGACATGCACAGGTTACACAAAATGCCAAGTATAGGTAAAAAGGCATCATTATGAAAAGCAAGTTATGAGAGTCTGCCATTTAGTGGAGAGGCAATAGGAAATGATTCTTGAATTTCTTTCTTCCACTCAGAAGTTTCTATCATAGCTAAAGTATACAATTCTAGTTTTCTTGAAAGAAAGACCATATTTCTGGTATCTATCTAGCACAGCGCCTGGTACACAGTGGCTACCTTCCAAATACTGGCTGAATGAATGAATGAGTGAGGGAAGGAATGAATTATTTTTCTGGAAATATTTTATAACATTATAAAAATAGCATTTTGTTCGACCGTTTATACTTCGACCTTGGCCATGCAGTCTTTCCAATTCTCTCCATTGCTTTCTGTTTTCCCCTTATTATCTTGAGCCATTTATTCTTTTCCATTGCTTTTCTGTCTCTCTCAATTCTCCACTTCCCCTTTAAAGAGCATGATGAATATTAATTATGTTTTAATATACAAAAATAGCACCCTCATTGCCTTTGATTTTTCTTTGACTTGTCTTTACTCTTTTCTGTGTCTCTTTTGATTTCTCATTATTTTATGTGAAGCTAAATCAATGAGCCTCCTTTTCTTGTTTTATCTTTTCGCTCCTTCCCTTTGCAACTGCCTTTTCTTTCACTTTACTTTAACTATTCTTTTCTCATTGTCTTCAGATTGTTTATGGTCAAATCCATCACTTTATACAGGTAGCATCTAAATGCAAATATTCTCCCTGAAAAATTACAGAGTGGCAGAGGAAAATAATGCTTGGAAATAAACACTATATTCAATTGGTTTCCAAATCAGCACCAGCTAAACAAATGCCTAATAGCAGTCCTTAGAGAGACACGATTCGTATGTTTTGAAATCAGAAGTTATCTATTTCTCTTTCTCTAATTTCTTCTTTCTCTTTTCTTCTTTTAAAATATCATAAAGGATTTTTACAAACAACAAAGGAGACTTTTAACTGAAACTGTTGGCTTCTTATCACAGAGTGCATGTGTGTCTTTGGACAAGCAGATAAAGAAATGGAATCTGAGAGGGAAAACATCAATTTGACTTGCAAGTAAGTCATTTTAGACCAAAGCAATGAAGATTTTGTGTGCTATCCAGTCCCTTGTGACGTATGTGCCTTCTGAAAATATTCCTAAAAGAGAGAAAGCCAAGGGAATAATCAGCTGCACCTTATTAAGGTAAAACTCTGGTTAGTTGATGATGGAGCCAGCACTGAGTAAAGTCAGACTGTGAGTCTACCTGTGGAAAAATACACGGATTTGGAGACACCAAGCAAATCTAAAATGTCATTTTGGCGTTTACTAGCCATGAGGCTTTGCACAAGATGTAACCTGTTTGAACCCCAGTTTCCTCATCTAGAAAATGGGGTGGATTCTGAACACCTCGAAAGGTTATAGGGGAGTAAAAGGAGATACTGTCTATAAGGGACTTAGAAGAGTAGCACTGTTAGTAACACCTTGTGACAGTTGCATTACTACAATTATTACTAATAATGTACACGTAATAAGTCTAAATATACCTTCTTCTTGAATATTCAGTGATCTTTCTCACATTCTTGCCCGTACCTGTTCTGCTCTCTTTTCCTAAAACGCTTTCCTCTCAGTTCATTATTTCACATAGTGAATTTTTATCCTTCAAAATCCAGCTGTTCAGACATCATCTCTTCAGGAAATTTGCCCTGACCTTGGGAAGAACTGATTACTTAATTCATTGACTCTCTCAACCAACATTTACCCAACGCCTCCTACGTTCCAGACACTGTTCTAGGAACTATGAAAATGATTGCGATCGAAAGATTTTCAGAAGTCCCTGCCCCATGGAACTTACATTTCCCTAAGGAACATGAACGATAATCAAAATATATAGAATGAAAGATGGCCATCAGTGTTTCAGAGAAAATAAAGCCAGGAAGAGATGACAGGATCCTAAGGCTGGGGCGAGAGGGTAGTTTCAATTTAAACGAGTTGATCGTTAACAATATGTGAACAAAGATGTGAAGGAAGAGAGCAATGAACCACTTGGAAACCAGGGGAAGAGTGTTCCAGACAGAAGAACAGTAAATGCAGACGATGGCGAACCACTTTTCCTTCGCGTTACCTCTGTACCATATCGATTTCTATTAAGACATTTATTCAACTATTTTGTAATTATTAATTATTAACATTTAAAATATGTTATATAAGTACACATTTAAAAATTATGTATTTAAGTGTCTCAGACTACGAAGGCAGGGATTGTTTCATGCATCTTCGTATTCTCGAGCAGTAGAGTCTGGTCTTCGACAGGTGCTCAAAATGCTCATTCAGTTAGATTTTATAATGACACTAATCTTCCTAAACTGAGTGAGCGCAGCATTGCAGTTGCTGAAATGATTGGTGACGTCAGGTGGTGTTCTGCTCTCGGTCACTAAGCAGTGAGCATACTTCTTCTCCTTTCCTCTTTTGTGAAGTAGCTTTTTTAGAGATTTCTCTCTGATCAGAACAAAGGTATTTGGGATGCTGTGACAATAGGTGTTATACAAGAATAAACAGGTAGATTTTAGCCTTGCTTGCAGTGGTTTTTGCTAGTTTTGCTCTTTGCGGTAATTCAGTTGGAGCTGCGGCATCTTAAGGCTGAAAGGAACCTTGCAGCAGGTAGTTCAGGTATCACAAACTCCCACGCCTTCAGAGCCATGTTGGTGATATACAGGAATGAGGTTGTGACTAAAGGAGAGTGACACGTTGTCTAAACATGGCAACTGTAACTCAGATCCAGCTATTTGCTCTCACGCTGAAATGAAGCTTAAGTATCTTCGAGGTGTCCTGAGGCAGCTGTAAATCTACCTGTTGTATAAAATCTCCCAATATTTCAATGTTTGTGACATATTTAATGTTGTTAAACAAAAAATATTCCAAGGCAAATTGCCCAGCAAAAACATGCTCCAGTCCTGAATCCAGTCATTTCATAGTCTCATATTTGGTTAAACTCTCCCATTTTATTGATAGGGAAAATGTAGATGTAGAAAGATGTAGAAAACAAAGTGCCTTGCCCAATCACAGAGCTCAGGCAGAGGCAGATTCAGGTCTAAAAGCTCCAAAAAAATCCAGGCCATCGTGAACATCACTCTATGTTCTCAAACTCTGATCATGTCTACTCGCTTTAAAACAAACATGCACCTCTGATATTCAAATGCATCCATAAACATCTTTTTGCTTTCAGTTTGTTTGAAGGCTTAGTGTAGAAACAGCTTTTGTTACATCAAAGATCAAAACATCAGGATTTGGAACATTCATGTGCTCATTAGAGTTAGTGTCAAACATCTCTCCGTGGCTCACACCTACCTGCCATTGAAGGAAAAATGTCTCATCGACTATTTACGGAAGACCCCAGGGGCTTTGTCTTGAGAGGTCTTGAACATGTAATTTTCACCCCTGAGGCAGCTGCCACATTTCCTCCACCTCTGCTTCTGCTCTCAAGCAGCCCATTCATAGCCGCTGGTATTCACACTTCTGCCGATTTGACCTACACATTCATGATCTTAAATTGGTTCCTGTCGGTCTACAACCAGGCCAGTGCCTTTACACCAGCAGCACACTATGCCAAGGGAGAATCCAGCCCCTACTCACATATCCCCTTTCATGTCATTTTTGTTACGGTGATCTCAAGGAAATGTTTAGTGCCCTGCCAATGTTTCAGAAAACCCTTTGTGTGTATTTGTGTTTGTGTGTATATATGCATATATGTGTGTGTGTGTGTGTGTGAGAGAGAGAGAGAGAGAGATCTTTCAGTTTTAATTTATAGATTAAGTTGTTCTAAAAGGGTAATTGAATGGTACAATACCAAGTGCTTATGGAGCATTTTTTCAATAATTTTAGTTTTCATAATTTGAAAAAAATATTAACTGTTAATTGCCTAAATAAGATGTTAATTAATTAATGCATTCCATTTTAAAAAAGTTAAGGTTATTGAACCATAATTTACATTACTAAAATTTACCCTGTTAAAGCGAACAGTTTGATATGTTTTGACAAATGTAAACAATCCTGTAACCCCAATCATAATCAAGATATGGGATGATTTCTTCTCCCCAAAAGTTCTCTTGAATCCTTTTGCAGTCTTTCTCTCTCTCTCTCACACCTTAGTCCCTGGCAACCAGAGATCTGTTTCTCATTCCTACAGTTTCGTCTTTTCTCGAATGTCAGTTAAATGAACTCATACAGTATGTAGTCTTTTGCAGATGACTTTTTCACACTGCCTAATGCCTTTGAGGTTCATCCACAATATTTTGCAATTATCAGTCATTTGCTTCTTTTTATTATTGAGTAGTCTTCTATTGTATCAATATACCACAGTTTATCCATTTACCAGTTAATAGAAATTTGAGTTGTTTCCAGTACTTGGTGATTATGAATATCACTATAAGGCATATTTGCATGCACCTTATGAACAAGTGTTTTCATATCTCCTGGAGTAGGATTGCTAGGTTATATGATAAATGTCTATTTAACTTGTAAGAAAAGGTCACAGTGTTTTCCAAAGGGGCTGTATCATTTTATATTCCCACCAGCAATGTATCAGACTTAGAATTGCTCCACATCTTTACCTAAATTTGATATTTATAGTCTTTAAATTTAAGATATTTGTAATGGTGTCTATGGCCATGCTACCCTGAACAAGCCTGATCCCATCTGATCTCAGAAGCTAAGCAGGGTCAGGCCTGGTTAGTACTTGGATGGGAGACCACCTTGGAAGACCAGGTGCTGTAGGCATAAAAAATAAAAAAAATAAGGGATTGTAAGCTGACAAGGTCTTTGCAATCTGTGAGGTCAACCAAGGGTTGCCTCACCTAAAAAAAAAAAGATATTTGTAATGATTAATTTTATTTGTCATATTGCTGGAGTGGGCCACGATGTCCAGATATTTGGTCAAAAAATATTCTGAGTGTTTTGAATGAGATTTACATTTCAATTAGCAAACTCTGAATAAAGCAGATTGCCCTCCATAAAATGTGTGGGCCTCATCCAATCAGTTGAAGGCATGGATATAACAAAACGCTGACCTCCACTGAACAATAGGGAATTCTGTCAGCAAAGTATCTTCATCTACAACATTAGCTCTTCTTGGTTTTCTAACTGACTGCCTTTGGACTCAAACTGCAACTTTTTCCTGAGTCTTCAGCATCTTGGCCTGTCCCATTAGATTTTAAATTGACCAAGCACCTCCACAATCGCAACAGCCAGTTCCTTAAAATCTATTTATATGTCCTATTAGTTCTATTTATCTGAAGAACCCTGACTAATATAATGTCCTAGCAGGCTGATGATATCTCATTGTGGTTTTATTTTGCATTTCTCTGGTGACTAGTGATGTTGAATACTTTTAATGTGCTTAAGGTCATTTGTATATCATCTTTTGTGAAGTATCTGTTCAAATATTTACCCAGGAGTGTGTTTGGGGTGGGGGCGGGTAGAGTGGGGAAACAAGATTGTTTGTCTTCCCGTTACTAAGTTTTAAAAATTCTTTATATGTTCGGAATGCAAATCCTTTACATAATATGTGCCTTTCAATAATTTCCTCTCTATGAGTGGCTTATATTTTCATTTTAATAGTGTCTTTAGAAGAGCAGAAGTTTTAAATTTTGATGAGGGCAGTATATAGATTTTCTTTTATGGCTTGTATTTGGGTGCTTATTGAGGAATTTTGACCTAATCCAAGTTTGCAAGGATCTTTCCTATATTTTCTTCTATGTATTGTATAGTTTCAGCTCTTGCATTTAGGTGTATGATTTATTTAGAAATAATTTTTCTGTATGTTTTAAGGTGTTTAGATTCTTTTGCGTGCACATGGTTATTATTCTAACATTGTTAAAAAAGCTCATTTTTCTCAGTCGTATTACCTTTTTACTTTTCAAAAACAACTAATTGTATATTTGCAGTTTTATTTATAAATTCTCTATTCTATTTCATTGATCTATATTGTTATTCTTATTACAATGATACTGTAGATTTATAATGAATCTCGAGGTCATACTGTAGTATGACTCTTCCAATTTTGTTCTTTTTCCAAATGATTTTGGCCATGATAGGGCTTTTTATTTCCATATACATTTCACAATCAGCCTGCAATTTCTGAAAAAACATGCTCTCATTATCACTAGGATATAGATTAACTTGGAGAGAATTGATATCTTAACAGTGAATTTTCCAATTCATGAACTCTGCTTTTCTCTCCATTTCCTTCATCGGAAAAAAAAAAAAGTAGCTTGCATTGTACAGACCTTGCACACATTTTGTTAAATTTATCCCTACATACAATACTTCTCTCATATCTTAGGTTTTGTTTTCCATGGTTTCAGTTACCAAGGTCAACCACAGATTGAAAATATTAAATGGAAAATTCCAGGAATGAACAATTCATAAGTTTTAAATTGCACGTGGTTCAAAGTCATGTGATGAAATCTTGAGTCATCCTGCTCTGTCTCACCTGGAACACAAATCATTTTTTTGTTCAGCAAATCCACAATGTATACAATACCTACTCATTAGGCACTTGGTTAGCTGTATTGATTATTAGATTGACTGTCATGGTATCACAGTGTTATGTGCAGGCAACCCTTATTTTATTTAACAGTGGCTCCAAAGCCGTTCATGTAGCTTTTATTACAGTATTTTTATAATTGTTCTAACTTATTATTAGTTGTTAATCTCTTACTGTGCCTAATTCATAAACTAAACTTTATTATAGGTATATATGTATAGAAAAAACAGTATATACATAGGATTACTATCTGTAGTTTTATGCATCCACTGAGGGCCTTGTGTTTGAATGTATCCTCACAGATAAGGGGAAACTACTGTATTCCATGTTTTTAATGCTATTTAAGAACTATTTAAAGAAAATTCGATTTAAATGTTTACTTCTAGTGTGGAAAAATACAATTAATTTTTGAATATTGATTATTATTTAATCTTGCTAAATAAACATATTAGTTTTAGTAGCTTCAAAATTTCTTATAATTTTTTACATACATAATTTTGTTGTCTTCAAGTGACAATAATTTAAAAAATTATTTAAATATTTAATTGATTATTAAAATCTATCACTATTAAGTATAATTTTTTGTGTAGCTTTTGCGCAAATGTCCTTTATCAGGCCAAACAAGTATCCTTGTATTCTTAGATCACTGTGAGTTTTTATCATGATGATGCTAAATTTTGTCAAGTGCTTTTTCTGCATTCATAAAGATGTTCATATGTTTTTTTCTTTTTTGTCTGTTGAGATAATGATAAATTTAAAATGTTGACTCAAACTAGCATTTTTAGGATAAGCCTCACTTGTTTATTATGTATTATAGTCTTTATATATTGCTAGAGTCAATCTTCTAATTTTTTGTTAATGATTGTGTTGTCTACATTTATAGGATATAGTGGTCTGAAGTTTTTTTTTTTTCCTTGTATTATCTTTATCTGCTTTTAGTATCAGGTAATATTAACTTCATAATAACAGTTGGGAAATGTTCCATTTTTATTCTCAGGAAGAGTTTGTGTCAAATTAGTATTATTTTTTTCCTTAGATATTTGTTAAATTTCATCAGTGAAGCCATCAAGGTTTGGGGATACCCCACCCCCACCCCATTTAGATTTCTGTTTGTTTGAAGCCTTTTCATTATATATCTAATTTATTTAATAGATACAGGGCTATTTATGTCATCTATTTTCTCTTGAATGAAATTTGGTCCTTTATATTTTTCAAGAAATTTGTTCATCACATCTAAGTTGTTGAGTAAACCAACAGTTGTCATAATATTTTTCTATCACCATTTTAATGTCTGTAGTATCAATAGTGATGTTCTCTCTTTTATTTCTTATCTTGGAAATTTATATCTTCTCTCTTCTTTAAAAAAATATTAGTGTAGCTAGAGGTTAATTAACTATATTAAACTTTTTTAAAAGACAGCTTTTGGTTTTATTGATTTTTTTCTCCATTCTCCTTTCTATGTCATTGATATATTAATACTCTTTCTATGTTATTTTCTTGCTTCCTCTTACTATGATTTTAATTTGCTTTTCTTTACCTAGTTTCTTAAGGTAGAAAATTACAATATTGATTGGAAATTTTTCTTTTCTTCTAATATAAACATTTCATGCTTCAAAATTCTTTTTGCTCCCTGCTTTAGATGCATTCCACAAAATTTAATATATTCTTTCATTATCATTCAATTCAAAATATCTTTAATAAATGCTTTCATGATTATTCAATTCAAAATGTTTATTGTTTTTCTTCTTTGACCCATGTGTTATCGGAAGTGTGTTATTTATTTTCTAACCATTTGGAGACATTCCTTAAATTATTTTTGGTATTGATTTTTAGTTAATTTCATGTAGACAGAGAACACATTGTGTTTTTATGGTTTCAGTTCATTTATATTTATTGAGATTTGTTTTGTTTTTCATAAAATAGTGTATCTAAATGTCTATGCAATGTTTGTTTACAGTGGAAAAGAATGTATACCCTTCTTTTATTGAGTGGCATGTCCAATAATAGTTCATGTCTTTTGTCTTTTATACCTTTACTGATTTCTTTGTTTACTTGTTCTTTCGGATACTGAGAGAGAGGTGTTGAAATTTCCAGCTACTTTAAAATGGTTCATTTGTCTATTTCTCTTTTGAGGTTTATCCGTTTTGCTTTACGTATGCTAAGCACTCAATATATATTAAATTATTTATTCTTTAAAATAATTATTTTCATAAGACCACTACTGTGAATAATATTAATATTATCTCCACATTGCAGATAAGAAAACGTACAGATAGAAAGGTTTAATAACTTGCCAAAATGACATACAGCACATACGAGTCTAGCTGGGATTTAAACCCAGGCATTCTGACTCTGGAACTTAATTGTATGGCAAAATAGTAAGTAAATGAGAAAGCTAAAGAACTATGTTACGTATTTTTAAAAAGAGCATGATAGAACTAGGAAGCCCATATTGGATATCACTCTGAGATGGATTATCGGTGATTTGTTACTTTGTTTTACAATACTGTATTTTATAAGCTTTCCACAATAAGCATATACAACTGTTGGAAAAAATTAAATCATAATTTTTATTCATGGAGATCATTAAAAATAGGCAAGATATTGGATACATGCGTTTTTAGTCAATTACCATGGTATTTATCTGCCCAATAATTCACCATAACCCATATCCATAATTTTCTTTTTAGAATGCAGCCAATTTTGTTATAAAAATATTGTGCTAAATACCGTTGCATAAAACACTTGACTATATTTCTCTGTATTTCCTTGGTATAAATTCCCAGAAGTCTATTACTGGCTCAAATGTACAAATAGTCCCATATTTTTAAAAGAAATATCTTATTGAGTCATAGCAGAGAACAGAATAATTTCCTATCTCAAAAATCAGAAGTTACATAGCATTTTATAGTTTAAACTAAGGAACCTATACAGGGTGGGAAAGTGGGAAAAAATAGAGATTCATGATCACTCTTGTCTCCATGAGCTTTGAAGGAAGGTCGACAAGGGCTTGTAAATGTCCTAAGGAGTAAGAGGTTACAAGAGCAGTCTAGGAAGACAAGGTCTGGGATTCCTGTGCTCAAGAAGTAGTAAAATATATACATCCAGGTCATTTGTTGCATTGTCTTTGTAGTAACCCAAGGTTCCTGAGATTTCTTTTTCAGATTTTCTCTTTAACTTACGCAGACTTTGTTATTAAAGAGACTCATGTTTCTTATTTCATATTCATTCCTCTTAGTAGGAAGGCTTATGTCATCCTGTTTTTCTAAAGTATAGCAGAAGAATTGGCAAAAACAACCAATTTTCTAATTGTTCTGTTACCCAAACAAATGCATTCAAATGTTGCCATGTTTTTTTCCACCTCCCTAGATTCCTTACCCACCCCTCCACCCCCGGCCAGGTGGCATTTGTTTAGTTTTCACAGGGTTGTAATGACATTTATCTGTATTTCTGAATGTGATGCTAAAAACAAGAAATTTTAAAAGTCTACCTTCTTTTATTCATTGCAGGTTATTATTATGGAAGCTAATGAATCAAAGCAAAATTATTTTCATTTAGACTTTTCCCAGATGATATTGTGAAATATCATCAGTGCCTCAATATTCTTGGATATTTATTATTGGGACCAATTCAATTAAGTTTATTTTATAAATTTAATGTTTCTCCTGAAGACTTTGTGGTGAGTAGGTTAGTTTTTGGAGCTGTGGATATGCATAGAAAGAAAATTGTAATGTTTTTATGCCCAAATTTTCCCATGATTAAGGTGTTAATTTTGTTTAACTTTTGGTTGGCTGATGCATACATACTGATTTAGCTCAGGTGGCTATAATGAAATACCGTAGACCGAATGGCGTAACCAGCAGACATTTATTTCTCACAGTTCCAGAGGCTGATAAATCTAACGTCAGGGTCCAGGATGCTCAGGTTCTGGTGAGAACCCTCTTGTTGTCTTGCTGTGTCCTCACCTGGCAGAGAGAGCATAGGGACAGTAAGCTTTCTTCTGATGAGAGAACTAATCCCACTGTGAGTTTGCCAACTCATGACCTCTTCTAAAACTAATCATCTCACAAAGGCCCACCGCACCTCCAAATAACATCACATTTGGTGTTAGACCTTTATCAAAATTGGGGGGGGGAGTGTGTAAACATTCAGTCCATAAGACACACACATACACACACATGAAGATACACATATATATGTAGGAAGATACATATGAAGGTATAGCAATAGATAGATTGGTAAATGAAGATACAAAAACTCAGGAACCATTTTATACATCTATTTATATATATCTATATATATATGCATATATGTATTTATTTACATCTCTCTCTCTCTCTCTCTCTCTCTTTCCTCTCTCTCTCTCTCTCTCTCTCTGTATATATATAAATATATATATATATATATATATATATATCTTCACATATATATCAGCCAACCAAAGTCAGAATAAACACACACACAGAGTCTTACGTAAATTTAGATGTAATGGTTTCTGAGTTCTCATATACCTGAGAGAAAATGTGGTAGGCAAACCTCCTCTAACTCTGCAGATGCTACCACACTGTCCTCAGACTTCCAGTGTTTCAGATGAGAAGTTTGAGGATAATTTTTTTTTAAATAATTAGTTCGTTTTCCTTTCCGTATAAACAGTTCTTCCCCCTCCCCCTCATTTCATCTGTGTAAAACATTTAAAAATAAAAATCGTGATACAAAATTTCTTCCAGAATGTAATTCAAAAGTGTTGCCAATGCTTATTTTTTTTATTTTTCATTTGTTTTGCCAAAATGTTGATAAGTTTATGATCCCTGCATTGCTTTCCTCCTCCTGCACAACTAATTATACAGTTAGGATCATCTTAAAACAATATCTGTTTATTACCTCACAGTTTCTATGGGTCAGGAGTCTGGGCACAGCTTGACTGTGTCCTGTCTTAGGGACTTGCTAAAGCCAAGGGTTGACCAGGCTGCGTCATCTGGACCCTTGCCCGTAGAAGAATCTGCTTCCAGGTTCATTCGGGTTGTTGGCAGAATCCATCTTCCTACAGCAATATGACTGAATCCTCACAGTTTTGCTGCCTGTAGGCTGGAGGTTGCCCTCGGCTGTTAGAAAATGCAGGTTCCACAGGCCCTCTCACGACGTAGCTGCTTAGTTCTTCAAGCCAGCAAGGAGAATCTCTCTCCATTCGCCAAGACAGTGTTTTATATTACAAAGCGTAAGCAGGAGTGTGACGTCCATAGCTTTCCATGTTCTTTTTGTTAGAAGTAAGTGATAGTTTCTGCTGGTATTCAAGGGAGGAAAATATAGAAAGGCCACCTCAGGGTGTGTTCACCACTAACCTACCCCACTTTCAGTTCGTAAAATATTTTAAGTGTAATTACTGGTTCTCCAAACATTTCATTTTCTTCTTTAGCGAAAATGGTAATTCTAGTTTTCTTAGACTGGGGTTCTATACATTTTTAAAAATTTATTAGGGTAACATTGGTTAATAAAATTATGTAAGTTTCAAGTAAACAATTCTATAATACGTCATATGTATATTGCATTGTGTGCTCACCACCCAAAGTCAAACCTCCTTCTGTCACCATATGTTTGGTCCCCTTTACCCTTTACTTCCTTCCCCTTTTCCCCATTTCCCTCCGGTAACCACTAAACTGTTGTCTGTGTCTATGAATTTTTCTTAGTCTTGTTCGTTTCTTGCTTTCAGTTTTATATCCCACAGGTGAATGAAATCATATGATTTTCAACTTTTTCTTTCTGACTTATTTTGCTTTGGATGATAATCTCAGGATCTATCCATGTTGTCACAAATGGCAGTATCTCATTTTTTCTTAAGGCTGAGTAATATTCCATTGTATATATGTACCACAGCTTCTTTATCCAAGGGTAGTTCGGTTGTTTCCATGTCTTGGACACCATGAAAAATGCTACAATAGCAGATGACTCATTAGTCTACGTGTATAATTCTCACTTCAGGTGTGAGAAGTCCCAGGACAAATCCACGTCCTTTTTGATGAACTGGATTTAGGGATTCTGTATTTTTAAGGAACTTTTAGATGCTAGTGACAGAAATTCAGTTCTAACAAATTTAGGCAAAACAGAAACTTTCTATAAGGGTCCTGGAGTAGTTTAAGGAACACAGACGAGAGAGAGTTGAAAAGAGCAATGGAAAAGGCCAAAGTGTAGCAGAAACAGGTAGAAGTGAAAAAGGTCCACTCCTTCTGTGGTCCTTGTCTCATTTGTGCCTTGCTCTATGTGTGAGCTGTTTGTCCTGCTACACGCGGACTTCCTTTGCCTCATTCCATGTGGTAGAGGCCAGAGGATTAAATAAGTTAGCACGCATAAAACTGTTGGAACAGTGTTGGTATACAGCAAGTGTCTAGCAACTGTAGGCTATTGTTATTTCGTTATTAGTTTTATTTTTATTGTATCTTATATAGTTCTGTTGCACTGGGGGAGAGGCTCCATGGCTAAATAAGATTGGAGAATCCGAAAGCCAATTTCATAGCTCTTCACTAGAATTTTAACTGTATCGCTTTTTCAGTAAATTTTATCTTTTTGTGTGTGTGTGTGCATTCTCTAAGACCTCAATTTTCTTCCATATTACCCATTCTATTTTCTACTATACCAATTGTACTATTTACTCATTTCAATGCAGAATTTGACTATGAAACTAACTCTATCTTTCTTTTGCCCAAAACTTCCTTTTCTCACTGTTTCCCCTTTCTTCACATTCTACTGATCTTTTCCATCCCACTATTCTCTCCAGTAAATTTCTGTGTCAGTTATACAGAAGCCACAAATTTGATATCCTAAGAATAGAAATCATTTTCTAAAACATTTTCTGGTTATTACAATAAATATTTTTCTGAGATACGTTTCTTCTCTGAACTCTTAATCGAATTTGGTTTTTCCTAATTTCAAAACTCCCCCACCTCCAAGAGGTCATGATTTTATGCTGGATTCTCTTGTCATCGAATGAAGAGAGACCTATTTAAAACTAAGACATAATAGATGCTGTCATATCCGTCTGCTACTTCATCTCTGAACAGGCTAATAGTTTCCTACAACAAGCATCTGGGATTCTATACCTGAGAGTTTCTCCATCGTGCTTGGGGACAGAACAGAAGTACTGGAGAGTTGGCATCTTGGAAGTAGTTCTCGTGAAGGTAGCTCAGTGTGGAATGGGAGTTGCCCAACTTCTTAACCTCTCAGTTGGTACAAATTCAAGACATGTCCTAGGCTGTCTTACAGAGTTCTGCAGTGGGTCTGAGGACCCGTTTCTCACAGCAAAACTCCCTTTGGCTGCCTTTCCTTCGTTACTCCCTGATCGAAGCTTCTTGGGACCTTTTCTCATAGAAACTACGTGTGCTCCAACCTTGTCTCAGACTCTTCTTCTAGAGGACCCCAAACCTGGCCAAGTCATCTGTCAACAAATCAGGTGAACGATTTTCTCCTGGATGCTGATTAGATCATCACTCTGGACCGAGAGCTGAAGAGCTAATTGATGCACCTTGTTCACGATTTCAAACAGATTTTGATTTGGCTCTACTTTTGCTTGAAATGGATTCATTTCCCATCACCACTCCGTGCTGGTGCACAGATAAAGAGCAGGAAAGCCAAAACCACCAATGCATTCTGTTTTTCAGGTTTTTCTCATGTTTGCCTCATTCACGGTCCTTTACTTGTAGGGCTTATAATTTTAGGGTGCTGTACGATTCATCTTCATGTTAGTCGTTTTCTGAAATGTTCAATCTAGGATTAGATACAGAACAAGTGGTCTTAATAATGTTTAACTGGGAATAGCACTCTATCCAAAAGAGCAGCATCTACATAGGAGATAGTCTGGGACCCAGTTTTCTTATGCATTCAATTCTTTAATAAAGATGCTGCGTTCTACAGTTACTATAGGTAAGAAAAATATACAATTTCTCTCCTCGAGAAATGCACAATCTAGTATTTCTCAACAGGTAGTCCCTGCACCAACTACATCTAACTGACGTGGTGGACAGATTTCTGGACCTCCTCTCAGACTTACTGATTCATAATTTCAGAAACCTGGGTACTTCTTGTGAATTCTGAAGTTTATAAGTGACTGATCTACTGGTTAGGGTAGACTTTCTATTCCTTAAGAGAAACTCAGATAAAGAGAAAAATTATTTTCGAAGCAAACCATATTTTCAATCCATTGTCCATTGATATGAATTTAAGTAATTTAAATTAACTTGTTTTAATTAAGCAAAAACGACAATGTCCATTCTCACTCTATGTTCTTTGAAGGGACTTGTTTTGGTACTGGTTTTTCTGTTGGTATAATTTTGCTGTAGTATAGCCTCACACAGTTTCTAAATACATTGAGTGAAAATATTTCACTTCCAAATTTTATAGATAATCTGGCTGGGTCTAATTCTCTAGTTTGAAAATAATTTTTCCTTAGTATATTTATGGCACTATTCTATTGCCTTCTCACATCAGTGTTGCTGGACAAACTGCCCGTCTGACTTTGTTTATTTGGAGGTGATCCATTTTATCTCTATAGAAGCTTTTGAGATCTTTCTTTTACTTTGGGGATCTTAAAATTTTACAGTGATGTTTGGTATAGTTTTCTTTTTATTCAGTGGGCCTTTTAAGCTTAATGCTATATATCTTTTTGCATCGCTGGAGAAATGTTTCTTATGGCTCCAATAATTTATTTGTTTTTGTCTTTTTGTGAATCTTATTATTTTGGATATTGGAACATCTATATTGGTATAGAATATGTCATACCATTTCTTGCATATTCTCTCATTTTTTAAAATTTCTACATTCTGGGACAATTCTAAATTTTATTGGCCATTTCTTATATCAAATTTTGTTTCATCTTGGATTTTTCTCCTTCATGCTGCTGCTTTGGAAAGTTTTGATTGTTTATTCATATATTTTTAAAAAGCCCTGTTAATCGGTGTGCATTTACATTTCATCTCTTGTTTAGTTTGTATTTCCGTTGACCTCATCGATAATATTAATTTGTCCAAGAGTCTAGCAATAATTTGACTTTAGTTTTAAATTTTGGTGATGCTTTAATACTGTTTTATATTTCTGTTTAGAAATTTTCATGGGAACCTTAGAGTGGCTACATCAGGAGCCATTAGTCATATGCTAATTGAAGTTAGAATTGGATCCTGTGTTTTTCAAATGAAGTTTACATACTTGGCTCTTAAGTTCATCAACTATGTAATGACATTGGCAGTGTATCAGTTCCTCCCAACCTGTGTTAAGTCCTCCTGCACTGGTAATTTCCTGATACGCATATTGACCCTAATTGAAAAAAAAAATTCTACTGAATAAATGTGAGGGGCTGGTATTCCAGGCCATTCTTTGCACATCTTGGGGGCATTTTACGGCAGAGGCTTAAAATCAAGTGGTTTTTAACACTTGAAAAGCAAGTTATCCAGGGGTGATTTATTAAGTGTGTATATGTTTGAACCCCTTTTTGTCCACTGGACTCCTTAACTGGAAGAGAAACCTTCCGAGGCAGGTATTTTCAGCCTGAAATACCATGGTGCACATCTGCCTAATAAAGTTGTTGTTGAAGCCCTTCCTGTTGACTTTTAACCTCGGGGTCTGTGTGAGTCCCCTCATTCATTAAGCAGTTGATTCCATTAGCAGCAGGCTGTGTCTGGGATCCTGGGGACCTTGCACCTGGCCTGCTTTATTCCTGACAGATCATCTGATTTTATTGATGGCTTCCTAGAAAATTACATCTAGGGCAGGGGTCTAAGGCATACGGCTTAGAACTCAGTCCTCAAAATGAGCAGCAAGAGATGACTCACCCTGGTCACCTCTGTAGCTGGTCCACAGAAATAGGAATTTTAAAATCTATGAATGACTCCATATTACAGTGCCAAAATCACTCTGCTATTTCTTTCTCTAAGGGGTATTTTAAATGAAGCAAGTTTCTCTTCCAGTTCGCATTGCAGAGGGAGTAAGGACAGCTCTCATCCTGCCATCAAAAGCCTTGAGCAGCCCCTTCACCCGCAACTCTTGTCAATTCCTATATTATTCTGTCCCCCAGGCATCACAGCATGCTTGTGGGGTGGCGCCTGGCAGTTCGGGAATAGCGATGCTTCTGACCCCATAGTAAGTCTTCGTTCTGGCTGCCACATTAGATCAAATACTGTGTGGGTTTACCCTTCAGGAGGCATTTCTCCCTTTTCAGTTGTTAGCAGGTGTCGCTGAACAGATTCACACTCTCTGGGGAGATGGGAAGCACATCAGTGTTAGAGGGAGAGATTTGCTCTGGGTTAACTGCGACGATGCCACACCTACACACACTTCACGCAGTTCCCAGAATTTCATCCAGAGCTCTAAAGCAGCAGAGGCAAAATTGTTGAAAAGTGTTTTCCTTTTGGGGCAGAAGGAGCAGAAACCTCCTAATTACTACAGGAAGAGGAAGAAACTTTGTCAATTATTTTTCCAAGAAGATGGAAAGCTTGAGGGCACTCCTCAAAGTTGAGTCAGAAAACTTTTATTTGGAACAGAACAAAATAAAAGACTGCACACAGTCTTAAAAATGAAACCATCTGTGACCCCGTTTCTTCAGATTTGAAATGTACAGAGTTTGAGTTCCTGTGGCTTCTCTAGCTAGCAGCTTAGGCTTTATGAGCCCAAGTCCTTTAAAAAGCCCTTCTCCACAGCATATAAGTGATCATCGCAGTTGGAGGAGGGGTCGACTTACTGAAAAATGAGAATTGTTAAACACTATCAAGAAATAATAGCTTTTGCATAGATTATGCAGCCTTACTGCTTTCAAGAGCAAGTAATTACTCAAACTAGACCAACTAAAGTATTGCAAAACAGATCTCCTTGGGAGATGTGTTTTAACATAATAACTTGAAAATGGGTTGTAATTCACATGGCAAGTAGCAGATATTGTGATGATTGTATGCCATGGCATCTTGGAAAGAGTTTGGAGTACAGAAAATGAGACTTTTTTTTAGATTGGATAGACTTGGATTTAAATTTCTTTCATACCACTTATTAATTGTGAGATTTTGAGCCATAATTACTCATATCTCATTTTGGCAAAAATGCAACTATATTACCGGGTTAATAATAGGAGTAAATTTTTAAAATGCATTCATTATGGCTGAAAACTTTTTAAAAATGTAAGCCAGATTCTCATTACTTTTAGAATAAAAACTCAACTCCTCGCCAGAACCTTCAGAACCCTACGTGACCTAACCCTTCCTTCATCTGCACGTCATCTATTCACTGACCCTTCGCTCAGCTCCATGCCCTCCTTGGCTTGGCCGATTCCCATCATATTCTGATGTTAGCATCAATGATATCTTCTTATAAATATTGAGATATTAGGATTTATAAGAAATATCTAGTTGGTCATTTAGATGATCAAAATATATTTCTCGCATATATATTTGGTCTTAGAACACTAGTTCCTGGCTGGGAGCTTCCAAAAGCCTTGGAATTTCCTGTGTATGAGCGTAAATGAATCCCTTTTTATGTTAACGACGTGTCTCTTTGAAGGCATCTAAGGATGGGGTCTGGGTGCAGGAACCAGAGAGGGATGAGAGGCATGGAACTGTCAGTTCCTTCCCCAGACCTTCCGGAAGTGGAGAAGGTCTGGAGATAGAATCGATGGCAAATGACAAACAATTTAATCAATCACGTCTATGCAATGAAGCCTTCATAAAAACTCAGGAGAATGGGGTCAGAGAGCTTCCAAGGTCGGTGAGCATGTCAAGATTTGGGGATAATAGCATGCTCTGAGAGGGCATGGATGCTCCATGCCCTTCCCCCTTCCCCTTACTTATGCTATGCATCCCTTCCATCTGGCTGTTCCTGAGTTATATACTTTTATAATAAACCTGTAATCTAGTAAATAAAATGTTTTTCTGAGTTCTGTGAGCCATTCTAACAAAATAATTGAACCTAAAGAGGGAGGGGTCATGTGAATCTCAGTTGGTCAGAAGAACAGGTAGCAACCTGGACTTGTAGCTGGCATCTGAAGTGCATGGAGGGGATTGTTGAAACCTCCAGACTATAGCTGGATTGGTCACAAGCTCAGATGATAACCTGGGCCTGTGACTGATACCTGAATGCGTGTGAGGAGAGGGGCAACCTTGTGGGACCGAGCCCTTAATCTGTGGGATCTGATACTACTTCCCCGTAGATAGTGTCGGAAATGAGTTGAATCGGAGGACACTCAGCTGGTGTACAAGCATTGCTTATTGGTGTAGGGGGACCCCTCTCCACATACATACCTTGAGAGTAGGGACTAGAATTCGAATTAGATACCTTCTCTTACCACTTATCTCTGTGTTATATAGGGTCCACCACCACTACCTCATTCACTCATTAATTTAACAATATTTATTGAGTACCTACTATGTGCCAGGCATTGTTTTAATAGCTAAGGATACAGTACTAAACAACCAGCTCTGGCCCAGCTTCCCTGGAACCCCTTTTCTCATGGGGGAGACAGATACAAACAAGGAACTAGCCTCATGATTTAAGATAGTAAAAGAAGCTTTTCAGAAATAAAATGAGGGGTTGGATAGAGTTCGTGTAGTTTGGATAGTCAATGTCCCCAGTGAGGTGGTGATTTGGACCTGAGATCCCAGCTCAAGCCAGAATCTTGCGATAAAAGAAAAAAAAAAAGGAGACATGTCTATCCTACTGTATGTTAAAGGAGCAGGAGGCTTTGTGACTAAAATAAGCCTGGATAAAAATGTACTTCCTCAAGACAAACTTGAGCTGTCACATCCGTCTTTCCCACTGAGTTCCTTGACTGTAGGGGGGCCAATAAAACTTTCCCGGGAAACTATCCTGACTGCTGGGAGAAAGGGCTTATAATAGGGTCCAAATTTATGAGATTTTACTCGATGCCATTTGGAAAGTGAAACTTTCAAAAACACAGAGTCGGAGATGTGGCTGTTGTTCTTTATCACCATGGAGAAAGTTGCCCATTTCTGTTTCCCTTTCCTTGGATCTCCGTGTCTTCAAAACAAACATACGTGGCCAGCAGCAGGGTCCTCTTCGCCGAGCGTCTGTGAGGTCTGAGGCTGGTACCACTGCTTCTAGGTTCATTAGGCGTTTACTCAAACGGAGCCATCCTGATTCCAACTGCTTCTGGCCAGCCAGTCTGTCCACTGTGGCTGTTTCTCCCTCTCTCTCTTCATACCTCTCCCTCGTTGCTTTGTTATGTCTTCAGGGAGTTCCTTCTCTCACTGTGGTGCTGGGAAAAGGTTTTTTCTTGAGTCTTCACTTAAAGAGAATTACGAACCACTGGGAAAAAGCTCTTATGTTGATTAGGCTTTTTTTCCCTCCATTTGGGGGAAATCAAATGACTGAAATACAAATTTGATTTGAACAGTTCTTAAATATCTTTTTTCAACATTGACAAGAATTTTGCCTCTACGTTTTGATTTCGCACATTTAAAAAGCAAACCAGAAAGACTCTTAACCACTAAAAGTAGAAATTACAAGAAGTAATCTAAATACAAACCAGCAAAAATGATTATGATAAACTGTCTTTTGCATGTCTGATTTATAAACATATTTAATGGCCCACTCAGAGGATGGTGGTATTATTATTGCAAGTAACACATTCTTGGAAAGTGAGCCCCAAATTCAATTTTTTACCATCCCCAAAGATTTGAAAAGCTCATCAAATATGGCTTTAAAAGTACAACATCTACATAGACATATATATACGACTTGGAGAAAACAGAAAAAACGGGGAAGGTCTTTGTACTTTTGTTAAAGGCTTGGCACGCATCGATCTAAAGAAATATTTACATATTTTGTAAAAAGCACAACATGCTGCTCCAAATTAATGGTGGGTTTTAAAATTGTTCCACCCAGTCTCACATCGTTTAAGCGTAAGAAAGTCCCTTTTTCATGCCATCACTCCTAAAGTTTTCTAAATACCCTCATTCTCTGAGTGGTCCATCGGTGGGTTCCTTTCTACGCAAGTTAGTCTGAATAGAACCCTGGATAAGTGTCAAAGCAAAGAAACATCACTCCAAATGAAATGATCAGGCTGGGATGGACTGATGAGAACAAGACTTTCTTGTCTTGAAGGCAACTGAAAGATCAACTAGATGATGACACACAATGCTGCCAGTTCCCTTGAGCTGTTGTCTAATTCCTTCTCTGTAAAAACTCACTTTTTGAATGTTATTTTTCCCACTCGGGCAGCTCTTCTCTCCATTGTACAATATCTTAATATCTAGACACTGGGAGTGAGGGCGACTAGCTTTGTCAGAGTCTATGGAAACTCTTTATTTCCCTTTCATGGGCACCACTGAACTTTAGACTGGAGTTTCTGGTCTTTCTTTTTGATTCTGAACTGGGACACTCACATTTAGCTGTTTAGGTTGAGGGGTTGGAGCTAGGCAAAAAGAGGCCTGAAATGAGCCTCCAGTTGAATGTGGACATCATCGGGCACAGACCAGACCAGAGAAAACATCCAAATGACACCTGACTCATAACAACTTTGGGCGGCTTATTATTCAGAAAGAACCACCTGACAATTGTCTTCTCTTAAGACATATATATTAATTTGTTTATAAACCCCCAAACCAAAAAATAAATAAACAAATAAAAGTATGCTAATTGATAAATGCATCAAAGAATATTGGTGCATCAAACTACAAAGTTTAAGTCAAATGCAAAAAGAAGGAAAGAATCTCCCCAGTATGGCTATAGCCCAATTTCTGCTTTCCTAAGAACTCAATGGTCACCAGTCTACAGTTTAAATAGAGAGATTTAAAATATACCTATGTGAAGAATTCTTATGAAGCCCATGGTGGCAGTATTTTGAGTTTTGGGAAATTTTGAATAATTACAAATGAAAGGTTTACAAATGATGTTTACACAAATTGTAGGCTCCCCAACTATATTGGGTAAAAAATGCTATTCCACATGAAAATAGGAAGAGACAGTTTGGGGATCAATAGCCAGGGGTTCACACACAAAGGTAACAAATTAGATTTATTTGTGTTGACCTATTTAGCCATCCTTCTAAGGTAATAATTGCTACAATACTCTCCCCTTATCTGTGGTTTCGCTTTCTGTAGTTTGTTACCTGTGGTCAACTATGGTCCAAAAATATTAAATGAAAAATTCCAGAAAAAACAATTCATAAGTTTTAAATTGTATGCTGTTCTAAGTAGTGTGATGAAATCCCATTCGATCCCACCCAGGATGTGAATCATCCCTTAGTCCAGTGTCTCCACTCTGTATACCATTCCCACCCATTAGTCAGCCTGTAGCCCTCTTGGTTATCAAATCAACTGTCACAATATCACAGTGTTTGTGTCCAAGTAACCTCTATTTTACTCAATACTGGCAGTGATTGCTGATCATTCGGATATGGCAAAGAGAAGCCGTAAAGTGCTTCCTTTACATAAAAAGGTGAAAGTTCTTGACTTAATAAGAAAATAAACAAAATTGTATGCTGAGGTTGCTAAGATCTATGATAAGAACACGAAATTGTGAAGAAAGAAAAAGAAATTTATGCTAGTTTTGCCATCACATCTCAAACTGCAAAAGTTACAGCCACAGTGCATGATAAGTGCTTCATAAAGGTGGAAAAGACTTTAAATTCATGACTGGAAAACATGAAGGGAAAGCATGTTCTGAGTGACGGCAATGCGTTGCACCCCAAAGCATTGAGCCTATGGGAAGACTTCGGCAAGGAGCCCCCTGAAACCAGTGACCGCATTCACATAACTTTTATTACAGTGTTTTGCTATAGTCTATTTTATAACTAGTTATTGTTGTTGATCTTTTACTGTGCTTAACTTATGAATTGAATTTTATCATAGGCATACATGTATGGGAAAAACCATAGTATGTTTAGGATTTGGTACTATCTGTGATCTCAGGCATCCACTGGCCGTGTTGGGACTTAGTCCTCTGTGATAACGGGGGACTTCTATATTTGTTACATCATTTCTCTTTCTGGAAATTTTAAACTGTCACCTTTAGAACCTGACTGTTTATTATCACATGTCATCTTTCATGTCCAAAACAATCACGTAAGGAGATAGATGAGATTTCTTTTCATGCCAGGATTTAATATAAATCACAATTTCTTCTTTTGTCTGGAATAAGAAGGAAGTCGGAGACAAAGATGACAGGGAGTACCTGTGCTTAGTTACATATGATTCGAGCCGAGTTAATTGCATGAAATATTTTCATACAGTGAACCGCAAATGTGAAATTCCTGTACTTTGCGATCGAAATTCATTATACGTAGAAAAGTTTAAAACCAGACAAAATGACTGGGGAAAGCTACTTGAAAACATAACAGGCTTGAAAAACAGGAGAAACATGAAATAAAACTAAAAAGAATGATCTGGAATTAAGAGAGTTTAGTAAGAATTTATGTATATATGTACACATATAAAATCTTCACAGATGATCATGAATGTTTGGAAGAAACTATGATAAGAAAACTTAGAGGTGGAAATTGTACATGTATTCAAACAGGATAAGTATGCATAGAAGAAAAAATGATATAGGTTCAAATTTATGTTGAAAGTATCCATAGGACCCTCCTCCTGCAAATGTCATCATATAAATTAAAAAAAATAATAATAAATATCTGTTCAAATTCATATCACTTCAATTCTAATGTAAAAACTAATTTTAAAAGTCTCTTTACCTTGGAGTAATTGACAAATGATCTAATTAAAGAAATGAAGTACAATTGAAAAAAAATTTATTACTTTTAAATTCACATAGTAATGAGAGTCTGGCTACTAATTGTCACCACCTCTCCTTTTATTTAAAGACATTAATCCGTGTGTTTGTACTGTGTTACATGTTGATTTGTTCACTCAATTGTTTACGCCATAACTATTTATTGGGTGCCTACTCTGTGACAAGCATCATGGAAGGTGCTGGTGGAGCGGTAGCAAAAAAAGACAGACTGTCTCTGTTCTCATGGAGCCAACAACCCAGTGGAGGTGATGATGGTAATTAAAAAGTAGACTTGCGATATATATTGTGAAGGAAAGGGGCCTAGTTAGGTAAGATTATGTTTAGAACTGGACTTGAGAAATCAAGAAAGGCTTCCTAGAGGCATTGGCTTCCTGAACGGACCAAGGAATTAATTACCACAAGGGAGGCGTGGGCACTGGGAAGAAAGAACATCTCAGGCTTAGAGAACATCACGTGCAGAAGCCAGTCCTGTGATGAGAGGGGGGTTGTGCCTACGGTGAATTAAGAGGTGAGTGTGGCTGCCTCTTGGACATTCATTCATTCACTAAGATCATAAAATGTTAAGGCTGGGCAGGCATTTGTGATGCTCTAGTTCAGTCTCTTTATTTCACAGGTGAGGAAACAGACTCAGAGGGGTTAAGCGACTTGGCCAAGGTGACACTGCTAATGAGTGGTGGAGATGGGATCAGAGCCCAGGGCTCCTAATTACCCTTTTAATGCTTTCCCACCACACCATGCTGATTCTTTGTATCTGTGTGTTAATGAGTAGATCAAGATGCTGTGAAATTAGCATAATAATTATTTGTATATAAATACTACAATTAAAGTATTGCTATGTAACGGAGCTTATTCTTTGCAACTCACATCCGCAACCTGTCAGTGTATTAGTTCTAAATAAATAAATAATAATTGGCTTGTCATCATAAATGGGTACCGATCAACATCCAAGCTCACGACTTGTATGAGTTAACACAAATCCTTTGTTAAAGGATTCTAAATGAATGACATTTTAAAATATATTGATTTATTCCTTTATCCAATAACTGTAGTGCTGAGTCTTGGGCAATGTGCTGAGACTAAAATGGTCCCATTTTAGTGAACAAGATCCAGTTAATTCTTTGAAGGAGCTTGAAACCTAGTGAGAGTATTAATGCACATCATTTCTTTTTTCCTTTTGCATCTGAAAGCCGATATCAGTTTTTTGAGGTGAAGCCTGGCACAAAAGGGATGATATTTCTGGAGAGAATTTTGAAAGAATACTTCCCAAAAGAACGGTTAAGATGGGTAACCTTGCTAAGATGAAGAAGCTTCCAGAATGGGGGTGGGGTGATGGCGGGGAGATGTCAGTTGTTGCTTAATTAGACCTTGGTGAGGTGTTCAAACTGCAATTACCAATTGTATTCCTATGACAGATTGCACTACTTTGCAGAGCTGGCGATGAAACCCAGCCATTGAATTACACTAAAGTATAAACTTCATTGGTTCTTAGGTGCATAGTGATTTGCTGTAGTAATGATCATCCGTTTGCTGGACAGTTGAGATTTTTTAAAAGCTTGATTGCTTTTGGCATTGTGTTTTTAGTCCTGGAAGAATACAACACAATTGTAGCAATTCTCAGCTTCTACCAGCTAGAATATCCATCTCTTACAAACGCTGACCATTCAAGACCTATGTTAGACCTCTGTTTTTTCTGGCAATTCTGCAATGGAGAATACACCTTTGTTTTTCATTAATACCATCATGAATATGCCTATCTCTAAAATTTCAAGGGAATTAATTTGAGCTTACTCAAATTAATGGACAGAAGGGCCAAGAAAAGTGCCCAATGAAAAGTACATGCTCTCTGTTTGCTTTGGCGAATGAAAGCCAAATAGTTCCAGACAAACCCCTTTCTAAGAAATGCCCTGCATCTCTCAATTCAAACACTCATCTGATGAAAATCTAAAACCCCTATGGAATTATATTGAGCAAGAACCTGATGATGTTGATTCTTTCAAGATCACTGAAGAAATCGACTCTCATCTCTGATTCTGATAGTTTTTAGTCCATCCATCTTGAAAATGTCTATGGAATGATTCCGTTGAAATGAAATTCATAGCCATGGATTTTTCTCACACAGCAACTTTATATACAAAGATGAGAATAGCAGAAAGGTCATTTCCAAAGAAAGTGACATTTATTCTGTATTCACTGAAAAGCCAAAAGAGTGTTCTCATTCACCCATACTGACTGAGCCCTGCATCTTCCTCAGAAGAGGTGAAAGAGACTGCTCCTATCTGCTCTTGCATCGAACTTCAGGCTCAAGACCTGTCTAGACAAAATGGCTTCTTTTAAGGATGAACCCGCTGTGCTCATCTGAGGCTTTATTTTGTTTATTGTTCAAGCCTGTTGGACAGTTTTTGTTTACCTTGTTCAATGCCACTAAGCAAATGCCCGCTTCTTTTCTGAATTAGTTTTGTACTAGTTTTACCCTTTACTTTTTCTCTTATAAGGTAAGCATTAACTGTACAGATTTATATATGATAGACATGTATGTCTATCATATATCCATCTGTGTATATCATATGTATGTATACATACGCAGCATTGTGTGTGTGTGTGTGTGTGTGTGGGTGTGTGTGAGTGTGTGTATTATCCAAAGTCAATACTTTCAAAGAAAATGCTGCCAGGTGCTAATAGAAGTCAAGACCAAGAATAGATGAGCAAAGTCAAATCTCAAAGGCCACCCAAACCTCATATTAACAATGGTTTTGATCCACGTAATAAATGTTTAAGAGTTTATTGTCTTCTCCTCAATTGAAAGTTGTCTCATTGGAAGACAGAATTGCAGAATGATTAAACAAACAGACTCTGAGTGTAAATTATAGCTGTGTTACCTATAGCTGTGTAACTTTGGACAAATCACATAGCCTCTTTGTGCTTTTGAATCCTCACACATAACAAATTTCATAATAATCGCTACCTTATTAGGTTATTGTGAAGATTAAATGAATTAATATATGTGAAGCAACTATAACAAACCTTGACATATAGTAAGTGTTCAAAATTGTGAACTATTAAGGCATGCCCCATCTTTCCTTACTCCTTATTCCTAAGAGACAACTTAGGTCATTGGGGAACTGAAAAGTTTGGAAGACGAGAGACAATGTTGTTAAAGTTAGGGCTAACTAGAACTATAAATCTGGCTGTCGAAATAATAAACAGAGTAATTTATTGCAGAATTAAAAGCTACTCACATGGCATTACATTTAAAACCTGAACCTTGCTCGAACTACTTTTAACTTCTTTAATGTTTAAGACCTATAAATGTCAGAGCTCACTAATTTCTTTGGCTTTCAATAAATGCCAGTGACTTTGAGAATTGTTATCCCTCTAGCTTATCTGGCAAGAGCACAAGCTTAAAGGGTATCCAAGACGCAGCGATCACAGTGATGACCCATGCTCTTCACAGCAGAGAATGCGGGTTACTGAGGTCACCCAGCCTCCCAGGCCACAGCCTTTCTGGGGACCTTTCATGTGGTGTCACTTGAACTAGGTGCTGAATGGGATTTCCAAGGAGAGAGAAGACACAACCCCTTCTGTTAAAGATAGCCCTACTCACCAGGGGAAATATGTTGACAAAGATATACTAATGTCTAATGCCTCTGGAATCCGCAGAGAATAAGATTGATAATTTTATCAGGTAAAATGGTCCAAGTAACCAAAGTTTGTCCCATTTGGGGCCCCCCAAAAGTGATTTAAATATTTCAAATGGAAATCTTTCTAATAGCAGTTGAACACACTTGAGCAGAGACTCTGGAGAAGGATTTTGCAATTACTTAATAATGCAGGATCGTCATTTTGAATGCCAGTTATTGAACTGCTGTAGTATAGGGGGCTACTGAGGTGTGAAGGACTGTTTGCCCCTGTCTTAAATGACCCCAGATGGACAGACTTTTTATAGCTCTTCTCTTTCTTTCCTGATGGATAGGCAGTTAGTTCGCTTTCAATAGGATAGCCTTCTCACTTCTCCTAGCGGGTTGAACATCCAGAAAAAAACTGTCAAAATTCTGCCCAACTAAAAGTAGTTAGATATATATTGTTTCCTTAAAAATAAAGGCAAATACAAGGGAACCACTATCTTTTGAGCACCTCCGATGTGCTAAGCATTTCTTCATTTGTTATCATTTGTCCTCTTAACAGTGTTTACAACATAAAGGAAGTTACTGGGGCTCAGAGGGTATACTAATTTGACCTAGATCAGTGCTTCTCAAAGTTTAGTGCACATAAAAATCAAAGAAAATCTTGATAGAACAGTTTCCTGGCCCCCACCTCCAGAGACTCTGATTTAGTAGGTCTTGGGTGGGACCCAAATATTTGCATATCTGACAAGGTCCCAGGTAACACTAATGTTGATGATCAGAGTAAAGCTGCCCTATGTGATACAGCCATGAGGAGACAGATAGACTCCCAATCAAAGAGTGACTAATATCAGTGTGCACCACAGGCTTTCCTCACTATCCGAAAGCAGTGTGTTCCTATGAAACTTTGCATAAGCCCAAATGGCGTAATGCAAAGAAGCAATCACCATTAGTTTATATGGAAAATTTTCAAGGGTTCTTAGACCCCCAAAATAGCCTATCAAGTCATATCAAATAACATATAAATAACTAAAATAATGCTAATATACAGTAAAAACAGGGACAATATGATAAATACGTACATGCATTTTACCCCCATGAATTCACTCAAGCAATAGACTTTCCATTTTATCCACTATTCATTGTCAACTAAAGGAGACCACTTCGTTATTAGCAGAACCAAGAGTGACTTCAGCAGCTTTCAAGATTCTTTCTCTCTGCATGGAAATAATAGGAATGGTGGACACAGGCAAGCACAATGCACACACAATATCTTTATTTTGTTTACCACAATTGTAATGTGTAATGCCCTTACAGGCTCTCTTAGGCTCTTCTGGTACTTTAGGACGCATTTTGCTAACAGATGCACAAGATAAATTGAGATAAAGCACAGATGCTCACAGACACAGTTCAAAGCTATGGTGGCCTGATGCTGAGATGCTGAGGCTAGTTCCGAGAAAAGAGCTTATTGGTGTCACTTTTGCTTCTTGGGGTGCACAACGCCTCTGGAATGTTGGCTGCAAAACTCAAAATGCTATTTTTCCTTTTCACCTTTGTGTGTGTGTGTGTGAAAACAAAAGTCCTCTTTGGATTTCTTCTGATTAGCAAAAACAGGTACTACTGTAGGTATTTCATAAAAGCAAAGTGGCGTAATGAGAACTTTTGGAAGGTGGGAGAAACCTGTACAGGTATTTATATTATTTTCATAAATGTTGGCCAAGTATCTTTGTAGGTGTTGGTGATACAGCAGGAAACAAGATGCACACCTTCTTTTGCCTCTTCTATAAAGAAGAGTCAGATATAAAAAGAAAAGCAAAAATCAGAACGAGATAATTTTAGAAAATAATTGCCATGATGAAATTAATAGAGGCTGGCATGATGGAGAGTGATGACTGTGGGAAGTTCCTCTGGACTCAGCAGATAGGAGAGGCCTCTCTGAGGAGATGATATTTGAGCTCATCCCTTAATGACATGAAAGAAGCAAGCCATTTGAAAATCTGCAGGCAAATTCTTCAGATAAAGCAAAAGGTTTCTGATTTGGGGAATTAGCTGCATGTTCTAGAGAGAGAAAGAAGTCCAGTGTGTTTGTGGACTGGGCTGGTCATGGAGGCAGCGGTAGGAGACCAGGGGAGAGTTTGAAAGGTGGCACAACAGAGTTGGAAAATCATTCTTTGCAAGTATTACATGGTGGGAAGGAAGGAAAATATAACCATGAACACCGGTGGGGTAACAGATTGGGAGGAAGGTTTTGAGAAGGGCAGATAGTGAGGACCTGAAAGCAGAGAAGGATGTACTTGGTTGCTGTGGGTATGAAGGAGACAGCTTGGAGGGACTTTTTGGGAAAACAAGCTTCTATAATGGCATGAGCTAAAAACTGAAGGTATTATTCCATTAGCTCTTAAAATCTGTTTATGATCAGTGCTTAGAGGCAAGAGGTAAGGGCAATAGGTATGGGCTAGAATTTTGTTTGGTCATATATACATAAACAGCAGGTCCTCAAATAATGTTTTTTTATAACGTTGATGAGAAAAAAAAAAATCAGTTCCCGGCCTGGGCCACTATCTGTGTGGAGTCTGCACGTTCTCGCCGAGTCTGCCTGGGTTTCCTCCTGTTTCCCAAAGATGTGTGCATTAGATGAACTGGCGTGTCTCTGCTGTCCCAGTGTGTGTGACTGTGGGTGGGTGTGTCTCTGCGATGATAGGGGGCCCTGCCCAGGGTTGGCTCCAGCCTGTGCCCTGAGCCGCTGGGATAGACTCCGGCCACTGTTACCCTGAGCTGGAATCATTGGGCTGGAAAATCGTTATCTCCCTTGTTTTTATTAATTTTTCTTAAGTGAATGTGTAGCTCACATTTACTTCGATGTTTAGTATTAGAAGCAGTTTGGTCTTTATTTAGAAATTCGACGATGTTTTTGTGACCGTAAGTATGCCATAGGAACTTAACTCTTGTTTTTATCAATTAGCCTGTGGTAAAATGGGGTCATTATATGTTGTTCAGTTTAAAGTCACAGTTTCTAAGATGTTCAATGAGGACTTACTGTGTATTTTAACAGGGGTTAACAATAGCTACGAATTAGAATCACCTGACCTTAAAGATGCACCTGCCTGAACCCCATTCCAGATGAATTAAATTGAAAGCTGTGGGTAGCTGGGCCTAGGGTGATGTGTTTAGTTTTGATGTACACACCACCCCAGCTGAGAACCATTACCCAGAACAGGTGTTAGCCACCTCGACTGCACATTAGAATCACTTGGTTAAGCTTCAAAATATAACCCATGCCTGGGCCTCACCCCAGATCAATTAAATCAAAATCTCTGGAGTTGGAGGGTATTTAAAAAAAGAAAAACAACAACAACAAGCTTTCCAGGCGATCTTAACATGCTGCTGCCCTTAAGGAATACTGCCTAGGGCTACAAAGATAAGTAAATCCCTTCCACGAATTTACACTTTAATAGGGAAGATGTGAATAAATGCAAGGCAGTGTGCCACTCATAGTAACATTAAAAATAAAAAGATATAGGAAAATTAGAGAAAAGAGAGATCAATTCTGTCAAGGAGGAGTGGGGTACCATGAAGCAGTTGTCCTAGCATGCTGAGAAGTTTCCTGCGTTTAGCGCTGAAATATCGAATCCCTATAAACCCCTCAGTCTCAGGCAAACGGGGATGGTTGGCCCCGCTTCATGGTAGTAGAAGTTTCAGATGACAGATTCGAAGGCTGAAAGGAACTTGCCAAGTGGGCCACGTGGAGGCAGAGGGGAGGTGAGAAGTCCGTGTCAGGCAGTGAGGACAACATGCAAAAAGGCACAGCGTGGGTTGAGGGCTTGGAAGCACAGGACGTTTTGTTTCATTTATAAGAAAGCATGGAGTTGTTGAAGATGAGTCTGAAGAGGTCATCTTAGATCATCAAGGGTCTGCCTTACACAGTGGTTCCCCTTAGCAAAGAGGAACATAGTCCAAGACCCCCAGTAGATGCCCCAAATCACCGATAGTACCAAACCCTATATATAGTTCATTTTTTCCTATGCATACACATGCCTGTTCACTTAAAGAAAGGATGTAATGGCTTCTCGTTGGTATTTTCAAATTGCCAGCATCGCTACTCATGAGCTTTGAGGCCATTACTAAGTTAAACGATGATTACTTGAACACAGCACTGTGATACCACAATCATTTATCTGATAACCGAGCCAGCTACTAAGTGACCAAGGGCAGGTTATGTGTACAGTGTGAATACGCTGGGCAAAGGGAAGACTCATGTCCAGGGCAGGACAAAGCTGGATGACACAAGTTTTTATCACGCTACTCAGAACTGTGTACAATTTAAAACTTACGAATTGTTTATTTCTGGAAGTTTTTCATTTAATATTTTCAGACCTCGGTTGACTGTGGGAAACTGAAACAGTGGATAAGGGTGGACTACTGTATGCCCAGCAGTTTTGCATTTTATCCCAAGGTGTTAAGGGGGTCGATAATAATGTTGAAGCAGGTGGTGGGAGAACGTAATTGTGGTTTTGGGTTTTTGATTTTCATTTTGGAAAGATCCGTGGAAGAAACTGTGAGGTTGTATGCTTATTTCCTTAGAGCACTGCTGACTCACTGAGGGACTGACTCATTTAACCCCTCTCTCGACATGCAGGCTCATTAGGAAAATGCAAGTATCACACTAACATGGCGCACAATTCAGATGAAAGCAGTTTTCATTACTTCCAGGGATTCTTCAGATAAAACAGCCTAAGAAGTTGCCGGGTGCTCAGACACCGGATCCATGAATTAGATCCGCAGCCCGTCTTGGCTTCGTCACGTGCCCTCATAAGTTCATCACCCGAGTCTCGAGGTAGCGGCTCCAAAGAACAGAGCTTGTTTCCTAACACAGATGGTGCTGGGAAGATTAATGAAGTTTAATCTGAAAGGATTTTGCACTTTTGGAGGAAAATTCCCACAACGTGGAATTGCAGTGAATAAAACATAACTAATTTCCTCAAGTCAGTGTATTTTCTTTCTGGGAAAGACCACGCCAATAGAAATCCCATTTTAACACCCAAAGAAGCATCATGGTGCCACATTAGTGTTTGATGGTTGATAATGTTTTTTATGTCACTATTTTACCAATATTCTCTGTTCCTTCCCATACACTGGCCCATTTAATTGTATGAGTCTTCAATAACATTTCTTGTTGACTTTCACTCATATCTCTTAGCTTTCTTACTCTACCCTAATTTAAAATAAAAGAAACAGTATACTAAGCCCTGAGTTGATAACAATATTATAAATCGCAAAAATAGAAATAATAAAAATAAGTAAGTAAATTTAAAAAAAATAATAAAATAATATTAATCCTCGAAAGTGATGTACCTATATAAATTTTTGGAATTCTTCTGTATGGGAGGTTTGTTTCTCTTCTGCATATTTATTCAACCACTTATTTGCATCAGTATGGGCACACGAATATTTATTTTGTACTTTGGGTGATGATCTAATATGTTATTTATTTTGTCGCTCAGAGTGTTCCAGCTTGTCCAATGAGAGCTCTGTCTGTGTCCCTTTGACACACTCCCATGATTTTGCTTTTTGAACATTTCATGGCTTATGACACTACAAGATGTTCCAGGCTCATCTTGTATGGTTCCTGTTCCAACCTTAGAATTAGCACATTCTCTAAGGATTTTTGATTCCTTTATTTAGAGAATGGCATTAGAAAATATGATCTTGGTGCTGGTATACTGCATTTTGTTCTGGAGAGTCGTCCTTAGTCAGACAAAAATATCAAACCTTTGTCTGCATCCGGGATGCTCATTGACTGTTAACTATGCTTTTCACATTTCACTGAAAGCAAATTTACAGCTTTTTTTGAATACGTACAGTATCATTTTTAAATGCAGCTGTAAAACCTACATAGATTCACGATTATCTTTTTGAGACTCAATTTCAGACTTTTTGGCTCTTTCTCCTGTTTTCCATGTTCTGGTGGATCTTCCAAAGTTGCCTATTTAGATGCCTGGCCTCTATGTTTAACTTTTTCTATCATCCACTCAGACTCTTCTCTCTACTATCTGAGCTTGGCCAAGATAGTAACTGTATATCTTGGCCCACTATGATGCCCTCTGTACCTAATGTATCGTCTGGCATAGAGTGAGCACTCAATACCTATTCGGCAAGTGAAAGAATGAATACATATATTCCAATAGTTGGATCTATGCCAACCTATTACTAATTGACAATGACTCACCACGGTCTCCTTTTAAGATTTGAACTGGTGGAAAATGCAAGCGAGACTAGAGAGGATGCTATTTCGAAGTGATGGCAGCTGTCGGGGTGTTTAAGCCCAACAAGCACTTTGTTACCTAAACACTTTAGTCAGAAGATCTCTGAATCAGAAGGGACCTTTAACATCTTTAAGCCCATTCTTGCATCTTCTCCATCTGACACTTGGTTTATCTGTGATCTGGAATGATTGACCCTTCACATGAGGTGATGAACACAGACAGTCCAAGGAAGAAATTAATGCAACATGGACTTCTGGTCTCTGCTCTGACATGTTAGGAGCTTGGAAGTCAACACTCCATTTTAAAAACAGGTAAAAAGTTAAACCAGCTGAAAAATCAACAACTCTTAGATCTATCAGAATGGTGAGGTCACAGGGCAAACGGCTGTCCTCCAAAACTGGAAAGACAGACAGGCAGAGACAGAGAATCACAACTTACTGGAGCAGAAACCTTCATCGGAATCAGTGCCAGAGTAGAAAAACCTCAACTGTAATTGATGAATTGCTGGCAGCCCAGTGCAGACAAGTCTACAAGTCAAAAACTCTAGGAGGGGCCCTGTCACAGGGGATCCCACACTTGTGAATTTTATCTCCAAGAGCTTGGTGAATAGTGAATATTGGAGAAAAGTTCCCTCATGCTTCCAGGAGGAGGAGGGGGAAAGCCACCATTTTGAAATACGCCAGAGCATTTATTTTTTTGCGATTCCATTTATTTTATTTTTAAATTTATTTTTATTTTTCAATTACAGTTGACGTTAATATTATATTAGTTTTAGGTGTGTAGTGGTTAGACATTTATATAACTTACAAAGCGATTCCCCCAGTAAGTCTTGCACTCACCTGACACCGCAGATAGTTATTACAATGTTATTCTTAACAAGGCCTGATTTCAGGAGAAACTTTTCCAGAGCCTACACTCATTGGGTTTTTATCTGCACCTAAATGACCTGGGGGAAGGGAAATACCCAATTTCAGCCCACTGGCCATGCTATATCACCTTTAGTAGGGCTGAGGAGGGAGGCTAAAAAGCCAGGAGACGAAGGCTCACTTAAGGACTAAGACCTAATCATAGGGCCGTTGAATGCTTCCCCTCCCCACACCTCACCACTCCATTACTAGAGGTCTGTTTACCACAGTTCCTTCTACCCAGTACATCATGCCTGGCTATCACAGAGAACTTACAAGGCATACTAAAAGGCAAAAAACGAAAACAAAAACAAAAACCCCCATCATTTTAAGAAAACAGCAAAGATCAGAAGCAGTCTGATATATGACAGGGAAGATGGAATACTGTGTATGAGGTCTAGGCACTAACCCATACGTACCTCATATAATCCTCACAACTTCAAGAACTAGGTATTATTTTAGAAATTTTATAGACAAAGGATCTGAGGCTCTGAGAGGTTAAGTAACCTCTTCAAGTTCCCACAGCTCCTAAATGTGGGAATCGAGATTATCTCAATATTTTCAGGTCTTGTGAGAATCTTGTAATGGTGCTTATCTTCTACAGCTATGCAGTCAGATAGGGTAGCCATGAGATATTGATGGCTATTTAAATGTAAATTGCTTATAATTATTTAAAATTAAATATTAAATTTTTTTTTCCCCTCAGTCGAACAAACCAGGATTCATGAGCTCAATAGTCAAGTGAGGCTAGTGGCTATCATGTTTAGAATCGTTCCATTATTGCAGAAAATTCTATTGGGTAGCATAAGCTAGAGTGTTACCAGGCTGGGAAAACACAGCTTCCTTCACACCCAAGTTGGAAGACACTTGTGTCTGAGATCAGCTTCTATTTCCTACCTTCTTCCCACATCCAATGCTGACCCAGCATGTTCTCATCTTAGTATAACCGGATACCTCCTGGAGGGAGAGGTAGCTTTTACCAACAACTGCCATGATCTCTCAAGGGTGTCCCAAAAATGCCTTCCTGGATAAGCAGGAAAAGCAGGTTTTGTTCCATCTTTTTCTTCAGCAGCAACTTAGAGTGGTTGCATTCTTCTTTTCATTCTTGTCTCGAAAGTCTTTCTTGTCAGTCTTGTAATACAGAAGATTATCCAATTTGCATCTGCCCTTCAAGGGCTTATATTTGTTTGTTTTTTTGTTTTTTTTTTCTCTTTAATTTGATCCAGGGCTAATGTCATATCTTTTCTCACAGCTCCTGTATACACTCTCATAAATGCACATCACCCACATCTGAAGATTGAATCAGGGGTGCACCCTCTTGGATAATGTACACTGAGGCTGCTTTTGCAATTGTTAGAGTCCAGAGCTACCTTGTAAAGAGAAGATGCTCCGTTTCTGAGTTAGTGCTTATCCAGTGGAACTCTGAAATCCTCCCTGACTTTCTAAATAAAAGCCTCTCACAACAGAGTTGTCCTTTGGGGGGTTATAAGTAGAAAAAGAAAAAAGCTGTATGTGTGTGTGTGTGAGTGAGAGACATGTCCAGGATCCAGGAGGCAGGCAGAGAGCAAGAAGCCATGTGCCTCACTCTTTTTGTTGCTATTGTTCTTGCTTTTCACATTTTATTTTAAGAAGCTTTGTGGCCAGAAGGCTGTGTAGTCACCTAGGGAATGGTAAGCACAGTGTAGAGTGGTCAGTATTTTAAAGGGCCTTTTCTGTTATGAGAAGTAGGAAGAGTGGATATGATGGATGAATTTGGGGAATGCTAGTAAAATGCCCTTGGAAGCTGAAAATGTTCAAACCAGTTTGCTGATCACACCTACCTTTAGGGTTCAGTAGAGCTTCTCAGATTTGCTCGACAGGATAGTCCAACACAAAGCCATTAGAAGCAAAGGAAAAACTGAAAAGATGAATTGCCTTAAGGAGCTTAAATAGAACAATAAAGTCTCAAATATTGTATCATAGGCCTTCATTTCTGAAAGCCCTCAAACCACCATTTACCTAAAATGAGAGAGACTGAAACTCTGGAGTTTCTTATTAACAACTTAAAGGCAAATTCAGACCCCTTTATACATTTACAAAATCATTTAGGACTTTGACTCAGAGATGGAGCCCTGTGTGATTCCTTCTCTTGTTAGTATTGAAGACCTGATTTAGAAACAGCACAATAAAACTAACTCAAATCCCCAAAGCACAAAATGCAGAAGCAGACATTTATTTCTTCTTCAATATAGGGGAGATTTTCTATAATTTAACTTCTGATTAGAAAACTTCTTACATTGGAAAATTTCAGCAATGAAATTTCAGTAATAAGCCAAATGCAGGTCTGCTTGAGGTCAAATGAAATTTAGATGAAAAGTCTAGGATTATCAAAAAGAATGAGGGAACTTCAAGTTTCTGTACATTCAAGGTCAATGGGTTGGATTCTTTCATTTTTGATTTTTATGGCAGCACATAATTTCTGTTTCTAGTTGGCTCACTACTTTTTTTTTTTTAAGCCATAAATTTTGGGTTATGATAGTAAACTTCACTTGTCATCAAGCCTGTTCGTCTCCCTGTCTGAATATTTCTATGGTACCTGTCACTTTAGCATGCCAGGGATTATTTCCTTTTATAAAAAATAATAACAAATGTAAACTGATCTTTTGATGTTCTGGTATTATTTTATAGCAAGATATATTAATCCAGTTATCTGACTGAGAAACTGAGGCATAAAGACATAAGGCAATAGTCAACAGTTCACATTGAACTTGTCGTCCACTGAAATAGGAAGGAATGAAATACTCAATAATCATCTACTTCCACGCGTCTTTTCTCATTTAATTAACAGCACATACTCTTTGTACTAATTGTTGGAAAATCATCCTAGTAATACCTGTCTATATTGTTGCCTTGCATTCTGATGTCATTACTGTACCTTTATCATCCACTCTTTCTAATAAGATTGTGAATTATTTAACTAAGGGCAGAGATAGTGATTTGGACTGGTGTATCTCTGTCATAGTGCCTAGCATACATACTTGAACACAATCCAATTCAAATAATTGTGATAAGGGATGCCCACTGGAGCAGTTGCTGGAGACCTCTGGTTTTTATTCAAGGGGCCTCCCTTGTTCTGTGCCTTTACAAAGGGGTAAGTTGGGGCTGAGGGATTTGGGGAAATCCAGAGAGAATTCCCACCTTGCAAGATTTTCCTGAGATGGATGGTTTCTGCATTGTTCCTCTTGTGGGTGCCTTACCTTTTATTCATTCCATATTGAATAAAGGGAAGGACTCTACAGATGGGATTTATGGCTGAAAGCTTCCTTAATTATAGGCTAGTATAATAAGTCCTTCCACTATCTTAATGATTGGGGAATTAAGAAGCTCTTTAATAGAAATTGACAGGATCCATTGTCATTGTGAAGAAGGTTCTGTTATGGTCTTGAGTACGCTGCCAACCATCCCAGGATTTAGGGTTCCCCAAAGGCTCATTAACATCTCAGACCATAAGGTCCCCAAAGGAGGCACTAATGGTCCACCTCGTTATGATCTGAGGATAATGACTGCATGACATCCGTATCCATTGAGATGATAATGGCTCTGTAAAAACTGTTATGATGTCAGCAGCGGAAAAAAATACCTAATTTGCACTTTATAATCTTTGGTTTCTAATATGCCATGGTATCTAAATTATACTAAAATTATTTTACAAATCTGGCTTAATAGAGGCATTGCATATGATGCTCTGAAAAAAAAGCAAGATCCTCTGTTAAAACAGCTGTTATCACCCTTATATTACTGTATAAATGAAGGGTAAGATTAGTAATGCTCTCATAGTAAAAAACTTATGAGTAATGAAATAAAAAACAAAGACTTAAATTCCCCTAATTTACATATTCATTTACTCCTGGGAATGAAAAGAAGTTCTGTTTTTAGAATGCCCCAAAACAGCAAAGAAAAGCCCATAGTACTAATAATACTAAGAGCAGTGGTTGTCAGCCCACACTGAGTACTTAAGCATCATGCCTATGCCAAGTAACTTTCCTGCATCCTCTCATTGTAATCCTTGCCAAAACATCTCTGAGATGGGCATCACCATCACCTTCACCAAACAGAAGAGAACAGAAAAGTACAGAGTGGTTAAGGATCTCGTCCATGGTCAGCCAGGCAGGCGAAGTCCGCAGTCAAGGTGGGGTTGGAATTCATTCGGTCTGGCGTGCCCTAATTATCAGGTGTGTGTGTGAGGAAGAGTTATGATATCTGAATCAGGAGGAATAGGCTCATGTTTGGCCACTAACTAACTGCGTAAACTTGGAAAAATTATTTTACCTTTCAGGACTTTGTGGCTAGTCAATGTGGAAAGCATGTTTCAATTCCAACATTTTTACTGACAAGGATGTCACAGTAGCAGAGCTGACATTGTAATGTTTATATCATTCCCACCATAGCTACTATTATTCATTAGTAGTAATATCATTGTTTTCCATTATAATGCAGATGAGCCAAACGGTTTTTCTCTGTGGTGGCAAATTGTAGATTTGAACATAACCTCACTGTATATAGGAAGCATATGGGAAAAGCATCCTCCATTATTGTTTAACTCTGTAAAGTATATTAAAAAACATTTTTTCCAATCAATTTCTATTGGACTCTAAACAAGGGGAAAATGGAGATGAGTGTAAATAAAAATCTATTAGTCAGTGTTAGTATTACCAGTTTATAGCTCTAAGCATTTCCCTGAGCATAAACATAAGAAAACAAATTAGTATTTTAAAGAGATGTCTCTTTTGCATTATATTTGGTGACATATGAGCATAAAAAGAGTAATCTTATAATAAAACAAAAGGCTATACTTTCAGCCTTAACTCTAGCTTTTTGTTGTAGCTCAGGCTGCAATACCCACATCTTGCCACTAGAGGGGTGAATTGTTCCTAATGAATAAGAGACCTTAGAGTTTGGGGAGGGGACAGCGGATGGCTGATAACATTGATATTCTGGACTCCAAAAATATACTTGGAATGGCTTTTACTATAACATTCATACTCAGGGAAGCTGGCTCTAGGATACAAAGTTCTCAAAGAGAATTCTCAAAAAGAAATTTTAAATATCAAGGCCTAATGGGAATAATCTATTTTGATATGAAATTATTTAGGCTAGGGATGGAATTTGACCATTGTACCCAAGATGTAGCACAGAAAAAAGGTAACGTGGCTGCATGATGACACGGAAGCTGGGGAGTGCCAAGGCCCTATACAGTAACTGAGCATCTGAGCACATGCTCACTGAGGACCTCAAAGCACGTGTGGCTTCTGCAGTTTTGTAGCAAAAGAGTCATTATAATTTTATGCAAACATAATTAGGAAAACAGTAAAATCAGGAATATAGTCCAAGATTCTCTACTTTGTTTTTGAAGGGGAGGAGATGTACTACTGCAAATAAATCTTCCTTTGCTGCAGAGTTTAAATCTTATTTGCTACTCTGTGCTCCAGTGACAATCAGCCTTTGACTGCAGCAGCCAAAAGGCTGAGGAATAGCAGTGCCATAAGCTAAAGGGCTGGCCAGAAATGTGTATTTGTGTATCCTGACAACTACTCTTAAAAAAGTAAAAGCCAAAAATTGGTTTCTAATATTCTGGCAAAAGCACAATTGCTTTAAATAAATTTCAAGGTATCTTCAGCCCAGTGCTCTACGTTGGCTTTATATGCACAGAATGTAGACATCATTTGACACTCTGCTGTTGAAAGAGATGCAAAGATATAAAAATTAATAGAAAGAAGACAGTTCAAAGGAACCATGTTATTAAAAAAAAAAAAAGACAGTTCAAATGTTAGAATTTGTTCCCTAGTAGTTCCCAGATTTCACGAGGTTTTCTAAGGATCCTTTTCTAAGGAAACTTCACAGAGAACGCTCTTTCAGTACACAGCCCTTTCTGTTTGTGGCGTGGGACGGTTTTGGATACATAAAGAAATGATAGCTGGCAGTGGGATAGCTTTTAAATTCGCAAAAAAAAACAAAAACAAAAACAAAAACAAACCAGACACAGACACATACAGGCACGGTATATCCTCATTTGCATATTCTTTTTTTAAATTCCCCTACTCGTTAAAATTCATTTGAACCCCAAAAATCAATACCTGTGAAACTTTTCGGTCATTCACAGACAACACAAAGAGTGATGGAAATTCCCACCGCCAATGTTTTGAGCTAAATCTAACAAGTTGGAGCTCTGCCCTCTCGTTTCAGCTCTCACACTGTAGACAGGTGTCCTTATAGTGATCCATTTAGGTCTACATTTTCACATGTTTGTGCTTTTTGTTGTTGTTGTTATTTTACCATTTAAAGTGGTCTCCAGGCATAAAACTGAAGTGCAAGAAGGCTGTGATGTGTTTTTTGAAGAAAAGCCATGTGTTAGATGAGCTAGGTTCAGGAAGGAGTTACAGTGCTGTTGGCAATGAGCTCAGTGTTAATGAATCAACAGTGATATTAAGTAAGGTGTTTTTAAGCAGAAAATACATAAAATGTGGTTATATATTGATGTATGGACAAAAAATATTGTGACCAAAGGCTCTTAGGAACCTAACTCTGTATTTCTCTTAGGAACAGGTGTGCAGTATTCATTAATTCAGTGTTTGCGGAGACTTTATAGAATATAGCTACTGTGAATAATGAGAATCACCTGGATAGATAGATGGATGGATAGATAGATAGATAGATGAGAAAAAGTGAGACAGAAAGGGGGAGAGAGAGAGAGAGAGAGGGGGAGAGAAAGAGGGAGGGAGGGGAGAAGAGAAAGATAGGGAGAATGAGAACACTAAAAAGAATAATAAATGTGAATATTAAAATATTATTAAATGGCTTTTGTTTGAGGATATTCATCTCTGCTGACAAAGGCATTTATTTTGTATTTGCATTATAATGAAATTCAATTAAAATGAAATTCAAATACTCCACAACCACAGGAGAAGAAAGAAACAACAAAGGTAGTTTGGAATCATCACCAGCTGTTTAGGGGCCATTCTATAGCTGACTATGAGGGAAGTTTCTTAAATATGAGTAGCAAAATGTCAGCACAGAAGAAAGAAGCTGAAATACATAAGCTATTCTAAAAAAATGAAGATTTGGTACCATAAGTGTATGTCAGCCAATCGTGTAGACTTGAGCTCTGGATGGCCTTGGATTCTCTTCCAGATCCGCTAATTACTGAAAAAAATGATCTTGGGTGATTAATATAAATAAAATCTTTAACCTTGGTTTATTCACCTAAAAAATGGAAATAACACACCTAGCATAATAATTATTTTATCCATGAGTATTATTTCCCTTCATTCCTTTTTCCTAATGTGTTTTTTTCATGTCTCATATATGAGTAAAAATGAGACCACTGTTTAATAAATTTTTGTTTAGGATCAGTCATTGTGGGCCTCAGCAGCGATTCTTTATAATTCCTGCGTGGGTCCTTTGTCAGCTCTTGTACCCATTTCCTGCAATAGCTCTTTGTACTTATCAGCCTTGCTACTTCGAGTGTATTGAGTTGAGGAAGATTCTAAACTAAGTTGGAGCACGACGTGAAACTGATCTATGGTAAATTGCTATGAGTATCATTGGCACAAGAACGCATTTTGGTAGTGCTTTGTCACACGGTTGGCCTTTCTCTCCTTGCCACTGTTTCAGTCTGCTAATGGGACTCCAGTTCCTCTCCCTGCCCCTTAAATGTTGGCGTGCCCCAGTGACACATATGAACGATGTGAGTTTTCACTTCACGTTGTCTCCAAGCTGACTGCATCCTCCCTGGCATTAACTTCCTTGCGTGAGGATGATTCGGTTTCTGCAGTCTTAGACATAGCCTTTCTACCTCTGAGGCTGGACCTCTAGTTCCGTTTGAAGTTCCCACAGGCATGTGATCATCAACCTGTTCAAAACTGCATTCGCAATTTGACTTTCTCAACTTGTCTTTTCCCCTCTGACTACCGCCTCAGTGGATGACATAACCATCAAGTGACTCAATCACCAGTGCCAGACACCCGGAGTCATTCTCAAATTCTAGCTCTCCCATTATCCTGCATAGTCAATCGCTGAAAAAGCCCTGTTGATTTGACCCATGCAATATCTCTGAGATCTGTCCTCTCTTTTCTATTTCTTTGCCAATAACTTAGTTCAGATTCTTATCGGTTCTTTCCTGGATTATGCCATAGGTTTCAAATGGGTCTCCCAGCGTTTTATCTTGATCCCTGCAATTCATTCTCCCTGGTGCCGTCAAATGTGAATCTTTCTGAAACAGACATCTGGTCATATCACTGCTCTGCTTAACTTCCCACAATGCCTCTGTATTGCTCTCGCATAAGGAAACATCTCTTTGGCTTAGCTTAGAGTCTTTCTGCTCTGCTTTTTGCCCACCTCTCCAGCCTTTCTTATCATTGGCCCCATTATGCTCACTCTTTTATTCTAGGTACATTTAACAACTTCCAGGTCCTTAAACACAATAACGTGCTATCTCATGTCTCCAGCACTTTATACTTGCAGGTCTCCCTTTCTAGAAACTTCCATCTTTTTCTTGTTTAGCCAACCTCTTCATGTTTTTAAAAATTCAACTCAAATACCACCTACTCCAGGAAATCATCTTTGAACAAAGCCCCTTACAATTAAATACTCTGTATTTAAGTATTTCCAGAATTTACCATTCTTAACTTCTTTATAGCACTTAACACATTATTTTGTAATGACCTGTTCATGTGTCCGTTTCTGTGTCCATTTGAGTTCACCCAGAAAAAAATCCTGACACAAAGAGTCAAGTGAAATACCTTATCACAAAGCTGAGTCCAGGCAACTCTGATAGGGAAGTGGAGAAATTAGTCAGAGGAAGGAAGAAAGCTAATAAAGCCTGCATCATCATACAAGTTACCATTTTGGCAACTGGAAGATAAATCATCTGAGGAACTCTGCGAATCAGTGTCAGACATGTGCCTCGGAATCGTTTTAACTGAAGGGTGAGGGAGCCATCTGCACATCAATACCCATTCACTGGTTTGAGGGGCTGCTGCTAATGGAGTGAGGGTATTGGTGGGGAGGATATAATTCCTGGGCACCTCCAGCCTGCTGTGTACACAAATCCTTAGCAAAAACATGAAGATGCTATGAGTTAGAAGTCAGGCTGGCATCCACAGAAATGTGAGGCCTGAAAGCATATGGACAGATAACTGACAGCCAAAGCAAATGTCTCACCCAGTTATAGAATAATCTACTTTAGAACTAGGGCCAGATAATTGAATGTTTAAAGTTATAATATTAACTTTCCAAAAATAGCACATGTAATAAAATTTAAGTAAAGATTTTAACCCAGTTTTGTATGACTTCAAATTCTGAACTCCTTTGCCCATACCAGGCAGGCACCCATTCCAACACTAAAAAAGAGAGCATAAGAATGACAAGTGTCGAGGCAAGCTCATATAAAATGGGTATACTGAGTGCTTTAGGAGTATGAAAATACGCTTGGAGAATTCCAGTTCAGCTAAATTAGATGCAAAGAACTAGGCTTTTTTCCCCCCTGTGGGATCACAAAGAATAAGAGACTGCTTCAGCTTCCAGTGTTTAACAACCATTTGTGCATATTTGTATCTGTATATATGAGTGTGTGTGTGTGTGTGTGTGTGTGTGTTTGTGTTTGTGTCCACGCACACATGCACGTGTGTGTGGAGTGGTAGAGTAGGCAGAAATGCCACTACAAGAATATTTTCAAGAAAAGGATGCCCACTCCACCAACCCAATTTGGTCATAAACATTTTTCTAGAATGAAATTCTTTCTCAAGGATAAACACCAGTATAGTGAAAAGAGCAATTTATCAAGTATTGAAGCTGTGGATTCTATGCCTGGCATCACATCAGGGTCATCGTGTGACCTAGGACTGTAGGATTTTCCTGGCCTCTGCCTCCTTGTCTGTGGAATGGAGTGGTGGTAAAGGGACTTTATTATTTGAGGAACCCCTTCCAAATTTATAAGGCCCATTCCAGATTTATAATTGCCTTGCCATGCAAGCCAGGCAGTTTCAAATAAATATTCTTTTATTTCTTTTTCTCCAAATGAGTTCTGTGATGGTTTCATATTTACTTTTAAAAAGAATCTTTGCACTTTCTTTGTGATGACTAAAAGTAACTCATTGATATTCCAAACAGGACATTTGTTAAGCCTTTATTTCACAATATGACCCCTTACACATTAATAGTCAGAAAGCTAAGACTTAAATAAATAGAAATTACTGTTTGTCCCAAGGATTAAAAGAGAACAAGTTTGTTATTGTCAAATAGTTTTCACAAAGAATATTAGAAGGCCATGCACAGGCTTTATAATGAGACAGAACACATTCAATTTCTAAATTAAGGCCTCAGAAGAGAAAGTATTATATATAAATAATATAAATAAAAAAGTACATATATTAATTTAGAATCAATTATGTATATATGCATATATACACATAGTATATAAAGTATTTAAATAAAATAATATACATATATGCAAATAAATGCACCTAAAAAGATGAATATTTTGGAGGCTCAAATATGGTGCCTTACATATGTCTGGTTCATTTCAAACCATAAAATAGTTACAAATATCTAGTAGCCTCACAAAAAGTATTGTTGATTATTAATTGATTTTGTTTGATGTCAGGACCAAAACACACATATACACACACACACACAAAACCCCTTTGTATAATAAGTTTATAACCTATTAGTTTCTCAGCATATTGAGTTAAAACAACTCAAAAATAAAAACAAAAACAAAAACAAAAACATAGAAATAGTCCCAGAGTATAAGAGAGGACATATATGTGATTATAAATATTGAAGAGTAATGCCAATTAAAGAAAACTCTTCCATTTCATTATTATCCTTTCCACTAATTCATGTATTAAAGATATTAAGTTTGTTCTCATGTAAGAGCTAGTCTTATGCAAGGTCCACCTCCCAAACTGTTTTCTGAAGCCTGCTTTGCTTTCTCAGAAATGCTCAATAATTATTATGTTTTAATTGTAGTAGGAGGTCCCAGCTGGAGGCTACCTGTGTTTCTGCATGATAAACTGATGTGCAGAGTTCATCCTCAGAAGCTGATAGGTATTTGGTTTTTCCTGTCTGGGAGAAAGAAAGATTGGGAGAATATAAAAATGACTCCTTGAGGCACTAATTTCTGCCTTGGACCCTAGAATCGTGTTAAAGCCTTGGGAGCGGAGAAAGTCTCAGGCAATCTTTTCACATGCTACTTTCTCTATCAGGAAGCCCCTTCTATCAAATCTTCTCTTGGGTAACATTATGCATAATTCAGGTTTAAGCTTCCCAAGGGAAGCATTTCCTTAAACCCTTCCCAGCCTCCAACCAGAATAAGGAGTTCTGTTGTTCACTCTATAACTTCCTTTATGTCTTCATGACACTCATCACATTAATAGTTGACTGTTGGGTTTTGCTCCAAGACAATAGCAACCATGCTTGTTCCCTGGTATGTCTTCAGTACCCAATGTGATTTTAAACTATGTTTGTTGAATGAACGATGAATGGTCCAACCTCTTGCCCAAAGAAGAAAGACTATAATGTGAATATTGAACTAATCTTTGACCATTTCAAAAACAAAGAACCCACCAATTTGTAAGTAGGTCATTTTGATTTTGAATATTTAATAATATTAGAAAGCAAAGGAAAATATAAAACAAGACTACAAAAAATAAATTTTGTAACATTTTCATTGGCAAAAAATAAAAAGTCATATAATACCAAGTGTAAGATAATAAATCAATGTGATCTCACACACATCGCTTGTATAGACTTATTGGAAAACAAGGTGGCATGATCACTTATGGCTAAGTAATTCCACTCATATATAGACCCAGGAGAAATATATTTACCATAAAAGACATGTACAAGAATGTCTGTAGGAAGCATTGTTCAACTTCAGTTGGATCATACATTCATAAGTTTTCATTGTAATGCCACTATATTTGGTTGAATGAATGTGTGTGTGAATCGATAAATAAAAAAACAAATGAGCAAGCAAGCAAACGAGGACCTTGTATATACCAATTGTTACAATCCACAATGAAACAAGGTTTATGATTAACTTAAATTTTGTGTACCTGAAATCTTAGGATGAATTAGAAGTGATGAGGTATTCGTTTTGTTTGTTTGTTTTTTACTTTAATTGCCAAATTTTGATTATTTTTCTGATAAAAACCAAGGTCAAATACCAACCTGGTATCCAATGATCATCTTTAAAATAAATAGAACAATTCCTGAAACATAGTATTACTCTGTATATTTTTGGTTCATTCATTCAAGCTCATTCTAGAGATATTTACTGAGCATCTACTGAACCATATTTAGTATACTGTTATTGAGAAATTTACAAACCCAATTCCTAAGACACAAACTAAGGTTCAATCCCAAGATAGAGGAAAAACAACAATTATTGTCATGATAAATGCTTCAAAAGTATAAACAACGCATATCTACTGTGGGAGAATTCTAAACACTTCCAAAGTGGAAGTTCAAATACTAAAATTAATCATGGTTATCTGAGGAAACTTCTTTGGTGAAAGGACATCTGAACTGAGACCTGAAGAATATGTAAAATGCATTTAGGTGAAAAGGAAAGTATCCAGGTAAATAAAGAGAACATTAGAATACCCGAGAATGAGAGAATGACTCATGAAATAAAATAAGTCTGGTATGACTAGAGATAGTAAAAATAGTAAGGAACACAACTGGTGAGGTCGGCATAGTCATATTGATAAAAGCTTTGAAAATCATGTTATAAAATCTAAACCACACCCCAGGATAAATGGAATTTTATTCAAGTTATACAGCAGGAGTATGGTAAAAATAGGTTTCTACTTCTTAAAGGTCATGGTTTCTGTAGGTGTGGAAAAAATTAGAGGAGGGGCAGGAGTAGAGGATGGGAGACAAGTTAGGAGTCTATTTCACTAGGCTCTTTCATGAGAAGAATAACAGATACTTTGACTTAGGTGTTTGTGATGGAGACAAAAAAAAGTAGTCAACTTTGAGAAAGATAGTAAAGGGAGAATACATAGAACTTGGCTTTTGATTAAGATTTTTATTTACTTTTGTTGTACTCTTATTGTTTTAGTCTGATGTACCCACATGTTTCTTATTCATTATGCTTAAGATTCACTGGGTCGCAGTATATTAGTCAGGATAGTTTAATCAGTTACTTCAAACTCATTTTATTTAAAATAGTATGCCTCCTGTTCCTCTTTTTCCACTTTGATGCTCCCACAGCTGTTTTCTGCCAGACCCCCAAGTCCCATTCTCTTAGCTAAGTCTACTAGAGTCAGCTCAGTTCTGCCACATGGTCTTTGAGGTTATCTGGATTGAGACACTATGTATTTCCAGAAACCTAAGCTCTACCATCCAATGGAAATCAGAATTAAGTCATATTTCCTAGTCTTAGGACCAGTAGGTCACTGTTAATCAGAGAACATTAAACACATTCTTACCTCATAAACTAACTCAAAATATTAAGTTTTCTCCACACATTCTTTGGTAATGCTGAGTGGGGTTGCAAGGGGAGGCACCTCCTTTATGCCAACAAGGACTATTGGTATTGACAGAGGGAGTGACAACAATATGGGAAATCAGAGCAATGTCACATTACAGCAGCAATGTCAAGGTCAAGTCACAAGGCAGAAAAGCAGCAGATTCAGGGTAGCAGGTAGGGATGAGGTTGGCACTAGTAGCTTTATCAGAATTTGAATGGCTGCCAAGGAAATCACATGAGATACTTGGGACTCTGCCTGAAGAGGAGAGGGAGTTAGAATGCTTATCTCTTTAGAAATTATGTAGAATGGAAACTCAGGGTCATAGACCATTTTTATGACCATCACAGATGTTCTCTTTCAAGCTGGAATAGTAAGAGTTATCTAAATATTACTAAAGTACAGTCAATATTTAATACCTAAATATCACTAAAGTACAATTTATATCGTAATATAAATAAATAGAATAATACAAATAGGTGCTATAAGATTATAGAGGGCTGGGGACGTAGTGTATGGGTCTCTGAGAATAGGGAAAATTGATATATTTTAGCCATTTCAAGGTGTAATGTGAAGAATTAAATTACCCGCATATGAAAGAACTTGATGTAGGATTCCTCACACTGACACAATTTTAAATGGCTATTCAAAATAGGATTTTTCTAAAACACCAGTATTAGGATCATTATTCTGTAGTGGCAAAAAAAATGGAAACGAAACAGATAAAAAGAACCTCGACAACAAGAAATCAAAATCTCAGTGTCTAAACTCAGCAAAGTTTATTTCTCACCCAGGCAAAGTCCACTGCAAGTCCTGTACCTTTTTAGGGTCAGCCTTTCACAATTCAACATTGTTTTCATTTCTCCCAAGGATGTATATACTATCATCATTCTAGATGCATATTAGAGAAGTCAATTTGCCTTTACAGAGAAGGGCTTAATTGTCTCTTGTGGACTCAACTGAAGAGCAGCTGTTTTCCACTTACTAAGGCAGCCATCAGGCTAAGGAGGACTCCATCATCCTAGACCTAAATCATCTAGAATATATAATCTACTCAGTCAACATTGTAGGGGAAGGGACAGCTGGGAGATGTTGGCCAGCCCTTTTACATTTCTGCACAGAAATGCCATGTCACATCTGACCATAGCCACTGGCCAGATCTAGTCTCATGGTTTCCTCCAATTGCATAATGGCTGAGAATTAGAATGAGTGGATAACCAGATATTTGTGGACATTAGTAATGGCTACCAAAACAAATTATTCAGATGGTCAAGAAATAATAAAGTCTGGTTTTGATTTGGGGAGGGAAAAATATCAGACATTGAAAGCTTTTCAAAAGAATCATGAGAAATAAATTCTCTAAAGATAAATTGATTTCCCTAAGAACAGAAAGAAGGCAGTCTTAGGATTTAAACTGTATACTGGGAATAAGTAATATTCTTGTAAACTATTAAAAATGCTTTGTGACACAAGATTTTGAGAATTAGTATATAATTGTCAGTTTAAAAATATATTCCTTGGAGAGCTACTAATCAACGAGCATAAAGTTTCAGTTAAGCATGCAGAGTAAGTTCTAGAGACCTGAACAGCATTTTACTTGTAGTCGACAATGCATATGGTATACTTAAGATTTGCTGAGAGTAGATCTCATGTTAAGTGTTCTTACAACAATATCATCAACAACAGAAACAACAGTAAACAATGGCAGAGTAGATGCCAGAATATTGTCAATGGTTATTCCTCGAATCATAATATAATTCTTTCGTTTTTTCGTCCCTTTGTATTTTCTAAATTTTCAACAATGTGCATGTATTAGTACACATATAATGTATATCCCTATGTGTACTACTACAATGTATATACATCTCTATAATGTATATGTATTACTTTTGCAAAGTAAAACATATTCGAAAAAATAAAAATAAAAATATATTCATGATCTAAAGAATAGATATGTGCAAAATCTTTAAAAATATATTTTAAATGTTGCTTTTATTTTAAAAACTTAAAAATGACATTGATATTCATTAGAAAACATGAACATTAGAAAAATCTAAAGTGAAAATAGCTTTCAGATTTGATCATGTTATGTGACAATTCCATTTTTAAAATATGGGAAATTTAGATTTGTGTATGCGATTTACCTGAGATCATACAATGATCACATGACAAAGCCTGATGAAAATCTCAGTTGATTCTGATACAACGATCTTTGCTCTTTCATTATATCATAATATGTGCATAGAGTAAAGGGAAATTTGGAATTATTTTTTGTAATTAAAAAACTGTGCTCAAATGTAAAAAGGAATGTACACAGGAATGCGGGCTTCGAAATTTTTAATACTGTATTTAAGTCAAGTAGATTCACACTTTCATATATTCCTTATGACTAAGAGGCATAATAAGATATATAGAAATCAGACACAAAACATTCCTTATTAGTCGAGTTCAAAGTTTTAGAAGGAAGATACTTTTAAGAGAGTTAAAGATATGGGCGTGGGGGAGAGAGGTAGGAGAGACTGGTGTCTGTAAACTATAGAGTGTAAAAAGCATTTGAGTTTTTGAAAATTGTGAACATGTTAGCTTGATTTGAGCAGTCTACTTATGAGAGCCATTAAAAGAAAAAAAAATTTGATGAGATAGGAATTTGGGAACCTTTGGTGAAACAGAAAAAGGAGTCACTGTGACTCATGAAAAAGGGGAATGCTGTGTTGCTGGAAAATTATTCCAGCAAGAGTTTAAAAAATAGATTGAACAGAGACAGGGAAGACATATTCTATCAGTTAGGATATTTTTGGTCAGATATAACAAAAATCCCAATATTAACTCATTTAAATGAAATAGAATTTCTTGGATCATATGGCTATTTTCTTTCAAATCTTATTCTGGCTACACAATCAATGACCAGCACCTGGTTTCTCTCTTTCCATTTTTTTTTCTCCATTTATTTAGTTTTATATCCAGGTTTAGCAAGGATATTTCCTCATGGTCCCAAGATGGCTGCCTGTACCTCTAGGGTTTACACAAAGGTTCCCAAACCTTTGTATACCTGCAGACCAGCAGAATGCATCTCTTCTCTCAACCATGGAACCAAAGTCTTGAATTTTATTTTGTTTGGATCTTAAGTCATGTACTCATCCCTGAAACAATTTTGCTGTGGCCAGATGGCTAAGAATTCACAAGACCAACTTCTAAGACAGGAAAGAAGTCTGTTTCTGAAAGATGTGGGCTATGAGGTGGAAAAATTAACCCCTGAGCCCAGTGTAGGATGCTTTACCAAGAACAGGGGAATGGATGCTATACAACCCAAGGTGGCAAATGTCAGTAGTGCAGTAGTACTGTGATGAGGACCTAGACTATGATGGGGAAAATGAGAAGACAGCGATAAATTATGCACTGGTTTCGATAATGACTTGAAATAGGGAGTAACGAAGAAACGACTTACTATTTAATGAAAGCATTTGAAGCAGAAAAGGTAAGGAAGATGGCCAGGTTTATTTGGAGACTATCAGATATGTTACCTTGAAGACTCTTGAACAAAAGAGTGAGAGCTGGTAGCAGAAAGGCTCCCACTGCCTTATCATTATTAAAATTAAATAACAATTTTCTAATTAGTTGTAGTTTGCAAGCGACAGGTTTTGGAAACTATTTTTAATAGAAATCATTATAAAAATAAATTATTTGACTTACTAAGAAGAGTGTATTTGGGTATACTTTAAATTTTTCTCCATGATTCAGGACTGCCACTTCTTAGAGAATAGGATATTCTGTTCCTAAGAGATAGGATATTCTCTACCCAGTATTTGTTTGTTTTCCTTTTATTCTTTCTCACTAACATGCACCAGTTTCTCTTTTTGCACCTGTCTCATGCAGTACCCTACTCTCCTAATTTTCTGCCTCTAATCTGCTACACTGGGAAAAAAGACAGAGACATGCTTGTTGAAATGTTCTCTTATGCAAATCAATAGACAGCGAAATAGAGTCCAAGGAACTAGGTTTAGAGTTGAGGCTATGAGGCAGCTACCATGAGAGCTTCGAGCTATCTTAGGCATGCTCGGGACTGAAGCCTGCAGTTGAAGGTTTAGATCCCTTAAGACTTCTGTTCAGTTAAGAGAGATATTGAACTGAGTTAACTGCCATAAACTGTAAGGCTTCCTATAAAATAGTAATTACTTTTATGTTGGGTGGGCATGGAAAATTGGATGTAGGACATGTTAATTTTGAAATACTTTTAAGTCCTCCATAGTGAAGATATAGTGATATTCCAGAGAAAAGGAAAAGGAAAAAACTATTGGAAACAAGAAAATACTGTTGATATGCAGACAACTACCTTTAAAATTTGTGATACCCAAGGCACCATTTTCTCTTATCTATGTAAATGTAGTATTTACAAATAATTCATTAGTACAGAAGTTAGAACAAAGGCAGGCGATGGAGTTATTTCATGGAGAGATTTAATGCCAACTGAACATTAAGCCCCCTCTCTCAACTATATTCCCCTAAAATGCCGCTCCCTTTACCTGGTCTCCTGCGCTTACCCGACACACCCATCCAATCACACAGTAATTCTTGAATTTCAAAGTGAGTCAAAATCATCTGGAAAGCTTGTTAATAACACAGACACAGGGCGCCCTGCAGAGCTACTCGGGCTGGGGGCATATAGTTGCACTTTGAAGTTTCCCAGGAGAATCTACTTAAATAATTCATTCATTAAATCATTCATTCAACAAATATTTATTAAGCATTTAATGTGTGCCAGAATACTGTAATAAAGCAAACACAGCTCCCTCCTTTTATAGAGTTTATGCTTGGGTGGCAGAGGAGGTGGAAGTGACGGACAATAAAAAGTATAAATACCAAAACAATATTGTGTATTTGAAAGTCATAAGTGTCATGGTGCAAATGAGAACTTGAACATGGCCTTGCATCCAAGTTTACCCACATTAAATGGTATTTTGCCATCAGTGGGGTGGTCCTGAGCAGGAATTTTATATTCTTGTGTGACAAGTATAAAATTCACCGTCACGATATTCTATAAGTGCAAAGTGCAAAGACTTACTTTTATTTCTCTATAACTGAAATAAACTTGAGTTTTCAAGGCTCTATTTCTCCCGCTGACTGAAAACTGAATCTTGTCAATTCAAGGTCAATTTGGGAGCCTTCATTTTAAATATAGTCTCTGATTTAGGATTCTTCTCTCCTCTTTCTGTAAACGCTGTAGCTGGTTTTACCTGTTGTCCTGGCAAAAAAAGGTGGGTAAGTTTGGTCTTGGTTGTCTCTGCATCCGGCCTGCTGCTGGTGATCTGTGCTCTCTGCACTAGCCAAGCTCGGTGAGGAGCTCACTGTCTCTCCCTGCTGGCTGGGCTCCAGCTCAGGCTGACACTGTTGACTCTGATTCTTCTGGTACTGCGTCTGAGTTTTTCATCTCAAGCCTTATCATAACAACCCCGTGGAGGATCCACTGACTCACTTTTACACCATCCCTGCCACCCTGGACATGTGGAAACTTTCGTTAAATCCTTCCCTCAGAGAAAGCATTCTTATTAAAAAAAAATATATATATATATTATATATATATATAAAAAATATATATATTATATATATATATATAAAATATATATATATATATATTATATATATATACATATATCTCGGTGATAATTTAACCACAACATAGGAAAGAATAATACTTGGAGAATAATCTTTTAAAAAATACCTTAATAAATGGTCCGAGTTAGAGATATTGATACCTGGAATGTCCTATGGGGTGTATTACAAAGTCGGCCAGGCTCTGCTTTGTGAAGGGGTCTCATGCAAATTTGGCGCTGTTCGTGAGACCGTACCATTTTGTTTTCTTGGAGATGACATCGCCCAATGCTGTTGAAGACAGCCTAAATTTAAAGTTTATTTTATGTTTCGGGCATGAATAATTTTCAGTCCTTACTCAAAAAAAAAAAAAAAAGCAAGAAAAAGAAAAAGAAATCTATGTTGCATTTTTGGGATCTATCGATAAGTATAGATTATGTGCTAATATAAATAGACAAAATTATCTTTATTATTTTTCTTCAGATGAATATAGCTAATGAATAAATATAATAGGAAAGGCAAACGGATTTAGATATATGTTAAATCAAATTACTTAAAGCCAGGATGTCTTTTTCTTTTCTTTTCATCATTTTGATGCTTTATCTGAGCTGAGAGTTCCGTAAAGGTTTATACTCATATCATAAACAGTTGCCTGAGATGAAAGGTTGTCTGTGAGTTGTTATAATTCACATCTGTATTTTGTAATCCTCTCAGAAAATCAAGTAATGCTTGTTCTTGACCACCTAGTTCAGCAGTTTTCATAATATAGTCTGGGGAAACCTGTGGGTCCCCGACTCTTTCAAGAGCGCTATGAGGTTGGGCCCGCTGAGACACTTTTCATACTCTCTTCAAGCTCTACGATAATTTTCTAAACCCTCAATGAATCTGAGTTTCCATATTTTTTTGTCTTGGAGTTTTCAAGACAAGTCATGGAAGCTATAATTTGATGAGTTCTGGGAAGCCTGAATGCGACTGCCTCTTAAGTTTTATTAATATCTAGTTAATACCATAAAATCCTCTAATAATTGTCCAAAACATTAATTTTAGCAAAGGCTATATTCACTACATGAATGCCCTAAGTAGCAGTAGAGATTTCTGGCCCGGTTTTATAATTCCTACTCTATTTTTTTTTTTTTTTCCTGACTACCGTGTTAACTCTTGATTTCAGGAATCCTTATGCTACAAACATCCAATAGATCTGGCCACAGTTTAAAAAGTTTATCCAGCTCCATAAATTTCCTTGGCAATATCATGATTATAACATTACTCTTTATGCTGAAAGTGTGCTATCTAATTGCCTTGAAGATTTGAAGCATTCTTCAATTGACATTATTTTAACTAATCAGCAAATATTTATTGCCTGTTCTTTCAGGTGATTTTTTTCTTTAGGTGTTGGAGGGATCAGGACATGAAATGACTGTGCCTCAGTTTCTTAAAAGTTCTCTTAATCTAATTATAGATCATATATATATATATATATATATATATATATATATATATATATACGCTAAAATAATTCAGCCTAAGAGTATAAAGATCAAGGATACTATAGCTAGTAAAACCTGTAGAAATTTAGAGGAGAGAGAGATTTCAATAGACAGGAAATAATAGAACATCTTCCTTGATGAGGAAAAATTTGAACTTGGCCTTGAAGAATGATAGGAGTTGAACAGGACAGTGCTTGAGGGTGCAAGCATGCAGACACAAGTTGATGTAAAGGGTAAAGGTGAAATCACATGAAGCTTACCTGGGAACACCAAGAAAGCCAATTTGGAAAAACAAATATATTGATGAGAAAAATTGTGAGTAATAAATTTGGGAGACGGTTTCAAGCTAAAACATAAGTTATCTTCTCTGCTTTAAATATAGGTGTGATGGAATACCTAGAAGTTACTCTGAGAAAATATTTTCGATCTGCTTAGAAATTCCTTCTTTTTTAGTAATATGTCAGTCATCACAAACAGCCTTTAAAATGATCAATCAGGATTTTCCATTTACCTGTGACCTTTCTGAGAAACATGTTCCCAAAATGACATTTAACAGATATGAACCATACTGCAGGACTTGCGAAACTTTGTGGGATGCTCGTTTTGGCTCAACCATTATAAAGTAATGGTTCAGCTTTGAAATTCACCAGAATTATTTATCAGTGACAGATATACAGATATTAACACCTGCTCCCATGGCAATACATCATTGAATGATGCGGGAGAAGGATGAAGAAATACTTTTTTCTTTAAAGTAACTTATATCTCTTTAAACTCACAATCTCAGATTGACAGAAAACTTCATGACATGGTCATAAACTGTAAGAAAATTATACATTTAAGTTTAGGGTCCAACCTTGAGAACTAGATTTGAGGGACAGATCAAACAAAGCTCTACCTGTGTCCTGCTTTGATCTTTGAGACTGCAAATTCTACACTATTGTATGTCCTACCAGTCCTGCTGAAAATCAATTCCATTTGTCTTATGAGGAAGATCAATTTGTCTCTAGGTTTGCTCTCCTTCCACTCTCTATACTTTCAACAGAATGGTCTTTTTAAAACCTGATGCAAATGCAGATCTGTTTTTGCTACATCCTGCTTATAATTTTCCGTTGAGTCTTGATTCTTTTAAGGATGAAGGTTAGACTGATCATGGCAAACAAGATCACCTCTCCAGCTTTCAGATCTAAACTTAATTATCAGATCTTCAGGGAAACTTTTTCTGACCTCTTCCACAAGGTCAATTTCACAGCACCGTGCATTTTTCACAGTTTTAACGTTTGTCACAATTGCAAATTTATAAGTAGTGCCATAATTGATGAAATGTCTGTTTCCATCACTAGACTGCAAGTTCCATGAGGGAAAGAAACAAAATATTCTTTTATAACCTATTCTCAGCCACTAGCACAGCACTTGACAAAAAGAAAGACTCAATATATAGTGGTCAATATTGTTGATGATGTTGTGTGCATGCACGAATGAATGGACCTGCGCAGAAAATTCAGTCATCACCTATTACATTCACAGGATTATAGTGTGATTAGGAAGAAAAGTACCTTTGAAATCTATTATTTTAACTCCTTCATTACTTAGATAAGGGAATCAAGGCCTAGAAATTAAGATGTGCCTAAGATCAGACAGCCAATCAAAATGACAGAACTGGTCTTAGACTCTAGGTCTCCATTAATACTCTGAACTCTTTTTATTATGTCACAGCTCCTCTCAGCCAGCGTCCTTACTCTAGAAGTGCAAGCTGAGGGCCAGAGTCACAGTGAACTTGTGCAGGAGTTGGGTGGCTTCGGTCATAAAAGTCTCCACACACCTTCACACTCGGGCCATCAAGCAAACAGTTGAGTGTCACAGGATCTGGTGAAGTTGTATTGGACTTAATTCCTTCATGGTTCTAGAAACTCTTAACTCATGCTTTCTTAGGCGAGTCATTCACTACATTCACATCATGGTCCCAGATAGCAATAAGACATTGAGTCTGAATGGAATAAGAAATGTCCATATTTCCAGCCAAAGAGCTCAATAATTGCATTCAGTGATGGTAATCCCAATCTAGCCTGTTCACCTGTTCACATACCAAAAGCAGCCACACAAGAGAACCACCGGGCCTATTAATTCACATTTTCAGTTTTATCATCCAACTCTAAATTCATTAAAGATGTTCTTAATTCTAAAATGTTTTAATTCTAAAAATGTTTCAAGAGTTCTTCATCATTGTTTTTTTTTTTAATTTTCCTTTTTTCTGGTCAATTTCCATAAATTTGTTGCCTCTTAATTATAGCAGTGATGCTCAGTGTGAATTAAACACCACTCAGTGTATCCTCCATTTATCATAATGCCTCATTACAGAGTGAGTCAGATCACCTAACGTCTTCACTCTCCTGGGTAGCTTGGGGTTACCCCTAGGTAGTCAGGTAGAGGAGCAGGTTGGCCATTTAATTTCCCCCATTCTCAATTTCACTCCCTTTCTTGTGAACACAAAAGAACTTTAAGCGATCTGTCCCCGGCATTGAAATGCCAACCTTAGTTGGTACTTTGAAAACTCAAAGCCTTTTACAAGATGAATAGCAAACTGTGGATGACAGCTCCTGTGGAGCCATTATTGAATTGCAGCTCTGATGACTGCATTACTTTGGATTTAGATAAAAGACTCCATACAAGACAAATGGTAGGAGGACATCAAACAAGACTGTGTCCATACAGTGACAAAAGCAATCCAATTGAAGAAGCTGTTGATTTCCCCAAGGCTACATACTATTTCTTCTTGAGTAATTTATATTAAGGAACTAAAGATTGTATATTCATCTTCTATTTATTCTATTCTCTAAAAATATGCATGTCCAGTTGTCAAATCCAAGTCTTACTTTCCCTTTTTGCCTGGAAGAAAAGTATCGATATGGGAATATGTTAATTATTTCGTATTGTGTTTTATTTAACCACAATAGCAGTGTGTGTAAAGGTTATAGACTGAGAGTTACAATCTATAATGATCAGATAAAAGGATTAGTCAGCAAATCAATAGTTCCCTGTGCCAACAGGAAGCTCGGTATATTCAAGGCAACAATGAGTACAAAGGGTACAGATAAACATCGGGCACCTTTATTTAGATGAAAACTAATTCTAGAGAACTTCCACTATCTCATTAATTATGTACCAGGCTTCAGGAGGCTGAACTGGGTGAAGTATCATTAGGGGCTTTTGGAAGGTGTTGAAAAATGCTTCCAGCTATTAAAAAAAAAAAAAAAAAAAATGTGTAACGTGAGAGCTTTACTTTCTGTTGGGCAGATGTTCAGACAAACTCAGTTCCTCGAAATGGAAAGGTTTCATCTATAGAACTTGCATACATTTTTTGTATCTTAAATTTTTGGAACAAGAATGCAACAGGCTTTAACTTCATAAGTTTCATTAAAGCTGTTTAAAACATAGATTTAAATGTTAATCTACTTAATAGGGACACGGCACCTTTCATGTAAGTTTTATCTTAAAACAGCTCTCCATGTTGACATTTTTTAAAATTTAATTTTATGCTTTTGTGATGTCACTGCTCTCATGGACTTTCATACTAAGGATTTCCTTTGCTTTTCCTGTTTAATTTGACATGATCTACCTTCCTCTCCCTCTCTCCTCTCCCCCTTATAAAAGAGCAAATCCATTGAAAAGTGAATTTGGATTTGCTGCAATGTGAACTTTGAATAGACCCTTTGGAGTGGGATGAAAAGAGTTGTTTAAGATCTCTTCTAGAATTACATGGAACTGTATTTATTTGCATAACCATGTTCTTTGAATGGGGACTCCCTTTTGGCATTTTTGACTTTGACTATTTTCCAAAAACAGACTTGCTCTTTTCTGGACAATCATTCAAGAATCCATCACGACAAAAGGAAAACGTCATTGTTTGGAATAGAGTCACATAAAAGAACAAGTTTCAATAAGGTCAAAGCTCTTTAAAATAGCATCAATAGTGTCTAATTGGCGATTCTTGCTTGACACCGATAATTAATATTAAACAAGAGGAAAATGAAAGGAAAAAAAGAATTAAAGAAAACTGACATAATTGATCTCATAAAAACAGTTTGGTTCTTTTGAAGCCACTCTCAGCTATTACATCGCACAACTGCTTTAGAACTTTTTATTTTTCATTCTCATTTTGCATGTTAGAATGGGTACGTATTGATTTACTTCCTCTGGGTCGGATTAAACCCTTAGATGTGCTCCTGCATTTGTACCTGCCTGTACCTGCCTACCTTATGTAGCCTTGCTTCTGCCTTATGTGATGATGATGTTGATGTTATTGTTATTATTACATTTTACACATTGCGGCTGGCAGCGTATTATATTAATATTATTAATGTGTGTGTGTGTTATTAATATTAATAATATTAATAAATATTATATTAATAATAATAATGTTTCTTAAATACAAAACTCCACAAGTATGCATGCATGTGTGTGTGGGGGCACCTGTGTGTGTGTGTGTGGGGGGGAGCAGTCTCTGGGAACCTGTAAACCAACCTAGCTACTGTTGACTGTCAAAAAAAATTGGCTGCCTTTCCTGTTGGTTTTTGGATGTGTTCTTGGCAACAACTTCAGTTCACTGTGCTCACCGTGGCTGTGGCTATTCGTGCAGCAACCAAACCACAGAAAAAGAGTTCTGGTTAGTTTTCAGTAGAACCAATCAGCGGCCATCTGGCTGATTGGCTGAGCCTTGGCGTCCTGCTAATCCTGTCACACCTCCAGGGTAGACTAACAGTTGTTATTGTAGTTTAATGAAACATGCTGACTTCAAATACCTACTTAGCTGAATGAAGACCATACTTCCTCTGTGTTCCCTTCTTTCTTTTACTTTCTGCCTTGTTTCTCTCAGTTCTTCCCTCCTTCTCTTCTTCTTTTTTTTCTTTCTCTCCCTCCTTTATTCCCTTAGCTCCACAGTTGCATTTTACACTCTACGAACTGATTTCACACGCTGTCACTGCCAGGGTTCCGGCCCTCACTGTTTCGTGCCTGGGTGTCTACCAGAGACTCATAACTGCCTACCTCCCACCGCTCCTATAGTCACTGCATCCTACAACTCCATCCCCCACAATGCAGCCAGTGAGCCTCCTAAAACACAAATCCGATGGCAACAGATGACAACATCCTTCTCCTGTGACTCCGCAGCACATCCAGGATAATGATCCAACCCCTTCGCGAGGCATCCGAACCCTTTCCTGCTCTGGCCCTTGCTGACCTCCTTGCCTTGTCTCCCATTCTCCCTCTCTACACCCCGGACTCTGGCCATACAGATTGCCAGCGTGCCGGCCTCCTCACACATCCCTGCTTTTGTGCTACATGAAGGCCATCCTCCTTCCCTCATGCCTTATTCTTCACCCGGTCCTCTATTTTCGGCCTGGCTAATTCTCACCTCCTCCTTAAGGCTTAGCTAAATCTTTCAAGACTTACCCCCAAACACTGGTCTCCCCAATGCCTTTACTACAGACACACACACACCCCCCCAAGCTGACATCCCATAATACTCTTACCATGACGTTAACTTAACTGCTGTGATAACATTAATTATAATGTATTGAAATTGTTGATTTACTTAAATATCTCTTTTTCTTAACCCTCTCATACCATGGACCTCTTTGGCAATTTGATGAAGCCCATAGATCCATTCTTGTAATCATGTTTTTAAACACATAAACCAAAATACATATGATTATAAAGACAATAAATTGTAATGGAATACAGTGAACCAAAATATTGACAAAATATATTGTGATATAATATATATGTTTATGTATTAAAGCGTTAACAAGGAAAGTCCAGTAGCAAGGTGACGAATCATTGTAATTTGAAAGTATTGGTATGTAAAAACAAGTTTAAGATATTTTCCATCACTCTGATATGATATCCGAAATTTCTACTTGAAGCAAAGTACTCCTGTGGCTTATTGTCTACATTCATAATTTTTAAAAATGCTAAATTTTAGAAGCGAAAATAAAGGTATAATTATCATTTCAAACCAATTTTATGGAGAACCTGAATTGTAGAATCTTTGTTGCAGTTTTAGACCATAAGGTCTTTTAGGTTTTCATTTTAATATACTCAGGCCTTGTGTTGACATAATAAGAAATAGCATGGGGTATTACATCACATATTAGGATCACTCGACAAAAATAGTATATTTTGTTGCACACATTTCCTCCCAGTATGCTGTGTCTAATGTGTCAGGTAACGAAGAGAAAGGAAGCAAGATCGGAAAGGTTATGCTCTCCGCTTCTACAAGGGGAAGTGGTTTTAAACCTTCAGTGATTCGGCTGCCATTGTGTCAGGGTCCTGTGAATATCGGCCAGTGGACTCCATGACACTCGTCTGGACCTTAGGAGAAAGGCTGAGAACTTGGAGAAGAGTCTGTCATTCGTGAGAGCTTGTGTCACCGGGGTGGGAAGGTGCTTGCTCGGACCCAGAAACAATCTGAGAATAGGAATAAGGATATGAAAATGCTACTTCCTCAACAGGCTGCTCAAAAAGCCACAGTTGTATAGACCTAACTTGTTTCATTAGCTCCCTTTGAGTGGAAGAATAAAAGAAAACGACGGAAACTAGGGCAACCCTTTTCACATTTCAGGATGTGAGCGAAGGAATGTTTGGTGTACTCCCTTCTGCCCTGTGCATTGAAATGCCCAGTCCATTGTGTGGACAATGGATCTCCTTTCAAGGGGGTGGCTGTGATTGTGTCGTTCAGTTGTTCTGTTTCTCTCCTGTCCCTTTGCCCGCTTTAGTTTTTTTCCAGTGTCTAGTCTACAAAGAAACCACTCGATAGCAATTCCTCAGTGGGCTTTTTAAGGAAAAGAGAGAGGGACCCCTTCTCCACTTTCCAACACACACACACACACACACACACACACACACACACCACACACACACACGGAAAGAGAGGGACACCATATCAGTCCTGGGACTTGAAGGCTATGCTGATTCATTAGTACAAAGTCACTTTAAATACTGCAAACCCTTGCTTCCCCTGGCAGTGAGAAATGAAACCAAACAGGTAACAATGTACATTGTCAAGCTCTAGCAACTCACTATAAGGATAGTTAAGCTCTTGATATCTGAAAAGTCTCTGGTTTAGGTATTTCTAGATCTTTTATTTTATACCTATATATTTTAATGAGTCAAAAGATGAATATCAGGGATCACACGACAGTTCCTGGGGGGCTTTGGCAATGAGACGTGCTATATAATATTATTCATATAAGTCAGTGAGAGTCTGTATAATCAAGATGTTTAGAATGGACACTGATTTAGCTGTAAAACCATAAGATAACATCTCTTCGTATCTTTCCATACTATTACAATTTTAAAAACTACTACAATTTTTAAATCTTTTTTCCCCCTACCTTACTACCCAAAGAATAGTGACCACATTATTTATTTATTTTTAAATTGCAAGGTATCTTACTTATCGTGGTCATCATTATTGCTCATTAATTATAGTACTATAGGACATGACGTAGATAAAGTTATGACACTAGACACTATTGTGAAAACTGCTGTCTTCTCCTGGAAAGCACATGAAGTCAGACAGCTCAGTGTATGAACCAAGAGGATAGGACTTACTGTGTGTCCTTCAGCAGATGGCTTAATTTCTTTCATCCACTCTCCTCTTTCAAAAAAGCGTGGTGGTACAGTCCTACAGCCTCTCTAACTCTCTAACATGATTGTTTTGAGAATTAAATGGGATAATGTATGTTTTATACTTAACTCAGAGACTAATGAATATAGGGTAGCTGGTAGTACCCCAGACCTTGTTTTGTTGTGATCGATCTTCAAATGGTGTGTCCAATAAGGATTATTTAATATTAAGCACAACTAACAATTGTACACACTTTCCTGTTTACAAAGTATATTTAAATACGTTATTTTTTTTTTTAGCTCTCATAAATTCCAAGAAGCAGCTACCATTATCTTTCTCATTTTATTAACTGGGGGGCTAAATCTTAGATAGTTTGTGACTTACTAAAGGTTCAAGCGAATACACAGTAGAGTAAGAATACATAATGTCTTCAAGATACCACTTAGTTCTCATTAACTGAAGTTTTACCTTACATGCAATTAAGTCTCTGATGAGTAGAATTACTTTTCTCAGTTCTTACAGTTTCTTGTGTTGTGCATAATGGCTGTCAGAAAGGTTATTAAAACCAATTCTTCTCCCCTCCCCTCCTAGACCCTAGAAATTCTGAATCAAGAGATCTGGGATGGGGCAGAAAATTTGCATTCCTAACAAGCTCTCAGGGGATGGTGAGGCTTCTGGTTCAGAGACCATATTTTCAGCAGCACTGGCTCAGCTGTTTTCACTCTCAATGGATATCTCAAGGTGTTTGTCACAGTCCAGTAACGCATTTGGAGAAGAAACTTCATGGATATGCTCTTTTGTGTATATTTTTACTTTTTGTATATTATGGTGTTTAAAAAAATACTTTTATGGTTGGGGACTGTCTGTCTCAGGACTAGCCAATTCTCAGAGATAGCCAAGGACTTGGCTGGGAATATGCCTTTGATATGCAATCTCACCACTCCAGAGCCCAGCTTTCGCTCTGTGGCCCGTGCACATCCAGAAAGTAATATTCTGTCTGAATGACCCCAGGGTCAAGTACCAGGCAGCTAGAGACCACCTCTACAGACCGAAACCCACCCAAATTATTCATACTAGCCAATTCTAAACTCTTTTTCTGTTCTCTGCTTTGCCTTTGCTGTGGAAAGCTCAATAAAGCTGTGGCCTAAGCTGTCCACTTGCTCCTGTCTTCTGTCACCTGACCAAAACCTTACACTTCTTCTTTGACCCTCAGTGGCATGTTGTGATTCTCCTCTATAGGAAATCTGTGGCTATAACAAACTCGTTTTCTTATGTCCCTCCTATGTCCCTTCTTGCGGCTATTCCTAACTGATCATCACTTAAAAGAACACAGAGCACGTGCTTTCGTCAGGCAAAGAGGAAGGCGCAGCACTCTTTGCAACATGAGTCATCCTGCGTTGCACATTTTTGACAGTCATTCTGTCCAGTTCCTAATCAGGCATGTATGGAATAATGCCATTAGAGACACCGGTGATCAAGGCACCTTTGCAAATTTCAGGCCTGACTTTGGCACACAGCACTTTTCATTGTCTTCTGACAGCAATTTCAGCCTCCTGCTACCCAGCCCATGACTGTGTCTCGTTAAACCTCTCTGAGTAGCCCTGCTGCAGCCATGAATCAAACACTGAGGGCTTCACACAGGCTGGGTTTATTGAGCTGCATTATAGGGGACTATATTTCAGATGGCCCCAGTGCAGCCAAAACAATCTGTCACTTTTAATTCTTCCTGTCACTTCATTAAGTATATGGCAACGTCGACAATAAAACACACTTCCGCACAAACACACCATGCACGTATCATTCCAAAATGTAACATTTCCTCCTCTTGTATTTAGATGTGGTTGTAAATATTCAGTCATCGAAAGATTCATCGAGTAAACATATGTGCCAGGGTACCGTATATAACTGACAGAGGCAAAGAAGAGTCTCCGTGGACACATAAAGCAATTAAAAATAACTGTGCTTCAAAGCAGGCTACTATAATATAAAGGTCAGGCCCATAAATATGAACAGGATGGCAGTAATGTCTCTATCCAAATAGATCCCCAAACACATAACTACGACAGGTCAGGACTCAAAGGTTAATGTAAAAAAAAAAAAAACAAAACACTGAAATTATGCCATATTCTTCTCATGCCTTTTTTTCCTTCGTGTGGTCTTTTCATCAAAGGTTAATATGTGTGGGTACTGTAGAAAATTTTATCAAGGCCGAGTGATTTGTCATCAGCCACAATTTTATTCAATGCAAAATATTTACCCTGTACCTATGCTAAAATGAAAGAGCTCTAGCTAATTGTCTGTGAAAGGAAAATGTCTGTTGCTTTCCACCCTCATTTACTAAGTTGCTTGTTTGTACGTTAACTGCACTGAAGTTTGAATTCCACTCAAAGCTGTAGAGAGACTGTTCCGAGGAGCAGGATAATTTTTGCAGCAACACACTGAGTGTGATAATAAGGTTTATGCATGGTTGTAAAGAATGTGCTGACAGATGGAAAAGGAGCCACTTCTGTCTGTACAGCATTCATTTTTATATATATTAAAAAAAAGTCTTACTACACCTGACTCTGATTCAAACAGCAGTTCTTCCTCCTACTGTCTTCCAGGAACAGAAATATTTTAGAGTGTATAGAAAAATCCCAACCCCCAGTGGACCGATTCACTAAAATTTCAAGTTCTGCGCACATCAGAGAATCATAGGCTCCTGTATTACCACTCAAGGTGTCATGTGCAATGAAAAACTTTTTCCCTCCAAACATGAATCTCTGCGTAGTAAGTGCCTTAGATAGTGAGCAAGTAAATGCAGCAAGGAAAAAGATGTGAACAGAAGGGCTCCCACAATGGAGAGACACTTCTCGTTCCTTCCTTTGAAAAGCAAAATGCCGGCTACTTGACCAAGGATTCATTTTCATCAAAAGAAATAAAAATATGAGTGCAGATTGTATCAGAACATTTAAGTCATCCCTACCATTCCATGATGTTGTGACATTTGAGAGCACATTGATTAAAGAAAAATAACACTGCTCATAGTAAATTCCTTACTCTTAGCAATAAAGAAGCAACAATGACCAACCGACCCAACACGACCTCTTTGATTTTCCTTAAGGCTTAATGTGAGCTTTCTAGGGGAGAGAGAATCAGCTCCTGGTAGCTTCCGTCTCCTAGACTTTATAACTATGTTCTCGCAAAAGCTCATTCTATGTTAAATTAATAATAGTAATAATAATAATAATAATAATAATAATAATAGCAACAATAACAGAAAAACAAAACCCTCTGCCCAAACCCCTAATCACTTTCCATTCATCCTTAGCATTTTGTCTAAATGCCTCTATATTACTTTGCTAGGGCTGGTGTTACAAAGCGCCACAGATTGTGTGGCTTAACCAACAAAATTTCTTATCTCACAGTCCTGGAGGTCTGAAGTTCAAAATCAAGGTGCCGGCAGAGCTGGCTCCTTCTGAGGGCTGTGAAGGAAGAAAGAATCTATTCCAGGCCCCTCTCCTTGGCTCGTACGTGGCCCTAATTTTCTCATGTCTTTTCATTATGTCTTCCCTCTATGCATGTCTCTATGTCCAAATTTCCAGATTTCCCTTTTTTCCATAAGGACATCAGTCATATTGGACTAGGGCCCATCTTAATAACCTCATTTTAACCTCTGTAAAGACCTTGTCTCCAAATAAGCTCACATTCTGAGGTGCGGTGGGGGTGTTAAGACTTCAGCATGTGAATGGGGGGGGAAACAGAATTCAACCCATAACAGACTCTTCTACTTAAACAACAACACAAAACTTGCATCTTTCCGATGATGTTTCTCATCCTCAGCTCACTGTCCAGGGAGAGATCTCCCACACTCCTGTGATCCCCAGAGAGCAGCTTCTGGAGACAGGAGTACTTTTTTCATCATTGCTAAACACGCTCCTGAATTACTACGTTTGTTAACTTTCACTTCTTGTAAATTGTTAACAACCAGCTATACATCTTCTACTCTTCTGCCATATTCTCATCTACCAACCTCAACATTCATCCCAACATCTGACCACTACTTTGGCAGTTGGCTCACAGATATTGTTCTCACATCAAAATCTAGCATGACCTTTGGGTACTTTTGTATTCATGTGGGCGAATCACCCAACGACCTACACCATCTGTCCTTGGACCTCTTCAACTCAAGTGACATTCAACTGAAGTCCACTTCTCTGCCTAACCATTTGCATACTCTATCTAGCCTATAGCTATATTCACACTGGAAATTTAAGTGGAAATACTCCATCCTTTGACCACTACATATTCATGTAATTTTTCTCATTTCTCTACTTCCCTACACCATCAATTACCAAATCATGTTATACATGGAATATTAGTGTTTTAGTGTGTTAATAGGGTCTACACAGAGGAAGATAAAATGGTGTATAGTCCAATAAATTTAGGAGAATAGGGTTAATAAAAGTTGAAACATTTCTTTAATGAAGGAATTTAATTAACATCCTAACATTTATTCTGAATAACCAACACTTTGTGACAGCTTTAACTAAACTTATGTGAGCAACTTTAAAAAACTTTTAAAAAATAAATAATAAAGCTAGTGATCCACAGAAACAGCAGTTTGGGAATTATAAGATTACAACCGTTCTTTAATTTATAACCCACATAGCCAAGCTTTTTCTTCATTCCTTCGGCGTTGTTGGATATATCACTTAGTCCACTCTTTTGCTAAATAGTCACTCTATCTCTTCTTATGTCCAAATCCATCCCACAACTCTAGACCCTGTCTGTTCTCACATGTAAGCTCATGTTCTCTAACTTACAGTATATCTGCAGAACTACAGATAGGAATATCCATGTTAAGTTCGTTTCCAACTTCAACCAATGTATAATAAATGCATCACCATTTTCTAGGCCACCCACTCACACACCTCACCCTCATCTTTGGACATCACCTAGAAAAATAACCAACTGTGATTGTCATTAAATTGGGATTTCCTCAGCTCACAAACTTCTCAATTTCTGCCTATAAAACAATAAAACAACATGCTTGGTCACGCACCGTTTTTCATTATTCCCTTCATTTTCCTGTGGAAATGAAGTAATTCCTTTCCTGTGAAAGTGAAAGTAATTCCTTTCTGATGGCAAATTAGTCTTCCCAGCTTCCATCTCTATTCTTTCTTTTATCTTTCTTATCTCTTTTTCTCCTGTATCTTCAACATCTTCTCTACTAGTTTTTTCTCATAGAATAGTAAACCTGATCCAAAAGTTTTGTTTTAATTTTGTTTTCCTTTTACACAACTTCATTCTTGAGTTTGGCCTTATCTTCCTTTTCAAACAAAGTCATCTACTCTCGTAATTTCCATATTCTCATCTCTAGTAACTTTCTCAATTATCAGAAAGTCTAGGTTCTTCCATCAGCATTTGATTAGGACTGTTTTCTAAAGATGTATCTTGTATGCACCATTCACTGGGCTCAGAGAAGGGACGAAAGTGTGGATTTGGGGTCTACAAACCAGAGTTTCCATTTTAACTTTTAAGCTTTTTAGCATTGTGATCATTGGCAGGGTTTTAGGCTCAGAAAGCTTGTCTTTATTTCTGTCGAGGGCCAACATTAATTTCATCTAAGCAAGATCTTTGGAGTAATACATTAGATATTACATGAAAGGCTTCTAGGAGGTGGTCAGTGGTGTTCACACTCCTGCCAGGCAGCCCTCCTCTCACTTGCTCCCTTGACTCTGCTGGTTGCCACCTCGTTAACATTCTCCATGGTCTCCTGAGGCTCCTCGCAGGGATTCGGTTGTTCTAACTTGTCTCCTTTCTTTCGCACTTAATGTTGATATCTGTCAAATACTTTCCCCTGTGAGTTTTCTTTCCTTCTTAATCTAAATTTTCTCAAGGTTTCAACTATTGTTTTCTGAGAATTCACATTTATAAAGAAAATCTGCAATGGAGCAATTTATCTAAGTCTAAACTAGTATATCTAATTGTATACTGAACATCTCCACTTGAATGTCCCACAGGAAACGAAAATGTAAGACATGCAATGTTGAATCCATTGTGTGTTTCTGCTGCAAAACTGTCACTTTCTTGTATCTTTTGTCTCAATAAAGGGCACCACTATTGGTATATGTAAGATAATTTTAGGTGCTATACAATTATATCAAGAAAAAAGTTCTGTTTTGGACTTAATATGTTTTTAGTGCTTCTATAGCACTTCAGAAACTCCTATTTTAACAAATAAAAATGTTTCGGCACCTTTCACAAGTTAACTTTTAAAAAGGTTGACTTTGCCAATTCTATATTAAAATTCTATTTATGATAAATATGCTTGTTTTACATTTATAACATGAATACCATAACTTTTATAGTTTTTTAGTCTTTTTTAAAAATGTATTTATATTATAATAGTTAATTTAAAGAAAAATATTAAATAATAATGTACTCCTATACCAAGTATGGAAAATCATGACACTATGTGAATGATGATATTTGGTGAAACATATTCTAGCTTATCTTTGTCTCTCAAGACCCACTGCTATTGACTTAGCTTAGTTTCTCATAAGTTTTTACCTGAGATTCTTATAATTCTCTTCTATTTAGAATCCTTTCCTCTTGTCTCATTTCTCTCCAATTTATCTCCTAATTTACTGCCAGGATAATTATTGAAAAGCCTAGATTACAACACAGCTTCCTGTGATTAATATCCTTCACTGGGGCCTTGTATATATTTTTTTTCCACCACCTTGTAGCATTTGGGTCCGACTGCTTCCTGTACTTTTCATGGCCTTTCTTCCCAATGTGCTTGCTCTCTTCTATTGGTTCTTCAGTGCTTATTCAGGATTCCTGCAAAAAGATGAGATAAACACATGCATATCCTATCCCATCCTCCTGCAGGATAAAATGATAAAAGAAATACTTAAGTAGAAAAGTTGTTTTTTTTTTTCGTTGTTATTATTTTTGTTAGAGAATAAAAGAATTGAAAAATATATAAAGGGTTCAGAGAATTTGTACCAGCCACAGACGTGCTCCTACTGTCACATGAACTGACTGAGGCCAGGACCCCTGTCTTTTTTTTTTCAATCTACATATCTTTATTACCATTCTTTGCCTTATTGTACTAGGTAGCACTTCCAGTATGATGTTTAATAAGAGTGAGGAGAAGGGGACATTCTTGCCATGATTTTGATCTTAGGGAGAAGATATTCAGGTTCTCACTATTAAATATGATGCTAGCTGCAGATAACTTGTAGATATTTTTCATAAAAAATAAGAGAATTACCCTTTAGTCCTAATTTTCTGAGAGTTTCTATCATGATCATGTGTTGGATTTTGTCCAATATTTTCTGCATCAGTTAATATAATTTTTCTTCTTTAGCCTGTTGATCACATAAACTGATTTTCAGATGTAGAAGCAGCCTTGCATATCAATAATAAATCTTACTTTGTCATTTTATCTAATTCTTTTTGTACAATGTTGGATTTGATTTGCTAATATTTTGTTGTGACATTTTAAAATCTATCTTTATAAGAAATATTGGCATGTAGTTTTCCTTTATTGTTACGTCTCTATCTGATTTTGGTATTGGTATAAAGCTGGCATCATTGAATAACTTAGGAAATGTTCTCGCCATTTCTATTTTCTGAAAGAGGTTGTAAAAATTTGGCATTTTTTAAAAAGTTCAATGTTTGGTAAAATTTTCCAGTGAAACCATTTTGGTTTAGTGCTCTCTGTTTTAGAAATTCATTAAATATTTGTCCAATTTCTTTAATAACTATAGGGCTGTTCAGATTATTTATTTCTTCTATTATGAGAGTTCTGTTAATTTGTGTCTTTCAAAGAATTAGATCATTTCCTCTAAGCTATCATGTGTGCAGGCCTAGAATGCCTCATGACGTTCCTTTACTATCCTCTAAATGTCTGTGGGATCTGTGGTGATGACACTTCTCTTATTTATGGTATTAATAATTTGTTCCTTCTCTCTTTTTTTCTTGGTCTGTCTAGCTAGAAGTTAATCAATTATATTGATCTTTTAGAAAAACCAGGATTTAGTTTTGCTGACTTTCTTGATTTTCCGATTTTAATTTCATTGATTTCTGCTTTAATTTTTGCTACTTATTTTCTTCTGTTTGCATTGGAATTAAATTGCTGTTCTTCCTTTTACTTTTTCTAGGTGGAACCTCAGATTATTAATTTTAGATATTTCCTCTTTTCTAATATATGCATTCCATGCTATAAATTTCTTTTCAAACAGTGCGTTTGCTGCATCCCACAATATTACATTTTATTTTTATTTTACTTAGTTCAAATTATAAAAATTTCTTGAGTTTTTGTTGTTGATATTATTCGACTCATCTTATCCAGAATTGCATTGTTTGAAGTCAAAATATTTTTGGATTTCCAGTCATCTTTCTGTTGAATTCCAATTTAATTTCATTGTGGTCTGAGAACATACTCTGTGTGATTCCTATTCTTTTAAATGTGTAAAGGTGTTTTAATGACTAAAATGTGTTCATATTGGTGAATGTTCCATTTGAGCTTGAGAAGAATCTGTATTTCAGTGTTGTTGAATAAAGTATTCTATAAATGTCAAATAGATCTGGTTGATTAATGGTGGCGTTCATTTTAACTTCACTGTTACTTATTATCTGCCAGCTGTATCTATCATATCACAATTATAGTCACTAACTATAATTGTGGATTTGTCCATTTCTTCTTATTTTTCTATCAATTTTTACCACATGTATTTTAATGTTTTGATTTTCGGTGCCTAAACATTAAAGATTATTATATCTTCCTGAAGAATGAATTCCTTTATCATTATGTAATAGCTAATTTTCTTTGTTCTGCAGTTTGCTTTGTTTGAAGCTAATATAGCTACTTCCAGTTTTCTTGATTAGTGTTAGCATGGTATATCTTTCTTGATCCCTTTTCTTTTAACTTGTGTTTTTATATTTAAAATGGGTTCTTGTAGACTACCTATGTTTAGACTTTTATTTATTTTTTTAATCAGTCTGACTGTCTGCCTTTTAATTGTACTTAGACCATTTACATTTAGAATGATTATGATATATTTTCATTAATATCTACCACATTTATAATTATTTTATTTTTATTTGTATTTTTTCTATTTTAAATATTTTTACCTCTTTTTCTGTCTTCTGTGGTGTTAATTGAGCATTTTACATGATTATATTTTTTCTCTTCTCTTAGCACATCAGTTATACTTCTTTTTAAAGTTTTTTAGTTACTGACCTAGAATTTGCAATTTATATTTACACCTAATCTAAGTCTATTGTCAAATAACACTGTATTGCTTCCTGGGTCGTGCCTAGTACCCTGTAACAAAGTCTTTTTAAGTTTTACCCTCCTGTGCCTTATAAAATTGCTGCAATTCACTTCACCTAGCTATGTGTTATGATCACCTAATACATTGTTACTCTTATTTCTTTAAATAATTATCTATTAGACAATCATCTATTAGACCAATTAAGAATAAGAAAAATACAATACTTTATTTTACCTACATTTATTCTCTTGCTATTGTCCAACATTATTTTCCTTCTCTCTGAAGACTTTTTTTTTTTTTTAACATTTTTTGTAAGACATGTCTTCTGACAACGAATTTCATCATATCTTATTTGTCTGAGAAAGCCTATATTACTCTTTCACTTTTGAAGAATAATTTCCCCGGATATAGAATTCTAGGATGTGCTTACATTTTTCTTTCTACACACTAAATATTTTATTCTACTCTCTTCTGGTTTTCATGGTCTCTGATAAGCAGTCTGTTGTAATTCTTATACTTGTTTCTTTGTAGGTAAGGCACTGTTCTCTGCCTCTGGCTTTTGCCTTCTTTCACTATTTCTTTTTGTCTTTGATTTCCTGCAGTTTGTTATGATTTGCCTATGTGTAGGTTTAAAACTTTTTTTTTTAATTTATCTTGTGTAGTATTATCCAAACTTCCTGGATCTGTCATTTGGTATCTGTCATTAATTTGGAGAATTATTCACCCATCAATAATTTAAATAATTCTTCTCTTTTTCTTACTTAACAATCACACATATGTAACACTTTTGTCTCATAGTAATTGTATATTCTTTTTTGAGTTTCATTCTGTTTTTACTTTGCATTTTATTTGGGATATTTCTAGTCACATATCTTCAAGCTTACTGATTCCTTTTCTTGGCCATGTCTAGTCTACAGAGAAGCCCACCAAAGATATTGTTCATTTCTGTTACAGTGTTTTTTCTAAATTTATTTCTATCATTCCTCTTTGATTTTTTTCATAGAGTTTACATTTCTCTTCGTACCACCTATTCTTATATGTTACATAATTTTTTCTATTTGGGTACTTAAGATATCAATCATGATTATTTTAAATTCTCTATCCGATATTTTTAAAATCTGTGTTCATATCTGAGTCTGGTTCTGATGTTTATTTTGACTCCTCAGGAAATGTGTATTTTATTCTCTTTAGCATACCTTGTACTTTTTTGTTGAAAGCTGGACATGATATATTGGGCAATAAGAACAGAGGTGAAGAGATCTAAATGTGAGGTTTTATATTAATCTAGCTATGAGCTAGAATGTGTTTAATGCTTTATGTAGCTCTAGGTGTCAGAGGATACAGTTTCTTCAGTGTCTTTGGTTATATTTTTCCCTCTCTTACTGTCTCTGGGTTTCCCTAAACACACATTCTGAAAGAAATTATGTATCTTTCACTCTTTCAGTCGTAATCCACTGTTGTTACACAGGAACCCTACTGATGGTGAGGATGAGGGGAGAGAAAACATTTAATAACATTACGATTAAGTCTTAGTATTTTACTTGGGTTGAATCTATGGATTGTGACCTTCAGAAGCATTTCTTAAATTTTTATTTTCCTCCTTTTGGTGAGTCAAGGAAGCTAGAAGGAGATGGAGTTGGTTAATTGACCTTCCAACAGGTAGATAAAGCTCTTCTGTACAGGTTCCCTTGGAGAGCAGAACTTTTGCTATGGAGAATGCTCTGGGTATATTTCAGATGGTTACTTTTCTCCCTCTTCTGCTTGAAACTCAAGGGGATGTTTCTTATACCTTTGACTTGAGAACGTGATGGAATTCCTGGACATAAAGTCCATATAATATATGTTTGCATGTGGAGTCAGAGTCTAAGACTGCGGCCCTAGAAGTTTCTCATTCTCACACTTGACCACACGTAGCCTTCAGCAGTTTGTCAAAATTACCTTTTAAGATTCTTTGACACTTTATGGCTCCAGTGGCTTTTGCTACAGTTTAGATGATCTTGGTTGTGAGAGTCTCCTGTCTCCCCACTTTTGGAGGTGGTGGTTTGCTCTGTCACCTCAATTCTCTGAGGGGTCTAGGAAAAGTCATTGGTTTTTAGTTTGTTCAGCTCCTTTTTATTGTAAGGATGAGAGTGATGACTTCCAGGCTCTTTACCTGTTAAAGCTGATACTGGAAATCTTGCCTTTGTTTCTCAAAGATATTTTCACTGGATATAAAATTCCATGTAGACAGTTTTCTCTCTCAGTACATTAATTATATTGCTCTACTGTCCTCTCATTTGATTTGTTTCCAATGAGAAATACACCATCATTTTTTTTTTCTTAGAACATAGAAGGAGAAATAAAACAAGCTGGAGTCTGAAAAGAGGGAGAAAAAGCTTTAAAATCACATGAAACATTTATTTAAAGATGAATTACCACATCTGCAATAAGAAAGATGGGATAATATGTCATTTTGAAGAAAACTCTGGCAGATTAGCTGCTAGTCTTGTGATGGTTTTGTCACCTTAGATATATTTTGGGTCTACAGAACGGAGTAAAAAGTGAGGTTTAAACAGAGTTTTGTTTCTCTGACTTCTTAGATAAGGAGATGAGAACTACTGTTACCTGGGGACATAGAGAATTCTTCCTAAAAAAGTGATAAAGAAATCTATAATAAAATATGGTCAGTATTAGAAGCAGTCTAAATAAATCAAGCATTTAGGCCCATAGTTCAAGAACATGGCAAGAGAAATGACAGACATGACAGTGGTATTAAAAACTGTGGTTTTCCTGGAGAGAGAAAAAGCAAGAGTTCTATAAATCAAGCACAAACTAAATAATACTTAATCGCAGTTGGAACTTGGGCAGTAGGCAGATGTGCCCCAAAGAACTTAGGTTATTATTATTTTTTTGAATTCTAGAATTAAATAGTATTTTTGATGATTTACTGATAAGTGAATTTCCTCAATTACAAAATTAAGTCTCAAGGATTTTAAATGCCTTATAAATACAAATATTCACATCTAAGGTCAGTGATATCAAAGGGCATGACATGTTTGAGGCCCTTTAGTGGCCATTTTATCAATGAATTAAATGCATGTAATATAGAATGCACTCATATAACACTTACCTTATTATAACATTTTGCTTGATGGCAGAGAAAGTTTGACATAGTATCCACATTAGCCTCCAACAACTTAAACACTCAGAACAAACAAAACTGACATTAAAACCTAAAAACTCTGGAAGCATAAGTACATTACACCAATGTGTATTACCTGAAAGCAGAGTATTGTAATACAAGTCTTGTTGCATGAAGGCAACCAAGTGAGAAATAAGTTCAGAGTACAGCATAACTCAAGAGAGAAAGTTATCTGAGTGCTTAGGTAGGGGTATGCAAATCATGATTTTATTTGTGGGTAATTTTATTTATTCAACCAAAGTTATTGAGCATGTATATATCACATACATTTCACTGTGAAAAACAGCCATTTGAGATCTCTTGTTTGTTTTTTGTTTGTTTGTTTGTTTGTTTGTTTGCAATGAGTTTACATTTTGGAAGAATAGATAGACAATCTTTAAATACAGAAGGCCAAGTTCCCTAATGGGGTAGTTACTGGCTACCATGAAAGTGCTAAAAACCCTATGTGAATGAGAAAGGAAGAAAGGGGGTCATCTAATTAGAATAGATCCTGAAGTGAAAAATAATAGGCATATTTCTCCACACTATTTTCATATGTTTCAGCGTGACAGTGGGGAATTTTAGGAAGATTATTCAGCATTTTCTAAAGTCAGGTAGTCATCAAACTGCCTTTTCAAATGTGGTCATGTCCTGTACCAGCTGCACCATTATTTAATAATGTTCTTTGCGTTGATTTACTTTTTGTTTAAATAATTTTATCTAAAAAGGAAGTTTATATAACTAGCATAAATGGAAGTTACTTACACAGAAAATAATCACATAAAGGATGAAATGAAAACGTGTTTTAGATATGGTTGCCTGAACAAGTTTTGAGTACAGGAGGATGGGTAAGAATTTAAGATGGACAGGACTAAACTGAAAATTTCTGGTCTTAATCAGAAAGACCTAAAGAGATCTGAGAAGATTATGTATTTCTATTTGATTTGAAATTTATGTCCCACAAACTAAATTCATTTCATATACCTGCTAAAATTTTACATGACATAATATGTATTCCATGTTTAAGAAAAGGCTGTGCTCTATGCAACAAATATTTAAGAGAAGTAAGGTGAATCTCAGAGATAAAAGCAAGAGAGAAAGTCAGAAAATCTTATTTTTTTTCTAATAAAAATATATCACTTTATTGAAAGGAAAGTTAGACATCATTGGGTCCAACTACATACTGAATGTCAAAATCTATCTAACAGTATCTGTATTTTCAGGTTATATTCTGACCTTTCCACTATTAGATCTCATATCATTCTACTGAATTGAAATCAAGCTCTATGTAATTCCCGGACACTGGTTCCACTTTCTAGAGTAGTTCACAGAGTCCCTTGAGGATAACTGAGTTTATGTGTAATTCCTCTTATAAATTCACCTGTAACTCAATAAAGAATGAACAAAAATAGTGTTATAAAAATAGCTCCAATCTTCACTAGTTTATAACAAGTGATATAATTGTTTTTAGTAACACATGCCTTAGGATTCACCTACCAACTAAAAAGCAGTGTGCCCCACTGGGAGATGCCTGGGAGAACTATATTTCTAGGGCACAAAACACATCTATTTTGGTTTCTCACTGCTGCTTTCTAAAAATCTGGGGATCACTATCATTTTCCCTAGGTTTCTCTTTTCCAGTATAAATGTCCTTTAATACTTTAAGCTCTGATTTGGAGTTTACCTTTATTACCTTTATCACTTGGGTTTCCTCATCTGAGTGGACCTTGGTTTGCCAGTGTCTTTCATTGTATGCAGCCCTCAGAATAAGTCCCAATTCTGCAGCTGTCGTGTGGCCAGTGTGGGGCGTGGAAGAATTGCTTCTTCTTGAAAGTTCTATTTACTCTTCTGTTTACTACCGTCTAATATTTCATGGGACCTTTTGAGCTGCCATGTCTTGTTATTGGCTTATACAGAAATTGCAGAAATTGAAAACTTTATATCTTTGCTTTTATTTTCTCTTTAATTAAAAAGCCTGATAATAAATATCAGTGAAGATGTGACAAAATTGGTACACTGATACTTTGCTGATGAAGATATAAAATAGTGCAGATGCTTTGCAAAACAGCCTGGCAATTCCACAAAAGATTATACATGATGTTACTCTATACCCAGCAGCTGTGCTCCTAGGGATGAAAAATATGAAAAATAAGAGCATATGTCCATATAAAAACCTGTACATACATCGTTCATAGCAGCAGTGTTTGTACTAGCCCCAAAGTAGAGACAACCCAAGTCTCTGTTAGTTTTAGAATGAACAAATAAAGTGTTGTACACCTCTACAATGGAATATTATTCAGCAATTAAAAGGATTAAAAACTGATATATGCTACGAGGTAAACAAAACTTGAAAACATGCTAAGTAAAAGAAGCCATTCACAAAAGACCACATATTGTATGATGCCATTTATATTAAATGTCCAGAATAGGTAAATCTATATATATAGAAAATACACGTAAGGTCCCTAGAGGGAAAGGTTGAGGGGAAGTAGAGAATGACTGGAGGGAACTGAGCAGCGCTCAGACCCGCGATGGTCTAGTTGTCACCGTCGGGTCCCTGGAGGCGCCAGCTCCCCAGCCAGAAGTGAGGTGGCGCTGGGAACCCAGACTGCCAGTTCCCCGTGGCAGACCGCTGCAGCACACCTCAGCGGGAAACTCAGAGATTAGGCCAGATGTACATTTCAAAAGATGCCAGATGGCCCTCACTCACAGACCTGTGCTCAGATGTGGAGAACAGGAGCCAAAGGCAAGATAGTACCCCTTTACCAGTATGTCGGGGCTGAAAGCTTTCTTCTGCTCTCGGACACCATCTTGGTAAGGAGCAAAGGGAGCATGGTCTTGACAATATTTGCAAGATAGAGACTGACATAAATTAAAAGAGAAGAATATATTCGTAATTGATAAATTTCAAAACCATTTATTGGGCAGGGACTCCTAAAGATTAGATAGTTATAGAAAAATAAAGGTTGGCTTATCATATTTATTTGTTTGTTTAATTTCTGTATAATAATGTAGTAATTTTAAAACTCTTATTTCATATGCTTGTCTTTGACCTTCAGATTCATTTTATTGAAGGCCAACAGACCAAAGTATACATATCTTTTTACATCTTTTTCAGGGGATCTGGATTGTTCTATCTTTTCATCACCAAATGGGAAACGGGCCTGTGCTAAGGTAAGAACCAGCAAAGCCCGCGGGGGCTGAACCAAGGTGAAGGTACTGTGTGTGCTGCCTCGCACGACGGGAAGGGGCTCAGTGGTTCCACGCTGTATGAAGGGGCAGGACAGAGAGTAGCAGCTCATGAAGACCTAAAATAGCATCTTTCCCTCCCCAAGTAAGACTGAAGAAGATTCTGGAGAACAGAGTTAAAGTAGAAATGATGATGAGAGCCTGTTCATCTGAAACCAAGAGTGGTGGCCCGTGGAGCAGGATGCAGAGCCCACTGACAAGCGAGGCGGGCGCGGGGAGCTGTGGGGGTGCTGCAGAACCCACGAAGCCACTTGTTCTCAAGTGTCTGGAGTGAGCCTGGGGCAGGGATTTGCACTGCAAAGAATGTTACTTAAGGGAAATTTTCAATTTTTTGAGGCAATCTACAGATTTAATATTTGCTACATTATGTTCCATTGATTAAACCTCTGTGATAACTTTGTGGTCCATGTGTTTGAAAGCAGAAAGCTTCAAGATGACTCAGCAGATTTTTTTTTTCCCAGCTCAGTTTGGTGGGAGTTTATGCAGAATGAATTATAAAAATCTCTTATAAAGAGTGATATATTTTAAAATCTCCATGTTCTTAGAACACAGTTCTCATTCAAAATATTAAACTATTGATATGGCATTTGCACCAACTAATCCAAATAAATAGTAGCAGATATACTATTTGAATGTATAGCAGCTAAATCTTAGACTTGCTGTGGATCTGGTGAGTCTATTTCTTGAAATTCATTTTAAGGTTACCATATAAAGTAAGATAAAAGTTTTTTAATATATAGGTTATAACATTATTGATGATAGAGAAAAGCCTGGAAACAATCTTATTGATCATTTACATATATATGTGTACATACACATATCAACCATTTGCACATGTACACATTATACAAAAGCATGCATTTATACATGTGTGTACATATATCATATATACGCATTTATGTGTATTTATAAGTACATCACTGCATATTCGTAAATGCACATATATATGTTTAATATAGGCATGTTGATTAAAGAACATCCAACATATAAGAAGTTTTATAAAAGTTTATCTGAGCCAAATTTTGAAGTCATGTCTGGAAGCAAAATCTCAACGGATTGAGAAAATGTTCCGGAGAATGGCAGTTTTGCAGCTTATTTTACACATTTGAATCAAAGGAGAAGAGGTAAGGAGCGTTATTTGAAATCCATTGGTGGTAGATTAAGGAGGCGAAAGTTAAGTGAGGAATCTCTGGGACTGGATAAAAAGCAAATTGGAGAAACACGTACCTCTTTTCCAGTGGTAGGCGCTGAATCGTTAATTAGCATGTATGATACGTAAAGATGATTTGCAGGGAACAAGATAACAATGAGGGGTAGATTCTAGGGTCTCATTCAGTAGTGGTCTTAGGCTCTGGTGCCTGCGGCTGTGCTTTGAGGGGTCTAGAAAAGAAAATTACTTTGATATTTCAAGGGTGTATTATTCTAGATGCAGAAGAACAATGAGCTCATTTAAGGTAAAAATTGACCTTTGCTAAGAAAACCTGAGGCCTAGGACATGACTACCTGCCATAGTCTACGAAGTTAGGAATTTATGATCAGACTTTCCTATGTGGTTATTTTCGGTCACTGAGCTTGTCAGGCCTGTCATGTGGCCACCCTGAACTTGTCAGGTTGATTTCATAGCTCCTTTTTTGTTCATAGGTATGTTATATGCATATGTATGTATATGGTTGTGTTTATATCCATCTATATGTATGTAGGTATGTATGGACACATAGATAAACAGATAAACAGAAAAACAGAGACCAGAACAAAAATATAGTATCAGAAAGTGAACAATGAACTGTGAAATTATGGACATTTTTTGTTTTCTTTATACTTGTCTTTTTAAGAAATCTAATTTTGCAATATTAAAACAGCAAAAACTTTATAAGCAGAAATGCAATAACGACAAAGGTCATTTAAAAAGTAACCCAGAATACTGTTGTAGGGGATTCATCAATTCACAGTTATACCGAGAGTATAAATGTTTTTAATGAATGCACCAGAGAACTGAGTTTCAAAGCCAAAAGCTGAGTCATTCCTCTGGATGAGTATGGCCTCAAATACCCACCGCTTTTATCCCTTAGCCCTATACCAACCTTTGCTTTGATAAAGCCAAGTCATTATGAGTGCCAAAGGATGAACAAGTAAGGGTAAAGTGTCCCAAACCATCAGAAAGGGAGGCCAGAACAATTATTGAGCTCCAGCTGTGTGCTATGCCCAATTCTGCAACAGGGAACTCTCGTTTGTCAATTTGTTTCATTCTTACAACCCCTGGGAAATAGACTTTCACATGGGATGTGAAATAAAGTGCCTAGGACCTCACGGCACAGTAAGTGGCAGAGCTGTTTTTCTTTTGTTGTCCATTTCACTTGGGAATATTACGAAGAGGGAAATAATAGATGGTCTTCAAGCTTTGGTGCAATGGGAGAGTGTTTGTACCAGTTGTATGCAACCGCTTTCATTCTCTTTTCCTACCCCTAGAAGCATCTCCTTCTCTGATTCCAGAAACTCCCTCTAAGAAGAAATAGAGTATTATGCATTAATGTTCTAACACATTTGTGTTTGAACTTGCACTTACTGTCTGAGAATGAATAAAATAAGACCGGATGCACTTATTATAGAAAATAATTTCCTATACTTAGCGTGTGACTTATTGATTCCAGTTAAATTTTGACTGAAGTTTATATGTGAAATAAATGTATATATTTTAAAATCAGTTTCCCTCCTAATCTGATTGAATTATTTATTAAATGCCTAATGATTAATAACTCATATAACTCAATAGATTCACATACTTGAAGTTTTAAAATTTATCTGGCTGGATTTTATTCTGAATACCTTGTTCTTTCTAATGGCATTTTCCTAATATTAATGCTGAACTGAAACCAAAAATAGCAAGGGGGTAAGAACTCAGAATAGCAGGAACTGAGAAGATCGGTGTAATCAGCAAATTAGGGCTATGTACAAATCATGCAATTGGCATCACGGGAGCAGCAAGGGCCACGCCATGTGGAGAAGAGAACACTCGACGTTGATAACTTTGATTAGCATTAACATTGATCGCATAATTCAGTTACTTCCAGGATGTTTCATGATGCTAATAAATAAAAGATGACACTCTTTAAGAATGGGGCTCCTATATAGTATTGTAGCAGAGACAGCTGAAATGTGTGGTGTGGTGGGGGGTGTTTATTTCACCAGTGTTCTCTAGTCTAAACTAGTACTGGGAAACCCAGACAGAGCTGTTTCTCGAAAAAGGGAGGCAGAGTGGTTGCTGGAGGTCTCAGGGAGACTTTTATCCAGCAGCCAGCTCTGCTTTAAGACCTGGCTCTTCCTCCTTTTCTGTGCTTCTCTCTCCTATTTAGCCCAAGCCCTCGAGCAAACCAGTGTCCACCTGGTTCCCTGCTTGCTTAGATCACCTGGATAGTGTTTTATACTCCAGGTTTTTGATGACTCCTTCTTCCTGATATCAAATACAATTGTCATCTCTAGTTCTTTATAGCTCCTAAGTATTTTTCTATACACTATATCTCAGCAGCACTCCCTCTTTTTCCTTAGTAATGTTCAAAGCACTTAAAGAATTTCCTCACTGTCACAAGGTCAAATCCTCTGCTGACGTCACTCTTGTCTCTTTCCACTACACCTCACTGTTCCAACTCCTTTACTCTCTCATTCTTATGCACTAACTGGCACTAAGGTGGTCATCCTTGATATAGATTACATAGGGTAATAGAAGCACAAAACCTCTGAATTGAAAGTCAGTTTTTAGCAAGCTGGTCTGGCAGCAATCCAGTGAGTAAATAGACATTCAGAATCCGTATGAAATCCAGGTTCCTTGGATGCCTCTGATAATGAGGAGCTCATTTCTCCAGCTCTATCTTTGGATGCTTTGGATAAGTTCTTCTTAGTATGTTGAAATCTGTTCCCAGAAATTTCTGCTTTTAATTCCAGTTCTGCATTTGGAGCCAAGTGATAATATTAACTAATGTATACATTGTTTATTATGTTAGGTTGATTTTAAATAGTTTAAGTACATTAACTTATATTAACTCAGAGAGAAATCTACAGAATGGTACTAATAAGCTTATTTTTTAAGACAAGGAGGCTGAGCTACAAAGGAGAAGTAATGTCTAAAAAGTGGCATAGCTGGATTTGAAATCAAGTGTGACACTCGGCCACCTGTCACTACCCTCTTGTGGTCACAGTAAATGTATAGTTAAACCAGACTTCCGCTTTTGACACATAAAACACAATTACTCTTTCTCAAGCTTTTGAAACCACCCAAAATGTCGATGTTGACATAGTTATGCTTTTTTTTTTAATAGGCACATCAACATTCAGATAAAAAGCAGGATGTGGGGTGGGGATAGAATGCTCTTTGGGAAATGTAGGTATTAGGGTCTATACTTAAATCAGACTGCCCAGGTCCATAATCTGGTTTTGCAATGTCTTAGCCATGTAACACTGGACAAATTATTTAGCCCATTTGTGCCTTCGTTCCCTCGTTTTTAAAGTGGATATAATAACATATCTAACACAGAAATTTTTTTTTTGAGCTCGAATCAAACATTTAAAATATTGCCTGGCACCTCGTCAGCACTCAGTAAAGACTAGCGACTACTGTTAACAATGACATTATTAAACAAGAAAATGTAGTTAAGTTTCCTATGACAGAGCCTACTCCTTGGTAATCACTCAGTCTGTATTGACTATTATCATCTCATTTACTATTATTATTTGATGTTTTCACACATGTTCTTTAAAATCCAAGGGCATGAGACATATGAATGGGTCCATATCACACCCAGTAGGTAGACAGCTTCAAGTACACTGGGCAAACTTGTCTTGTCTTTCCCGTGAACCCCCAATACCTCCTAACAACTGAGTTTATTGGATCAATTTTTAGGTTTAGATTTGATACCTGCAATTCTCTTTTCTTTCTTTTGTGAAGGTGCCAAGGATTCAGCCTCTTATTTTTAACCACATGAAGCTACTATCCACACTAAGTTCTTAACATACCGTATCTTTTTTAATTATTATGATGACACCGCAATGTATATCCTTTCACCCCATTATACATCTGAGGAAAAACGGAGGGTATGAGAGGCTAACCAAATAGCTTAGGAAGTAGCTCAGTGGGAACTCAGACTAATTAACCTCAAAAACCAGATTCTTAACAGTGTATTTCATAGTTTCACCCATGATCAATCAGAAAAGCAGCTCTTGGTGCCCATCTTAACTAGAATTCCAGCAACAGATTCTTTTTTTTTTTTTTTTTTTTAGGCGAAGGCAACCCTTGGTGGTCTCAGATTGCCCAAAAGGACGTTGTCAGCTTACGAAATCTTTTATTTTTTATTCCTACAGCACCTGGTCTTCTTGGTGGTCTCCCATCCAAGTACTAACCAGGCCCGACCCTGCTTAGCTTCTAAGATCAGACAGGATCAGGCTTGTTCAGGGTGGCATGGCCGTAGTCAGCAACTGATTCTGATACTATGCCCTCACTCCTGTAGGACTAGAAACCAGGTACAGGTAAAATCTGTCTGGAACTCCTACTGTCCAGTGGTATACACTTGGCATATCCAATAATAAAGGTACAGCAAAATAAAGTTAGATATAATATGGAATAAATATACAATGTGTCCTGAAGTCTACAGAAAAAGGGATATGCTTATATTTCTATGAAAAAAAAAAATTGGAGATTTTTGTTACCCATCGATAAGACAAGAACTCAGGTCTAGGAGGAGAATTTGGTCATTGGATACCAAGGTGCTAAGTGATGAAAACTTGTTCACAACCTTCTCCCTGCCTCCTCTGTCACTCTCCAGGTCCCAAGTATTTGTGAGTGAGAATATTCAAGTTTTAAACACCCCAGGTAACAAATTAAATAAAGTTGAAAGGCTTTTCAGTAGCTCCCATGTTTACATAAATTACAAGCATATATTAGAACACTAAAAGTTAATTGGCTGGTTTGCTAAAAAAAAAAAAACCCTCAAAAGCAAACAAACAAAAACCTGATTAAATGTGTGCTTGACAGAGAGGTACTGGGTCTTTACCCATAGCATTTGTCTTTAGTCATGTGTACACACACACACACACACGCACACACGCGGATGTTAAAATGAATTAAATTTTCTGGAGTCATGTTGTCACATTCGTTCAAGAACAGCATTTAAATACCAACTTTCTTGATTCCCTCAGAGGTTCGAAAATGACTTCCTCACATTGGCTAATGGACCTTTCCTTAGTAGTTTTTTTGTACCCTGAGAATCTCAGGTGATACCATTAATGCTGCATAAAACTCCACAAAATGCCAGGAGATCAAACCGAGTAGCAATTACTGAAAATCTTTTTCTGATATCTCCCCAGATTTTTCTTTGGGGAGTGCTAACTCCGTAAGTGTTTACGATACATAAACAAAGCATAGGCTATAACTCTGCAAAGAACTTACAATTTTTTCTAAAGTGTTTTGCTTTGTTTGATAAAATAGTCTTTGGGGAAAACTTTAATGGACAAAAGCTAAAGATCCAAAGAAAAGAAACCTGACCCATTTGAAATTGAATAGTGGGCTGCAGAGCGAAGTAAAAAATATGCTGGTGTTTACTCAAAAAATGCTGACTTCCTCTGGTTGGTCATCTTATAGGTTCACCTTATACCACATAAGAGTGTAATTAAAAAGCACTGATGCCAGGCAGGATCTGCCCTCTTCAACCCTCGTTAAAACAGCAATGAGTCTGAACTTCAGTAGGAGTCGGTACTGTGGAATGGCGATTTTATCAATAGCTCAGGACACAATCAAACCTCATTAACTCAGACCCCACTAATTCTGAATTAACGAGAGTTTAGATATGACTTAAGAATTGGTTCTTGCTGAGCTAAAAAGCTTCAGGTAATTTCTTCTTTTGTGAGTATCAGGATCTTATTCACCAGACCAATAGAGTCAAACTTTGTAGTGGTTGCATCAACAAAGGGCTCCTTATTCAGAGTTCTGCTGAGGTGTTTGAATCCTCATTTCCCACAGAAACTTGTTACTATGGGAAGTGGAAATGGTAGGCAAGCTTAGTTACTTCAAGCACAAACATCGGTGTTATTGAAAGAATAGAGCTGAATACACCATAGGTAAATTTAGTGTTTGAGTTTAGATGCCAAGATTGTGGATAATTTTAGATTCTACATTTCTTTATTTTCTATTTTTTTTAAAAAAAACAAGTATCATTGTATAATGTCTAAAATCATTAAAAAGAATTTTGAGGAGTTGGAAAAAAGCAAATGTACAAATATTACTAATTAGTATGGAAAGCCCCTCCTGCCTAAGTCCAATAAATATGCCCATTTCATAATTTATATAAATGCATTTTTTATTAGAGATATTTAAAAATATGTCATCAACTAGTTTATTAAATTTATTTTTTCTTTATAAAAGACGGCCAATGGGATGCAGCCTGACTTGATGAAGTTGATCATCTTTGGGAAAAAAAATGAGTAATTGTAAAAGCAGCATTATCTTTTCCCAACAAAGTGCCTAACAGATTTTCTCTTTCAGGATACTAAATTAGGAAATTATAACAATAACTACTGTTATCATTGACCCTTTATTGCCATTTAGAAATGTAAATATTCCCCATTAATTTTTCTGTCTGGGTCATTTATAAGGGCAAGTTGTGACCACTGCCTTCAACCTTATCCCACAACAGCTGGTCAGCTTTTCCATCTAGATTCTCTGTGAAGGGTTCAACAGAGCTGAATGATAGAGTACTTTATGTGCTGTGAATGTAGAGGTATATTAATGATCTCAGTAAGAACAGTATGCAAGTGATACGCAGTCTGTCTAATACACAGGCCATTAAAATGAAAAGATGATTTCTCCTCCTCCACTTCTACCTGCTGTCACTTTTTTTATTAGTTCCAATGGACATGGTGAGTTTATTCCTGGATTATTATAATGTATATCATTGCTCCTCACCACGTGATCTGTGGACAGGAGCTGGTATACCCACCGTTTATTGCTGGTAAACAAATGAAAAGTGTGTAGAAACTATGGCAATTTGTCACTGCTATGACACCCAAGCCCATTATTGTCAATAGACATGTCATTGCACTAGTTACTGACTGGTTTTAGTGACGTCTATCTCGTATGGTGGATTGTGTGTAGTGTGAACCGCCTACTGATATCAGCACAATGAATTATAAAACAAAAACAAAAACAAAAACAAAGCACTGGTCCATCAGCCCTCATACTTTGAGAAACACTGGCACCCACACAGAGGATGTGATTTGCATACAAATCACAACTGCAGGTGGTATCTGAGAAGGCTGCCATGATAATACTGACCATAGACAATCAGCCTCACACTAGATTATAGGGCAGGAGACTCATCTGATGTGTTCACCAATGTATGGCTAGCAGGTTGCACCGTTGTTTAGCATGTTCTAGATGCTCAGTAAGTCTTTGATGAGTAAATACTTAAATAAATGACAGTACAGCTTATGATCACACAATTTTGGCTCTCAGACTTGGATACACTCCTGAAAATAGCTAAAGATCAGTGAACAGATAAAAAGCAAAGCAAAACAAAAGCCAAAACAAAGAAGCAAAATATTGAATTAATTCATTTTATTTTTTTTTTAATTTATTTTCAATTATATCTGACGTTCGATATTATTTTGTGTTAGTTTCAGGTGTCCATCAAAGTTGTTAGAGACATTTATGTAATTTACAAAGTGACCCCCCCGACTAGTCTAGCACCCACCTGGCACTGTACATAGTTATTACAATATTATTGACTCCATTCCCTATGCTGTACTTTATATCCCTACAACTATTTTATAACTACCAATTGTACTTTACCCCTTTTCACCCAGCCCCCCAACCCCGCTCCCATCTGCCAATCACCAGTTTGTTCTCTGTATCTGTGAGTCTGTTTCTGTTCTGTTTGTTCTTTAGATTCCACATATAAGTGAAATCATATGGTATTTGTCTTTCTCTGTTTGACTTAATTTGCTTAGCATAATACAGAAGCAAAACATTTTAGATTCAATTATGAATATGGGTTCTGACTTCCTAGGACTTGACCGCACACATAATTCCCAAGTTTGTACTAGCAGAATTTGAGGAGTGTGTAGTACTTTTCCCAAGAAGACTTCCCTAGCCTCCTTAACATCTTCTTATATATGCCTAATCATAACTCACATAACCGCAGAAGCAGGAGTTGGTGTGTTCTCAATATTGCCCACTAAACCATAAATTTCATACTTCATCTCTCAGCCCCTAGCCAACTAGATAGAGTTCAGAAAAATTTAGTTGATTGGAGTTAAAACCACAATCCAGTTCTTTGTCATCTTCATTGATAAACACTGGGCATATGTAGATATTTACATTTAAATTAATTAAAATTAAATAAATTTAAAGTTTAGTTGCTTAGTCATAATCGCCACATTTTAAGGGTCCATAGCCAAATGGGGTTAGTGGCTGCCACACACTGAACACATTCTACACACTGAACATATGAAAATAGAACATTTCCTTCATTGTAGAAAGTTCTATTGGACAGCACTGTTCTGGTTGCTTCTGACTAATATGGGCGAAGCCAGTAAGCACTTTCTCTGGCTTATTGCATTCTGATATGCCAAAGATGTGATATACCAATGATACTCCTACTTAAGACTGTTGTCCTGGAATAAATATTAATAGTGATCCTTTCATTCTCAAAAATGTTCCAATTTGGTCAATAAATTATGGCCACCTAATTGCCTCATTGTATGTCACTCACAATACTCATTTCTTTCCTTCCCAGCTCTGTAATATGCGGCATGTTCTAGGCTTCCCTTTCCTCACACGTAAAATGAAGACAGTAGTGGCTTCCTGTTTGGATTCTATCTTGTATTGCTCATGCTTCCTATTTCCTGCAATGATTCATGTATAAAAGAAATTCCTCAAAGACAGAATTTTTGCATCCTAGTATTTTATAGAGTGTTTATTATATAATGTTATTACAAATTATGTAATATTATTATGTAATAGACATTCAAAAGTGCCTATTATATGATTACATAAGAGACACTCTAAATGTCTATTATATTATATAAATATAGAATAGGCCTTGAAAAACACATGCTTCCTGAGAAAAGTTTTAAAAGATATTGTCTGCTTCTCTCTGTTTCAGGACAATGAATGGTCGCATGTTCAGTTCACCATCAACCAATCAGGTTTTCTCTCCTGGTACTTTGACTCTTGAGCATGTGATGGACACTGGTTAGAAAGTATGTATTACAGCTGAAATGACAGTGCAGTATTCCGCCATTCCTGTTGCCCATCCCTACTCATTTTTCTAATCAGTTCTCTACGCCGCCCCCACCCCAGTAATCCTGTGAGCTTCTCATATCCCTCTATTAACTTCTATTTTTGTTTAAAGGAAACAGAATCTCTTTCTGTTATTTACACCCAAGACACTAAACAGTACACAAACCTCGAAGAGAAATTTTAACTTGGAAATTATCAGAGGACCTAGCAGTACTCAGCAACTCTACACATTTTTATTGCAATATATTCAATGCTGAGGCTCACAGAGACATCAGAGTAACTCACTCCAGATGTACGTAATAACATCTATGTAATCATATGTTCCTCCGCAAATTAAGATTGTAAGGTTAAGATTAGAGAGTTCCCTTCTTTAGAAGATTCTTCCTCGGATATTATCACAGTTTCTCCAGATGTTTATTAAGCATACATTTCCTTTATAATCTGCTTCCAACTGCAAGCCAGCTTCTGTCTTTGCTGATGCTCAGCTGTATTATTATGTGGGTCACAGTCAACTCTACACATTTTCACTATCTAATTATTGTTTATGGTTTTACTTTGGATCCTGTACTTCAATTACCTACTCTATATTGAACAAACATACTAAGTTTCCCTCTATTTATTATATCTTTATAAATCGTATTGCTCATCTAGGGTAATGGGTGTTGCTTGCACATTTGTAACATTTCAAATAGCCTAAATTTCTTGATAGCTTAAGTGTAGGGTGTGCAACTGTGGAGTTTGAATACTGCATATTGGAAAGATGATAAACTTCTCGAGTTCCCCTAGCTGTGTGTTTTTATATTAAAGTCGATTTACCCCTTGGTAGAGACTGCCACATAGTCATGACTGTATCAATGAAAAGTCTGTGAAATAAAGGCATGCTATCCTCTCAACTTAAAATCCTTAAACATTTCCATTAAAAAAATCAAACCACAGAGGAAGCTAAATTTGCAAAGAGAAATTCCAGTAGCATTTGGGGAGTCATTGTGTCATTTGAAAGGACAGAGAAATGTGGCTACAGAGACTCAGGGCACCACACCATTCTCAGTATTTTTGTGATTTGTCAAAGCAGATCAGTAACTGCGAGGAAGTCCCTGGGCTGTCTATTATAAACTGTAATCAGTTGGAACTGATTACTCAACTCTGGTCATTTTCATCTACAAACAAATTCACAAGTTTTCCAGACAAATATGGATGGCTTGGTGAATTTAAATTTCAAATGAAAAAATATTTTCCTGTAATGAGTTCACATACCTTTTATTTAGACTTCCAAATGCCAGCATAATGTGATTAGTTTTGTTGTTGTTTCTTTCCACCACTTATGAGAAATCACATCATCAATCATATTATCAAAATTAGATGTGGAGAAGACCTAGCATGTCACCAGGACCCTCCCCTGTGCCAGTACAGGCTTGTTTTAGCCAGTCTGCTATACTTTTTAATATTTTCTTCAATCTAATATTAAACTTCCCCTGTGATCAAGCATCTACCATTTCCATTGTAATGACATAAATATAAAGAATGAGAGTTGGTTTCTTAAGAAGATACATCTGTTTGTCTTCTCTGGCTTTTCAATAAAGAAAGCTTATAGTGAACAGCTAGAAAATAAAGATAAATCCCATCTATTGTAATCAACAGTTTCAATTATAATCAATAATTATCTCTAACTTGTTCACATATTATGTAAATGATAGACATTATAGTAGTCATTGTTATATTAGTAACATTCTTTTAACAAAAATTTAATAGACGACCTTATGAGCCTTTAATTTATAATACATGTGTGTGTATGTATATATGTACATACACACATGTTTTATATATGTACTATATATTTAATATATATATATATAATATATATCACATGCTTTCAAAATCAGTTGATTGAGAGTTTATCATGCAGTTTAATTTGGCGAGGTATAAGATGCTTTTATTATTCCATAATATCTGTCTTCAATCTTGCTGTCAAATTTTCTTCTCACACCCTTCAGAATGTGAAATTTTGTGTTACTTTTTGGTTATTAAAATTTCAGTCCAGACTACAAATTTGAACTCAAGTTGAGGAATGCAGATGAACCTGGAGCCAGATTCTATTGATTCGAATCTCACCTACTAGCTTTTTTGGGGGGATGGGGGTTACTCACTCAAACTCAAATGGACTCCATTTCCTCAGCAATCAAAGGAGATAATAAAATAACCAACATCATACGGCTCTTATAATTTGCTCTATGTGGAGAACTTGGAAAATTGTCTGGCATAGAGTGAGAAAACTATGTTAGCTATTATTATAATAATTACTATTTTTCATTATTATCATTTTATCACTTCCTGCATTACACACTTAACCCATGGCTCAAAGAGATCTGAGATTGAGAAGGGCCATCATTTTCTTTCTTCATTCTATTCTAGCATCTGCCCCTTTTTAGAGCCTCAGGCATGAAGAGTAGATAGGGGAATAAGTGAAGAAGGAACCATTTGCTCAGACTTATTGGTTGTGGGAAGTATTCCTAATCTCACTCTGGCTTCGTCCATTCCATTCATCGTTGGTGTTTGTGCCAATGGATTGGTCTCTACATGGAGGATGGATGTAGTTCTACTGAGGCGGTGATGAGCTTTAATCTCATACTTTCTAGTACAGCTAGCACTTTTAGATGGGGAGTCATGCTTCTCTTCAGCTCTTACCGGTGATCTATGCCTCCAACATGGTCTCTTAGTTTTGGACACTTGGCCAGCCCACGGCACCTGCTTCTACCTTAGTGTTGAGCTCTTTGCAATCAGGAATATCTGTTTTCCTTATCAATACCCTTTAAGGCCTGAAGGAAACTGGGATGGAGCGAAAACTTGCCCCATCTTCTTCCTAGGCATACTATGTTGCGATCCATTTTTGTCTTGTTGTCAAAAACAAGTCTCTCATCTTCAGAAGACTCCAGGCAATAACCAGACCCCAGTCTCTATGCTCTTGTAAGAGCTTAACCTTTAGAAACTGCAAGTCATTCTTTCCCAACATCTCTTTAACTTCCACCTTGATTGATTGTGTAGCCCATCAATCACCTAGCAGGGAATGAAGGTACAAGTCTTTCCTTCTTTTAGACCACACCAATCTCTAAGAGTTCTCTTCCTAACACCATGACGGCTTTGTGAAGGAGTGGAGAAACACTTCATTTCTAACCTAAATCACTACATTTCCTAGGATGTTAGTGATTCTTAATACCTTTTCCTCCATCCAGTCTTGTTTTTTAACCAGGAAAAGATATTGTGGAACATTCTGTTTTTGGCCGCTGGTAGTAGGGCGAGTTCTGCTGCTTTAAAGTAAGATCTGGTAAGAACTGTCAGGACATAGTTGTCGCGAGTTCTCTTTTGCATGTAGGAACTCGGTACCATTGTTTTCTTTAGCTTTGAGTTTCAGGCACTAAATTCAGGGCAAAGGAAAAATTTCACTTAATTTCATGTTATGTATTTATATATGACATGTAAATCTTAGTACATAATCATTAATCCTTGCTATATATTTATACAGATTAATATTAACATTTTAAAGACTATTAGGTGTCATTATAGTGGACTCTACGGAAATTCCATGTTTAATTATCAAAACAATTTATAAGCTAAATATTATTAATCCTTTTTATACAGAAGAAAGAGCTGAAGCTTAAGAGGTTTAGTGTTCATTCTCAATCACATGATCAATATGTAGTAGAACAAGAACTTATCAACCATATCAAATCAAACACCCTGGAAGAAGCAAAAAGGAAAAAATGCTCCTTTTGGCAAAGTGCGAAAAGATAAAAAATGCATTGAGAGTGTGAGGGTGAAGGGGATTTATTTCATTATTAGAGACTGTGACATTTTTTATAGATAAATTAATGCATACAAACTTATGACCAATGTAATATCACATATTATCCCTTGGGAATCCGACAGAAAGAAAATGCAGCTCTAAAGCTTTGCAAACTTGTTGATATTTCAATGAATCATAATTACACAAGGAAATTCATAAGTAAATTTTAGGGATGCAATCAAGTAGGAAATAATCTCACTATGTAACTGAATGCTCAAAGAGATGACCATAATCCCCAGCCGAGGGTCAAATAATTGTTTGGGGGCTCTCACCAAGGCAAGACTTAATTTCATTTCTCGTGGGCCCTACCTGCTGGCATGTTGGCAGTGTGCAATCATGTGCCCCATTAGGCATGCAATGGCCAGCTTTGCCCAATGCCACACAGGTACACCTTGCTTGAAAACAGAACATTTAAACACTTGACTTACAGTATAATAATATTGTTGAAATTCAATAGAATACGAAAGAGGGTAGAGAAGGCTATTTAAAGGCCAAACTGTTAAGTGAAGTGGATCTGAAAGTGGGGTGGGTTTTAAATATGTAAGAATTAGAAATAATGTATATAGCAAATAGCACAGTTCAACAAATGATGGCTATGTGATCATTTTATGGTTTTTCTTGAATTTATGTAACTTAAGTGACATAAACATACATTCTTACTTTAAGATAAATGATTACAGAAGGTCACCTTATTGCCCTCTTGAGTAATCCAGTGTGGAAGTGACACTCCACACTCTAATTTACTGATGAGAAGATTAAGTAGGAGTCTATTTTAGTTCATCTAGGTTCCTATAACAAATTACCACAAAGTGGGTAACTTATAAACAACAGAAACTGATTTTTCACAGTTCTGGAAGCTGGAAGTTCAAGATTAAGATATCAGCATGGTCAGGTTCTGGCGAAGACTCTCTCCCAGGTTACAGACTTCTGACTTCTGACTCTGTCCTTGACTGATGGATGGCACGAGGAATCTCTATGGGGGTGTCTTTTATAACAACACTAATCCCAATCAGTGGCTCCCATTTCTGTGCAGAATTAACACTTTAGGATGGTGTAGAAAGCTCTCCATACACTGGCCTTTCCTGCCTCCTAAAATATTCATCATATACCTTCTATGTCACATTTATCATCCTTTGTATTTCTCACTTTGTGTCTTTGTGGCAAAGTAGCTGGCTATCCACTTAGGTTCATATTTTTCCTTCCGTAGCATACAGTTATCGCTAGGATGTGGCTTCTCAGATAAGGTCTACATCTCTCAGTCCCTTTGTATTAAGATAGAAACAGTGAAATCAGCTTTTTACCCATGGAACATACGTGGAAGTGCTTGGTGTCACTTCTCAGCTAAGACTGTTAGAAACAGATTTGCCTTCTCCAAGCTCTTTCCTTTTTCGCTTGCTTGGGTACAGAGGCTCAAAGTCCTAGGCAGTGTCGACCTCACCATTTGGAAGGACACTTCATCTTAGAAACATCAAGTTAACAATAGCTGACTCGATCAGAAACAGCCACTGTGGACTGTTTCATGAGTGAGAAATTAATTTCTGTTTTCTTAATTTACTGAAAATTTACGATGTATATTTAGTTATAGTACCTGGTATTACCTAACTAATATATTGTTTCATATATCCAATCTATCTAGTATGTCCTTCCCACTACAGGTATTCATCGTTAAAAGATGAGCATAAATGCAACCTGTTTTACCTCTCAGTCACAGTCGATATCTTCCTCCATTATGTTTCCCTAGCTGTTTGTCTAATGTTATAATTAATTTTGTCCATGGAAGTATTCACCACTAAATTATGAATTTCTATGGGCAGAAACTCTATTTTAATCACTTTGTACTCTCCGGAGTGTCAAACACAGTATCTCACAAACAGTAGGTGCTCAATAAATGTCTGTTACATTAAATCGAATGAAATCAGATTCATATATCTGAATGATTAATATGTTTCTTTCAATCAAGATCTTAGGGCTGGTATAAAAAAAGAAACCTATTACTTCAGTCGTTAACTTGGCAGATTAGAGTGGAATAAAAATGTGTCCTGGATAAAATGAAAACTCATTGTTTTACATAAGATATAGCAATTTTGAGAAATACATTGATTTAATGTACTTAGGCCAGTGAAAAATCTGTTGGTTTTAGCTAACTGCCATTAGTTTCAATTAAAATGTATTGATTTGGGTAAATGTTGGTTAGGATAAATGTTGTCTGACTATGAGAGAAAAAAAATTTGCCTAAGCTTGCCTTGGAGCACACACAGAGAGAGAGAAGTGGCTGAGCAGTTGCGGGGAGAGTGTGGGAGTGAGCAAGTTAGACAGAAAGCCAGGCAGAATTTCCTCCCTATGCACTGCTCTACTGGAAGAGAGCAAATGGGGTGGCCAATTAGTGGGTCACTATCCTTTGACTTCATGTTAACTACAATCCATATATGAGTAAAGTAGCCTTTAAATAAAAGTTTGCTTGAACTAAAATGCTGCTATGGAAGTCCCAAACAGATCAATTTTGTTAATTTATTTAAAAAGTAAGGTAATTCAGTTATCTGAGTTCATGGAGCCAAAACAACTAGAAGTAGTTGGGTGACACCAATTTTCACTTTTGACAGATGGTTTTAATGCTTTTATTAGATTGAACAATATGACAAAGCCATTTGTTTGGTGGTCATAAACAGTTGAATATTGACAGTTTCATATGGTTCAGCCCAGTAGATACTTCCTAAGGGGCATTAGAGAAAGATATAGGTTGTACTTTTTTATTATTGTTATTTTTTCATTATAATTATTTGTCTTCCCTTCTGATTTTTGAAGGCAGAGAATACACATATATACACAAGCACACGCATACATACATATGCACATACATGCAGATACATGCGCATGTTATCGCTTTATCTATCAATGATCATCTTTGCATTTGCAATCCCAAGGAGCTAAGGGAATAGAACATAACAGGCACTCAGAAAGCGATTGAAAGGAGAGCAGAGATGCAGCCATGGAGATGATAAGTGATAGTAGATAAGATTTTTTTTTTTAAAAGGAAGAAAAAACGATTGAGAATTTCAATTAATCGATTTGTTTAACTACTTAAATGTTTTTTTTATTGGAGAAACACATATTCTTTTTCTCTAGGTGTTTTTAATGACTAGAAGGAACCAGGTGTCTTGGCAATGAATACTGTGCAAAACACATGTAAATTAAGCAAGTGTATTACAAGTAAGGGAACAGAGAAGACTCCAGCGAAAATTGGAGAAAGTGATAAAGACTTCTGGGTAATGTAGAAGCCGGAACTGGGAGGGTGGTCCTTGCAAAGATCTATATGCGGAGTATCTGGAGAGGCTAGGATTATTACAAAGGAGAGCTTGAAATATACTCAAAACACATGAAATAAAATAGCCGTAAATCAAAAAAAGGAAAATACTTCAAAATGTATATAGGAAAAGAAAACATTAAAGGCAAAATGTTTCAGTAAGTTTTATTTCTTACCTCTACTCCTGTTTCTGAAATGAGATATCGTTATTGTAGTTTGTTTTTGCTTTGTTTAATTACAGAGGCTTATTTTACTTGCAAATATTTCAGACCTAGAAAAAGGTATTATCTCAGCTAATTGTAAATGTCAAAATGTTTCATCAGGCTCAAAGTTATCTCTATAGTTACTAAACGACAACATCTCTGTCTTCTGACCCCTGAAAAGACCTAGGTTGTTCATTTTAAGTTTTGGCCACATATCTCTTATTAAAAATAATTATACAGTGGAGTAGAGATCAGGAGAATTGAATTTTTATCATGGGTGCTGCCTAGTAGGGATTCTATGGAGAACAGAACTAGGTAGTCTCTGCCTTCAGATTGTTTCTAGAATAGCGAAAAAGATGGATGTTACTCAAATTGGTACAAAAAACTTGTGAATTTGCTATTGTGGTAAACGTGACCCTGCTTGAGAGAGGCCATGAAAGGAGAGTTTGCTTCAATGAGAGAGAGAATACTTGAACTGAAAAAAAGAGAAGTGGTAAGAGAAAGGAAGTGTTTCCCAAGCAGAGGAACATCATGAGAAAAAAATCTGTAGCCGAAGACAGACAGCTGGAGTGGAGAGAATAAAGGAAATTCTGCTGCATTGGTACGTGGTCAACACTGAACGTCTGTCTCTTCTTCGAAAGAACACAGAACCAATCAAGACAGGCAGAGGTGGCAGATACGTGGGGGTAGCACACACACTCACAAAAGGCGAGGGTACTCAAAGTGGAGTACTCGTCACAAGGAAACAGATGCATAGGGGATAAATCATCCTCTCCCTCCCCAAAATAAAGGAAAAGTATTTTCAGATAGAGTATAAAGAGGGAGACAGGGCTAGACTATGTAAGGTTGGTCTTGTAGCTAGCTGACTTTAAAGAAGTGTTATCTTTATCCGAGGAGTAATAAGAAGTTAGAAAAGGTTTTAAGAGGTGTAGGTTGAGGATGACATTTTAAAAAGCTCTTTCTAGCTGTTGTGAGGAAAAAGGATAGGAGGAGAAGAATAGTTAGTAAATTACCGTGAAAGTATAGGCAAAAAGATGATAGTCATCGGATTAGGGTAGTGATAATGGTGGTGACGATGGGGAGATGTAGACAAGCATGAGATCTATTTAGTATGTAAAATGAACAGGATTTGTTAAAGGGTTTGAAATGGGGAGTAATGGAAATATCAAACATGATTTATGTCATGGAGAATGATAGATGGTTGCTTGATTTAATAATATCAAGAAAACTGAAAGAGAACCAGGTTTGGAGGAAAAGATTATAAGTTAGTGTTTGAGCCTATTGAGTAATAGATGCTTTCGAAGTTGGCTAATCATTTGCCTCCACATTAAAATTTCAAAGTTAATTCATACACTTGGTTTATCCCAGCCATGTTGTTTATACTACTTAATTACATGGAAAAAAAATTTTTTTTCCAGATCTACCTGTCAATAATCATTATAAATGTCATAATAGTGGAATATAAATCAATGTGACTTTAGTGGGTTTATAACTTTATAACCCACTGCTCTATTCAGAGATTATTTTAGATTTTTGAAAGGTGATTTTTCTTTGCCTTTCTTATGTGTTTCTGTGATGTAATTGTCATGCCTTCTGAACAGCTCTTATGGAAATCCTGCTTGAAATAGCAGAGTGAGATTTGATGGCAATCTTTCTTGAGTCAGAAGAGAAGTGACTTTTTTTATACCACCATGCATATGAGAATTCATCAGCAATATCATAAAGATTTCACAAAGGCAAGGAATCATGTGTATGCAACTTTTTAAGGAAAAGAAGCTTGAAATGATTTGCATAGGACCATTGAGTTTAGAAGGAGCTGCAATTTATTTCATCAAGCTCACCTTGCCTTCTAGTAAGGCCACAAGAAAAATATCTAAGAAAAATGTGCTCTGTGTTTAATAAGCTTGGAAGAAAATTTCGTTAATTTTTTTCTCTAGGTTTTTCCCCAAAATTTATCCACTATTTGCTACCCAAAAAGTTCTTCTTTACTTCAATTCTAAGATCTACCTGTTGGTGGCAAAATTTTCTTGTTCTCTTTCTCATTCTCCATCTGTTTCTCTTTCTACTTCTTTTATTCCCTCTTGAATGATTGGTTTTATAGAGGTCATTTTCTAAGTTCAGATTAATCAACTTTTTTAAGGCAAATGCACAGGGCTAAAGAATATTGTATTTTAGGTGGAGTCTAAAGAAAATTTTCCACTCACAGGTAATAGCTTAAAATATTGTATGGCTTTTAAAAAATATTTAGGTTCAAAGAAACATCAAAATTTCTAAAGTAGTTCATGGAATTCATACATAGATAACTCTCAATTATACCTACTAATAGAGGAAAGTCCAAATGAAGTTATAAAACCTGCAATGAGTAATTTCAAATGCCTTTACTAAAATTTTATTAGGGCAATATCTGAACTGATATTCACAATTATTCTTTTCTTTAGCTTCTTCCCTTCTAGTTAAGGAGCTTCTAACGATCACAATGACATGGGTGAAAGAAGACAGAGAAAAATTTAGAATGTATACAAATTAAATTATATATAAAAATCAATCTTCAGATCTATGAACAATATACTTAAAAACCCAATTCTGTATTTTTGTATTAAATACAAGGTATATTGCAATAATACTTCTCTATCACATAGAGTTTGATGAAGAAGGGACTTTATTGGAACTAGTAATCCCCATCCAATGCCCCAAAAGTTAAAACCACTCAGCTTCACTGTAAAAATAATGCCAGAGTGAGCTCATATGACACTACCCCTAAAAATCTTCCAGAGTCGGAAAAATTATACATCTCCATTATTTTATTGGAAATAAACACATTTTTAAAACATTTCAGCTTTTTGTTCCTGCTTTTGTTTTGGCAAACAAGAACAACAAACAAAAATAGAAAGCGTGAGTAATTAAGATCAAATCAATCTATTATTTCAAGGGCTAAAATAAATTATCAGCAGTTGTATGGTGATAATGTGGCTGCACAGCTGGGAAGTTGGGCTGTCTTAAACTTTTAATTGTAATGAACGTCATTACCATGAAACTTTTTTTATGAAACAGTGCTATTTTATTCCACTGATACTGATTAATGTGTGTCATATATTACCTTTGAGTCCCATCAAGATTTGAAATCCATGAAATCTAAGATTTCAGGTATTCATGACAGAGAATCATGATATCTTAGAAACAGAGAAGACCAGTCTTTCTCCAATGCAACAATTCTTTGTGAAAATATCCAGGACAAATCATGGCTGAAGCCTCTGTTCGATACTTCTGCTGATAGAGAACTTACTTCACCAAGCTAATTGTTTCTCTGCAGTATTGTTGTATCTTAAAAGTCTATTTCGTATGTCTCCCAAGTTTACCATATCTGCTGATTTTATGTCCCTGGAGCATCACAGAATACATTCTTATTTCTATATCTACATTTTTAAATATCAGAAGAGGTTTGAATTCTGACTCTGTCACAATATTTTATGTCTCAGGCAAAGTTATTTAACCTTCTTGAATTTCAGCCTTTTTATTGGCAAAGTGGTAATAGTGCTATTTGCTTTACTTGCTCATTGAGAAATTGAAATGTAATTATGTGCAAATAGCATGTATTAGATAGTTGTCTGGCCCAGAGAACATCCTACACAAATGTTGTTTTCCTTTATTCCTCTCCTTTTCTGGCTTTTCTCTACTCTATATCATTCTTTTGACACTCTGTCTATATAAGTTCATTTTGGTATGTGTTCATATATCTTAGAGATATATGTGAGTGATGATTACACATTATATTCTGTTGGATGCGAACTCGAAGTTGGTTTTCCAGCTGTTGTGATGGATTCTTAGTGATTTATCTACATTCTCTTTTCCAATCTCTGGAATAAACTGTGCATCAATGAGATGACTAGCCAGGTTACACTTATCCAATATCTGATTATGGAATTCATTTCGTCATGCTGTTCCTTACTCTGGGCCCCGTTACATTCTAGTCCTTGGGTTTCTTTCTCCTCTATACCCCTTAATACTTTTTGGAGTTTTCCAGAGAGGACAAGGTTTAGGGTCTGGCTCATGGTTATAGGTAGAAGATAGCTTTTTATGATACCTGCCAGAGAAGTTTTAATTATGTAAATTCCTCATTATATAATTCCAATGGAGAAAAGTATATTCTTTAAGGATATACTGACCTTTGGTTTTAAAATCCCTTTTCCTAAAATTAATATGAAGTGGCATAACATATTTTGTCCAAAAGAGTAATTTTTTATAAATTTTCCCATGTAGTGAAAAAAATTATCATTACATAAATAAAGGCATAGATTTGACCTCATAATTTTGTAATTTTAAATGAAATAAATAAGTTATAGAGACCTGAATTCTAATTCTGGTTTTACCACTAACTAGCTGGCTGACGATGAGCAGGTCATTTTATTATCTTAAGACTCAGATTTCTTGTTTCTTAACAGAGGACTTTGGATAAGTGATTCTTAAGTTTATATCAGCTCTACAGTTCTATAATTTTAAAAAATTAGTTGCATTTCCATTTATTTATTCGTATTTTTAAAGATGCATTCATTCATATTTCATTATAACATTCATTTTTCTCTTTCTTCATTCCCCTTTTGTGTATGTGCTGGTTTGGCAATAGGACACGTCTGTTAAATTCTCATCAGGAGTTTTTACATATAAATTTGTGCTGGTCAGAAGGTATAGGAAGATAGGGATTTCCAACTAAATGTTAGGTCATTAGGGATCACTTTTGAACAGACTTACTTCAAAGAGGTTAGAACTTCTCTTTGTTATCAACACTAAGGATAAAAGCCAGGACACCGAAATCAATTAGCAAGACTTTCAAGACTCAGTCTGAGGAAGAAGTTTTAAGTTGCTTGCTCAGAAGTAGAAAGAGGTACATACAAGAGGGGACCACAGGTATATTTTTAAATTCAAGTAGTAAAAGTTTGCATTTAAACAGCAAAATTTCCTGGCAAGATGTTAGTTTACCCAGTAACTGACTTTTAACTTCTTTGGCTATAGACATTCTTCCTGAATGTCTAGATTATTAACGGATGGGAAAAATGGCCAGCATCTGTCTATCACCGTTCTCGGCCCTGAACATGGACACATCTGACAAGGCTGCTATCCAATCATTCAAGTGTGGCTAAGGAAGCTGTTTCTGCCCCGCAGTCTGTTCCTTGCTGACTGCAAATCGAGTTTGTCTTCTCAGGGCCAGTAGGGCCACCCGTGGAGCCTGTCACTCAGCAATTAGCTGAGACGTGGTCACTTTGCCTTCAATGTTACATCATGTCTTTAATCAAATTTATATTTTTCACTTCTGGAAAACTCATGGTCTTCCTCCTGTTCATTTCTAAATGTTAGAATAGTACTTCTGTCTTCTTTGTGTGTGTGTGTGTGTGTTTGTTTGTTTTTGATTCATAAGCACCAGTAGAATCCTCAAGCCAAAGAGCACTAGCATCTGGACACCCATTTTTTATAGTGCCCTTATTTTACAGAGCAAAAGAAGAAAGGCTTACATAAGGAAGTGACTTGCTCAAGGCCAAAAAGAGAAAGACAGAGCTGGAATGATGTCACATTCCTTGACTTTTAGTCCCAAGGGCTTTTCCTGCCTCTACGCTTCAATATGATCCCTTGAATGAGTTGTATTCTAATCTTTTATTTTTTTTTAAATAGGCATCCTGCTATGGTTGGCCCAGTATGACCTTCACAGCTCATTATTATCATTGATCCTCAAATGATGAACTTGATAAATAGTAACAAGTAAGGTAAATCATTATGGTTACACATGCTGTCTTTTTTTCCCACCAATTTTGCTTAAAGTGCTAATCTGATATGGAAAGAGTACTTTACAAAAAAGCACACTCATATATTTGACCACTTTAATATATTTTTCCCATTAAGATAAATCTGTGAATTCAGCAAAATGATTGCATCCAAAGGCTGACAATGACTGTGGTAACAGGTTCAACTTGTCATATGGAAATACTTATTTATACAAGTGTAGATGAGAAATGGTCAATCTAAGCATCCTGAATAAGAGAGTGATGCCTTAGATATACTCTCTAAATTTTTTTTTTTTTACTGAATATTTCTTTAAATTTGTTCAAAGCCATTTCAAACATAAGATTTTATTCTACTTTTCATCCCACTCTGCAATGCAGTTATCAAGTTTTTGGTTAATGCTGCAATACCTTAACATTTTACATTGAATTGAAATGCCAGACATTTAACTTAATTTAGTATATATTTTACTTATTTGATGAAGAATTTTAAGCCACTTTCAATACAAATAAAATACAAATTGAAAATCAGGAACATATAAACCTGAAAAATACAGATTATAAAGGCCAGTTTAGATATTAATTGAATTTCACATTCACCTGTCAGCTTCCAAAAAGCAAAAGCAAAAAAGAAATCATGTATACATTGTGCAATATTTATATAATATCAAAAATACTTGGGCAATATTAAAACTGTCTAGACTTCTAAAGATAAAAGTACACTAATATGGTTTACATAAATGTATTGAAATTATTTATTTTCTCTTTAGTAATTGAAGAGGCATTTGGGATATGGCAAGGCCTCGGTATAATTATATTAAATATCTTCTGCATAGCTGCACTGTGAATGATTCAGTATATATATATGCCCAATTGCCCAGTATACTGGCATCTCTGAAATACTAGCATAGATTATCTCTAATATCTTTTTCAGCTCTAATTCCATAGAAGCTATGAGTGAGCAACGTTTGTGAATTTCAGACTGAAATCTTGTTCCAGGCATCCAAACAGTGCCAGATACACCATAACAGGTATCCAATAAGCATGAGGCACAGATAGTCTTACTGACTTCTTTGGATAGCTTTTGCCTTACTATGTTGAATTTGATGAAGTCAGGACTTTCTCATTTGGAGTTCCTTTATTTCTGGCAATTCCCAGACTCCTTCCTCCCCAGGATAATTTTCTTCATTGCTCCAAGTCAGGTTATGGAATAAGTGCTTCCCCGAGGGACGAGAAAGTTATTTGAAAGAGACTGAAGTCTGTCAGATAAGTGAAACCGTTTATAAATACCTTGCTTGGAACTGAGAGAGAAGAAGGTTTTCAAATCAAAGTGCTAAATTAAGAAGCTTAATTTTGGCACTTCAGCTGAGTGAGTTGTTTATGGGAGGGTTTATGCTGACAATTCCCCCACATCCACAGGGGGGATCAGGAGCAGAAACTGATAAGATAGCTTCAAGGAGAAGGAAGGACTGTCTCACTCCAGCAGCTCTGTCTTCAGAAAGCATGTGACAAGTGCTGAATCTGGGTCCGTTTCAGTCTCACGCTGGTACACAGATAGCTACAGCATCCTGACTTCCTCCACAAGGTACCCTCCTTGGAGGGACAGAGGCAACTTATGTTCCTTGTGAACTTCTCCGATTTATCATTACAAAAATAATAAGAAAGTTCTCTGTCAGTTGGAAGGAGAAAGACATTGTTTTTGAACATAAAGATACTACATTGGGATTTAGACTGTAACTCGGATTCTAACAATAACTTGTGACGAAATTTGTTTACTGACTCTGGAGCAGATTTTCTCATCTGAAGATGGGAGTTAGAGCTTTTCTGTAATCTCCATAATGCTTTGTACCTTGAGAAATAGCTTATCTTATCATTTTAGTATTAAATATATTCCAAGAGTATTTCAGTATATTTATGTAGTGAAGTCTTAAAAATCAATTTTAGCACTGGATTTAATAATTTCACTCTGGAAATTTCCATAAGAAATGAGAGACATTTGTAAAAATATTTATCAGAATGTTTATTTCAGCATTATTGGTAGTGGTAAAATTAAGGAATAAACTAACTTCATAATAAAAAGTGATTGAACATATAAATTGTTTATCTATATGAAGGCATAAGGTACACCTCTTTAAATTCATATTGCTGAAAAATATTCAATGGCATTGGACATATACAAGGTGAATTCCAGATAACAAAATGAGATTACAGACAGTAAGGATCTATCTCAATTTTGTCAAAGATAAAAATGAGTGCTTAAAAACATATGTGTGAGAGATGGAATAGAAAAAAAGGAATGGAGAACTCTGTTTTGAAATTTCAGCAGTGTTTATTTCTGTTTTGGTAGTTATCGGTGATTTTATCTATTAATATTGTATTCTATAATTTGCAACGTTTTGCAGTGAAGACTGATTAAATTCATAATCAGAAATAAACATGATTAATTTCACTTAACTATTGAAGGAAAAAATGTATAGACTCTCCCTTTCTTTCACCTCTTACTTTCTAATACTTCAGAAGCTTGAAGAATGATCTTCAAGTGACAAACAAAATGCTATCTCAACAAGTTTCCAAAAGTTGAAATTACTCTCATTTATTTTTGTATAAACCATAGATGTCAGGGCTACTGGAGACTCCAGAAGCCCTTTGGTTTTCTCAACTCATGTTACTGAGTCTCAGAAAAGCAAATGACATGTCAACTATAATAAAACAATGGTCCAAGTAGTTACAAATTTTCAGAATCTAAATTTTCGAGACCAGACTCAGAATGAAGTATATAGTACAAAGCCATCTGAAAGGAATGCAGTAATGTAAAAAGAAGTAAAACTATTAAATGATCTAAGATACTAAATTTTTTAAATTTGAGAGGTATTTACACCAATTTCAAGTGAAAGGCTCAAATACCTTTCCAATTATAAATAATACAAATAGAGTATTTTGGTTTCATAACCCTCGGTGAATATGAAGTGGCTCATTCCACTAGATTTTTGTAGAAACATACCCGGTTATCATGGTGCTTGAAAAGCATTTTATTAAATTCTCAACAATCTAACTAAAATGGTAGATTTTCATTATTGAATTTGGAAAATTATATGCATTTACCTCCATCTCTCAGTTCAAGATGAAATTTCTGGTCATGTGGTATTGTAGTTCCGTGACCGTGGTTTGACCATTTGTGGCCAGTGTTTGTCCCTAGGACACAAGTCACATGGGGCACAACATGGCTGACATCCAGAAAGATCAGGAGAACCACACAACTGCTTTGGCACCCCTTCAAGAATTGCTCAGCAAGAAGCTCGTGATTGCTCACCATCTGGTTGAAAACCATGGTAATAATTTGTTTAATATTAGAGTTAATATGATGTCTGTCAGTAGGAAGCATTTTGTGGATTGTAATCACCATCATAGTCCATGTTAGGTAGACTCTTACCTTTGTTTTCACTTGCTCATTAGTCTCTTGGAAATTAATTCTGGGGTATCGTCTCCCACGGTCAGTGTATTTTTTTAAATTAGAAATTGAAATTTAACATACCTAGTTCTTTATAATCTTAGATATTAGAGGAATAGATAAATTAAAAGGATTACATAGAATTACTAAATTTTAATGCTTCTGAGGAGTTTAGAAGTTATTAGTCCTGAGTTTGTCCACATGATTCCAAATGTGAAAAGTTCTATCCAAGGCCCTGAATACATTTATTTATTATAGTTTTTAGAAATATGTCCACCTTTATTATATGTTATACAAGTTAACATCTCATACCAGGATGAAGAAGCTGAGGCTTAGGAAGATGAAGAAACATTCCTAAGGCAATAGTAGCAGAACAAGGCCCAGGACCTCATTTTTGACTCTGATTCCATGTGTTTTCTTTTATGCTGACTATACTTGCTCATACTTCCTGAAAGTTTTTAATATGGCTCTTGGGGGTTGGAGGAAATATGGAAAATTTTTGAAAATCGAGTGCATAAAAATAAAGTTTTAGGCAGTTCCAAGATGAGTTGGTTACATGCCTGATTTTATAGGCTTATTCCATTGGTGTCTTCATCTGTTGTTGCTGAAGCCCTGTAGCTTTATTTTTTCACTATGTCTCCTACAGACCAAAGAGCTTTCCTCCTCTTCAAATACCTGACCTGGGTTTTCTTTATAATCATTTCAAAACCAGAATAGAAATAGTGGTGCTTAAAATAGTTCATATACTATATTTTCTTCTTATAGATTCTCTCTGTATGGATCGAGGTAGCATGGCCAAGCTCTTACAGAGAAAATGTCTTTGGGTATAGACTTTGCGGTGGAAATGATGAACAGATATGGTCTGCTGTCCATAGTTCTGAAATGCCATTTTAAACTCGCCCTGCAAAAATGGATGACTTTAGCAACTTCTCCCAAGAAATCAAGACAAGATGAGAATAGAATTTTATGGGAAGGAAAATGGAGGAAGCGCCAGGTGAAGTGAAGAGAGAGAAGATGTGAGATAGGAATGGTCTCTCACTGATTGCAGAGAGTAAGACAAAAGAGACTATTCTTTTGATGTAGTGGTCAAAATTTTTGCAGTTTTGAGAAAAGACTGTTTTCCCTCCAGGCAGTTGGTGGGCACATCGCTAGCTACCATCTGCATCTATGTCTCCTTAATGATAGGCTTAGATCTTATACAGACAGGGTATTTTCTTCAGATAACACCATGGAGAAAACATTCCCTAGACGTTCATTTAAAAATAATCATAGACTTTCTGATCAGTTCCTGTAGATTTGGGGCACAAACCGGAGAGAATTGACGTTAACAATTAAAATGCTTCATACTTCAGACAGTCACCATGGAAAGGGGCTAGAGACACAAAACTGAATAACGAAATTTTTATTGCATAGATGAGTGAGAAAATCACTCTCACAGTTAGTTTTCATTGACTTCTGGGCATCATAGTAAATAATTTCTGTACATTAGTTTACTTGATCCTCAAAATGACCTTGAGATTGACTTTATTTTCACTGTTTTTTTTTTTTTAGGTGAGAAAACTAACAGAAGTTTGTAAAAATGTCCACAGACACATGCCTTATGAGCTTAAATTCATACCTTTTTGATTCCACAATTCATGTTCTTAATAATTCAGTAGTATGGGAGGATATGTATAACAGTGGACCTATGCAAAAAGTGATGACTGGGTTTCAAGAAGTAATAAAATTGTCAAACTTCTCTCAAGTCTGAACAAGGCAATGCATGGTAGTAAATTGAAGAGAAAGAGAAGGAAAGAGCAGACATTTATATCAAACCTGAGCTTTGAATGATAAGAAAAAGGTCACCAAGCACTGCAAATAGGGTCAAGGGCATGTGCAGAGTTCTAAAATGGCATGGAGTGCTTGCAGAATGATCAATTGTCAATATGGCTTTATTGTAAGATGCATGTTGAGAGTGTGGTGAATGGCGAGCTATAAATTGTTCTTGCGCTGTGATGTTGGACAAGTCATTCATTAACCTCCGAGGAAGCTAATACTTTACTGGCTGGATTTCATGGGGTTAATTCTATAAGGTCCTTTTGAAATACTATTTATACATCACTTTCCTTCTCCTCTTTTTCTGAAAACAATGTCACCTGCAATCTATTCAGTCAGCCTGGCTCTTCTCTTACCCTATTTATGGATTACTTTGGTCCTCTTCCGTTTCACTGTCTCTCTTCCACTAGCATCCAGGTAACTGTTTTATTGCTCATTTGCACCTTCACTAGAGACAAAAGATGTTACAGCCAAACGAAGCAACATTTTATTTCCTTGCAATTCTTGTAAAAAGTTTAGTAAGGGGAAAGAGTCAAAAAAAGTAATGGATACAGTAAGATCTGAGGATGTTCTGTACATTTCATTTCTCTATGCTATGCTTCTTTCCTTTAACTTTGTACACTTAAGATTTTGATTTGATTTTTTTTTAATTCTAAACATTATATTATGTTGTTTTCCCTCCACTCTTTCATTTTCTAGATAATGTAACTTAAGAAAATTAAATGTTAAACGGATTCCAATAAAAACTATATCAAGTTAGTGGCAGCGCTTCAATTCCAATTTCTAACCCAAATCTCCCAATTCCTTGATGTTGTGGTTTCAAACTCACTCCACTCTATACTCTTTAAATATTCTCATGGATTAGACACATCAGTCTAATAGGAAATGACTGCAGCTTCAGAATAATTGTATAATTCATCATCCAAAAAATAACACCTTTGGCAGTGAAAGGGGCATAAATGAAAATTAGTCCAGGGAAATAGGCATAATCCACATTGGTACAGGCAATCAGGAATGTTTGGGTATTCTCTACTTTAAGGAAATCAAAGAACAACTTAATATGTGGCCCAAAAAATACTGACTAGAGAGTCTCCAGAGCACAATACTAGTTGGCATCACTCTTCCCAACTTAATAATAATAATAATAATAATAATAATAATATGACCAGTGACATGTAGAGGCAATATTTAAAAGAATCCCATGGACTACTGGTAATCAGACAGTGTTTTTGAAAGCTGGAGTAGTTGGGTTCTGATTCCCTTATACCTCACAAAAAAAACTTCATTTATTTACCTCCAATTGATTCATTCGTTCATTCACTCATTCCCACGAAATGAGTACCTGCTAAGTTTCAGGTACTGTGTTACAAGTTGAGCCATGAACCAGGTACGGTCCCTGTCTTAGAGTCATTCACAATCTAATGAGGAACACAGATTAATAAACAAATATTTATGGTACAGAGGGATAAATGCCATCAGAGAAATAAACTATGGTTTGTGGAGTGCAAAGGATAGGGGAAAAAGTACTATATTCCCTGGAAAATTGACCAAGACTACAATAATGAATTTTCCAGGTGGAGATGGAAAAAGTAAAGCACAAACTCAGAAACATTAAATAATTTCTCTTAGGTATACTAGGTATGGCTGTGCAAGTTATCGTATCCATTAGGTTGTAGCCAGGTTGTTTACAAGGCTAGGGACTCTAGGCTTTATCCCATGCATAATAAAGAACCATTAGAGCTTTTGTCTTTGCTTTAAAGCAGGTAGGTGATACAAACACACCTGAGTTTAGAAATGTAATTCTTCTGGTAGTATTAAGGGAAGATGAATGTATACAATGTCTTTATCGTGCTTTCATGGCTTTTTTTGGAAACCTAAGTGTAATAATGCGGCACATAGTTAAACGATCCCATGTGTGAGGTGTTTGCTTTTGCCACCTTCTTTCCTCTCACTTTCGCTTCCCTTTTCCTTCAAGCTCTATTTTTGCCCTTAAACGTTTTCTTTTTCAGAGCCCCCTGTCACAGTACCCCCTTTTTAGGTTAAATCAGCATTCCTTTTGTCCTTCTGCTTTCCCAGAAAGTACTCTTGAGATTTCCTTACTTTGGTTTATTTTTTATTGTCAAGATGAAGCCAAATACACATTTTTTTCCCTCCTGTTATATTTTATTTTGCTTGATCTCCATTCTTCCTTGCAGTCTTTGATCAGAAAAAGAGAGCTGCCTGCATTATCATTAAATTTGCTGAGTCATCTGTAATTTTTTTTGAATGCTAAGGGTTTCAATGTCATTAGAGATGAGGTCCAAGTCTGCTTGGTTTTTGAATATATTTGAGTCAAATTACATATTCTAATTGTACATCCTAATTTTTAATGAAGCTGAAATGAGAAAGGGTCATAAAGGTGCATGTAGTTACAAAATCTTTCATGAGGTAATGAAGAAATAGTGACTCATATCTTTCAATATTAGATATTCCAGGGGGAAAATCTACTTTAAAAAGAAACCGGAAGAAAAATAGAAATGGAAATAAATATAGGAAAATCTGAGCTTCAAAAGGAATAGTATAATTTCAAAAGATGAATTAAAGCTTTTTTCCCCAAATAAATTATAGAATAATTATTCGCTTTATAGAAGTACAGTTAGTTTATGTGCATGCTGTGGTGTTCTCAGTGCCTTCTTTATTCTTTGTTGACTGACTTTAAATTTCTGATGGGTGTAGCAAGTTTTTAAAAGCGGCGAAAATATTTTTCTGCTCCTAATATTAGAAATATATTTCTCCATTTCGTGAATCTTGCCTTGAACATGTGACTAGCTTTGGCCAAAAGGACATTAGGAAACATGATAGAAGCAAAAACAGTTGAAAGGTACTTTCCATTCCTCTTGCTGCTTCTGGAACTCAGCTACCTTGTGAAAAAGACTGAGATAGCTTTCTAGATTCTGGAGAAAGATAGTTTTATTGCCAATCACCAGAAATGTGAGCGAGGTCATTTAGGACCAAGATATGCCCCAAGTCAACCCATTGCAGTTGTGTGAGTAAATCCAGCTGAGATGATCAGAACTGGTCAGCCGAGCTCAGTCCAAATTGCCAACCCATAGAATGACCAGATAATAATCAATTATTATTGTTTTAAGCCACTAAGTTTGAGGGCCATTTATCAACATCAAAAATTAACATAATGGCTTATTGCATTTCCGACTATGATAGCCTGAATTCTGAATTGGTCCCCAAGATTCTTATCCTCTGTATGACCTATATAATCTGGAACTATAAGGAATATCGCTTCTATGATAAGACAAAGGTGAAGGAATTTTGAGATGTGATTAAGGTCTCTGATCAGCTGACTTTGAGTTAATCAAAGTGGAGATTCTCCTGGGTAGGCCCAACCTGATAGGTTGTGCCTATTAAAGAGATCAGAAGACTTGAAGCAGAAATAGATGCTCTTCTATTGGCCTTGAAAAAAGAATCTGCAGTGCTGTAGAGATGATCACATGACAGGGAACAGTGGGCAGCTTTCAGAGATAAGAACAGCCCTTCCTACTCCTGTGGCTGCCAGCAGGGAAATGAGAATCTCATTCTTTCAGCTGAAAACTTTCAACAACCAGCAGCTTGGAAGAGGCCCCTGAGTCACAGATGAGATCACAGCCCCAGCTGGTCTCTGGGTTTCAACCTGATGAGACTCTGAGCAAAGCACCCAGATTCCTGAACTTCTGACTCATGGAAACTGTGAGATAATAATTTGTGGTAATTTGTTATGCAGCGAGAGAAAACACAACCTAGCCCTTCAACTATTAGATATAGTCAGAATTGTGAATTGCAGAGAGGATCCAGCTACAGGTTTCTTTAGCAGGTTGTAAATCTTGGTAACAGAGAGAAGTGAAATTCCTTGGCTAGAAGAAGGCCATTTTTCTCTACCCCTAGGCTCACGGTCAATGTAGCCCCCTTCATGTCATGTGAATATAAAGAGAAGTGGAAGATTTTATCTATAAGTGATGATCTCTTCAAAAGCTAATGTTCAGTTGGAATCAGAGGATTAGATTATATGACCTCTTGAGGGAATTTCTTGCCCTCATAATGTTGTGGCTCAGAATAAAGTCATATATATTTTTTTGGCCCTAAAAGTGCTGAAAGGCACTCAAAATTATAAGTCAAAGTGCATGACTGATGGGCTTGTTGATGTTGAAAAGAAAATGACTCGTTCTCTATTATAACACAAACAAAAGGAGCGAAACTTCCACCAAGAAAAACAAAGACTAGAGGAAAACTGTCTTCTGATAAAATAAATGGCATAATGAAGCCAGTAAAAGTCCCAGCTGGTTACAAACACGGATACAGACTAGCCAGATCTCCATGTGGCAGAATGGATGCAGAGCTTCCTTTGACAGAACAATGACAAGAGATTTCAGTGAATATGCATTGATTTAGCAGGGCCTCGGACAAATCCATCTTTCCTGAGTGGCATATACAAGTTCCCTGTCATTAAGTACAAATCAAAGCATTTAAAATGCATGCAAGAAAAATTTTTCAATCCTGCAAGGCTTAGCACCATGCAGAGAGCACCATAGGGCATCAAATTTTTATAGCGTTATTCCTATACCACTTGCCTGGATTCATCTCACTCTCCACTCCCTAATTTGCACTTGATTCTTCTAACTTCTGACCTTTTGATGTGTTCACCCTGGCACTTTTCTAGTTCTAGCCTTTGCTTCTTTTCTTGAATATGATGTATGCTTTCCCTTGAGTACGCTGTCTTTATCCCGTAACATATTATGCCGAGCTCTTCAGTCATTTTAGGTGCCCATCTTCTCCATTAAGAATGCTTCCATTAGTTCATCCCAGATTCCCAAGCAAGACATAGGCATTATCACACAACATGCAAACATCATTCTCATTCTCACATGATCATTCTAATGCTTTGAAAAGTCTCTGGCTTGTCTTTATGGAGAATGAGGACTTTGAACTAGGACTAGTGAGAGAAGTTATGCAGTCATTTAATGGATTTTAATTAAGCACCTATTGTGTTTAGGGCATAATTTTAGGAATATATCAGTGAACAAAGCAAAGATCTCTACCATCTTAAGTTATTAAGATGTAATATTTATTGGCATATTACTATAAAATTGGTATCAAGAAATGGGAGATTGGAATCCAAATAAGGATTTAAGAACAGAATTGATTTCTTATTAAGTGTAATTAGACTAGGAACTTTATTTACATTATTTATCTATTTTAATCCTCCTAAAAACCACCTGAAGTAGGTATTATTACCCCCAATGCCACATGCACATATTAAATAGTGAAATTTGCATTTGAACCTGTAAGGTCTTGATTATAGGGTTTGCCTGGAGCCATGAATAAACAGTGTGATAGAAGTTAAAGAGCATGTAATTTCAAGGCAAAAAGACCTGAATTTAAAACTTTCTCTGCCAGTTACTGGGACTGTGACTTTTGTGGCCTCTCAGATAATGACCCCTATTAACTATGATCTTCCATGGTCTAAACAACATAGATTTGAGATGGTTGTGCTGGGCTCTCTCATCAGTTTGTATTTCTAGTTAGTGCAAACCCCAAAGAGCCTAGTCACATAGCAGCCATCTCTAGAGGCAATGCCGACTGACAGAACCTTAAAAGAACTTCTCTCACCAGTTCATTTTACCTCCAAAGTGAGGGGTAGACCCTCAGTCTATCCTCTCTCCACCATATCACTCCATATCTTCTTTATCAATGGTTTTATCTACTACAGCTTGTAGTAGACACTGTCACTATTTGAAAGACTCTACATAAGAAGCCAGAGGATATTAGTGAGGTGAATCTATCAACATGAAGAACATGGTTATGATGAAAAAAGTAGCTATATTCTAATGGAATTAGTGCCAGCAAAATCTTCACATTAGAGAAACTCTCAAAGATATTTTATGCCATTGAAGTAGCAAAAGATAAAATTTTGGAGGGAGACACAAACAGAAATGTACATAGCAATTTGCCAAGGTATAGAAAAGATGTTCACTCCAAATTTTAAGTTGTACTACAAAAAAACCAACCAAACAAACAAAACAAAGAAATAAAAAACAAACAAACAAACAAACAAAGAAAACCCCTTCAAACTATTTTGATATAAAGAAACAAAACAGTTTAATTCTAAGGCTTTCCAATGTTTTAAATTACAGTGTACTAATAAGTATTAGTTTTGCTGTTTTATTTTTCATTTCCCTATACATCTACAATAGACGGTAAAAGAGTTTTTGATGTTTTGACAAAAATTTTTAATGATTATAGAACAGTCATAATGTTTCCATTAATTATTAAGTTTGCTTTGCAGGGTTTCAGCTTACATGGTCAGTTTTACACTCCTGCACAGCCATACAAATCAAGAATTGCCCATACTTGTTTCTCTCTTCCGACATATAGAAGCCTCCCGCCCCACTCCTTTTGGTTAAAGTGGCCTGACTGGTGGCTATATTAAGCGTCCCCTATCTTTACCTCATAGTTATTCTCCTCCAGAATAGTACTATACGGTTGTAATTCATTGCTGTGGTCTAAGCAGTGACCTGATATTGGTAACCTACAATAATACATTTCTTGCCTGGCTTCACACCTGTACACTCACCCTACATGAAGTGCACAGCTTGGAGAGCACACTCACCACTATGCCATCCTTATACATTCATCACTAGTTGTATTAGTTTCCTAGAGTTGCAGTAACAAAGTGTCACAAACTGGGTGACTTGAAACAACAAACAACAGAAACTTATTGTCTCACAGTTCTGGAAGCTAGAAGTCCCCAAATCAAGGTGTTAGCAAGACCATGCTCCCTCTGAAACTTGTAGGGAAATCCTTCCTTACCTTTTCCTAACTTCTGGTGGTTTGCTGACAATTATTGGCATTTCTTGGCTTGTTGCTGCATAATACCATTTTCTGGCTTTGTCACATGGAGATCTTTCTGCTTGCCCCTGTCTTTTAAAAAGGACACAAGTCATATTGGATTAGGGGCCCATCCTACTTTAGTACAAATTCATCTCAACTAATTATATCTGCACCAACTCTATTTCTAAATAAGGTCCCATAACATTTACCTTTACTGTCAATGTGCCATGTGAACTAGCTATAGTCCAAATAGTTGACTCATAAGACCTTCCCTCTCATAGCCTCCATTGCTTCAATAGTATATTTAGGATATTAATTCCTAGTCACAGAGTAGTTATAAGGATTAATTTACCGTATATATAATGCATGTGTCAAAAGATCATGGCTCCTTAAACATTAGTTCCTTCTGAGTACCTGCCTACTCAAACATTTATAAATTAAATCATACCTTGAATACTTGACATTTACTGCCTATATTATTGATAAATGCCACTGTCTATATTGGGTCACCTAAGTAGATTGGAAAAAATAATAATTATGTGTGTAATATATGATTTTGTATCTCCAGAGAACCTAGGGGATGGCTAGATACAATAGAGATGTTTTTAAAAGCTTTGTTGGGTATTCTAACACTGAATAAAGTTATCTGCATATAAATGCATATTTTGACCCTGGTTGCTGAATAATTAGATCAAAATAAAAATTAGAATTCATAATTGAAATTTGAAAGAAGAAATAGAAACCAGCAGAACTATTACACACAAAAGTATTTTCTTTATTTCTGTTGGAATAACATGGGTATATGATTACTAAACAAAACTAGTAATAATTTTCTCTGCAAAAGTCTTTTTGTTCATGGGAAAGTAAACAGATTACAACAAGAAAAAATAGATAATAGAATAATCACATATTAAAGAAATTGAATTCAGTTAACACTTTTCCAGAAAGGAAAATCCAGTCCTAGATGTTTTCTCTTGTGAATTCTACTAAATACTTAAGAAAAAGTATTAAAACTAATTCTACAAAATATGTTCTAGAAAATATAAGGGAGCACTTCTGAACTCTTTTTATGAGGTCAGGTCAGCATTACTCTATTTACTGACAGCAGATAAAAATGTTGCAAGAAAAGTACAAAACAATATAACTTATGAATATAGACATAAAACCCTCAAGAAAAATATTAACTAACTGAATCTAGCAGTGCGTAAAAATATATGGTGCAAAAAGTGGGGGTTATCTCAAGAACGTTGGTTCCAGGTTCAAAATTTTATCGACGTCATTCATCATGTTATCTGACAAATGAAGAAAAATCATACAATCATCTCGATCAATTCAGAAAACCATTTGCTAAAGCCCAGTGGCCATTCCTGATTTTAAAATCTCCCAGCAAACTTTCAAGAGAAGGAAGCTATTTTAACCTGATAAAGAACACCTATAAGAAACCAAAATAACCAAAACTAAACAAACAAAAATGCAGCTAACATCATGTTTAATCACGATGGCAGATTAAAAATTTCCCCCCTAAATTTAGGAACAAATATAAGATCTGCCCATAATACCCATGGTGCTAGATGTCTCAGCCTGTGCAAGAAAGCAAGTAAAGGCAATGAAAGGCATCCAAATTTGAGAGAGAAAAGTATTGCAGATGTCGTGCTTCTCTACATTTTGAATTCCAAATAATCTACAAAAAAAGATCCTAGAGGTTACAAGGCTGTAGGATCTACGTTAAAGTATAAACGTATCAAGTGTATTTCTCATATGCTCTAGCAATGATCAAAAGGAATTTGAAATTAAAAAGTAGTCTTTTGAGGGAACGTCTGCTTTCTGATCTGACTGTAGGGAGCTTGGAAGTCATCACCTCTGTCCTCACAACAAGCAAAAAACAAACCAAACTGAAAAGTAACAACTCCTCTTAGATTCGTCAGACAATTAAGGTCACAAGGTAAACTGTTTTCCTGAAAATTAGAGACAGATAGATGGTTTGAGAGAATCATAGCTCATTGGAACAGAGCCCAGATGCAGAAATTGCTGCTGGAATTAGTACCAGAGTAAAAAAACTTGAACTGTAGGTAATGAATTGCTGGAGGCTCAGTGCACAAGCTGGAGATTTAAATAGTCTAAGGGGTCCCCAGTGTTAGCAACACCCCTCTGTGGCTTCATGAGGCGTACCTCCAGGAGCCCTATCAGATTTTCACAGTGGAGGTGAGGGAGAAAATCCCTTTGTGCTTCTGGTACTAGAAAGGAAAAAGTGTTAATTTTGAAATATGTCTGGAACATTCTGTTCTTCTTAATAAGACCTTCTCACTAGGGAAAGTATTTTATCAGGGCTAACTGATCTAATGGAAGGGAAATACCCAACTCTAGCCCTGCTCTGACTTTTCTGTCTCACCCAGGGAAGAGGACTGAGAAGCATTCTTCAAGGGTACAGCCCAGAGGCACAGGCTAAGAAGCCGAGACCTAATTATATAGGACCTCAGTATAATGCACCAACACATCTATTGGACTCCTGCGTAATAACACGAGCTTGTAATGGAAAGAATTATACATTGAAGACTTTCTTTAAGAACACCTCTCTAGGAAAACACAAAGACAACAGGGGACACTAAGGACACCTGAGGAAAAATTTTAGCCTCCAGCAGCTACAAGTAAAGCAAATAGAAAATGCAGCCCAACTCCTAGTCGTATAAACATAAGCCCTCATATTAAAGGCCTTTTTACCACAGTTTCTTCAACCCAGCACATCATATCCAACTTTCAATGAAAAGTTATAAATATCCTAAAAGACAAAAAACAGTTTGAAGGGAAAGAGCAAGTATTAGAGCCAGGCTCAGATATGGAAATGATTTGGGAATTATCAGACTGAGAATTTAAAACAACTATGATCTGACATGGTTCTCTATGTAGAAAATCCTAAAGACTCCACAAGAACACTACTAGGAACAATAAGCACATATGGATACAAAATCAATGTTCAAAAACCCATAGCATTCCTATACTCTAATAATGAAATGTCACAGAAAGAAGTAGAAAAAAATAATTTATTTCGCAATTGCAACAAAAAGAATAGAATACCTAGGAATAAATTTAATGAAACATGTGAAGAACCTATATAATGAAAACAAGACCCTATTAAAGAAATCAAAGAAGATACAAAGAAATGGAAAGATATTCCATGTTCTTGGATTGGAAGAATCAACATAGTTAAAACGACCATATTACCTAAAGCATTATACAGATATAATGCAATCCCCATCAAAATCCCATCAGCATTTTTTAAAGAAATAGAACAAAAAATCATCAGATACATATGGAAGCATAAAAGACCCCAAATTACCAAAGCCATCCTGAGAAAAAAGAACGGGGCTGGAGGCATCAAATTATACTACAAAGCAACAGTAATCAAAACGGCATGGTACTGGCAGAAAAACAGACACACGGACCAGTGGAACAGAATCGAGAGTCCAGAAGTAAACCCATATTTATATGGAAAAATAATTTTTGACTCAAAAGCCAAAAACATACAATGGACAAAGGAAAGCCTCTTCAATAAATTGTGCTGAGAAAACTGAAAAGCCACCTGCAAAGGAATGAAACTAGACTGTTGCCTATCACCACACACAAAAAATAACTCAAAATGGATTAAGGACCTGAATATAAGACCTGAAACAATAAAATGCATAGAAGAAACATAGGAACTAAACTCAAGGACTTTGGACTTAAATAGGATTTTATAAATTTGACCTCAAAAGCAAAGGAAGTAAAAGCAAAAATAAATGAATAGGACTACATCAAACTAAAAAGTTTCTGCTCAGCAAAAGAAATCGTCGACAAGGTAAAGAGACAACCATCCGAATGGGAAACATATTTGCAAGCATTGCCTCTGATAAGGGCCTAATATCTAAAATATACAAAGAACTCATGCAATGCAATAACAACAAAAAAGCAAGTGATCCAATCAAAAAATGGACAGAGGACCTGAACAAACACTTCTCCCTAGAGGAAATATTTTCTATATAGAGAAAATATTTGAAAAGATGCTCAACATCGCTAGCTATTAGGAAAATGCAAATCAAAGCCACAATGAGATACCATCTCACACCTGTTAGAATAGCTATAATCAACGGGACAAGTAATAACAAATGCTGGAGAAGGTGTGGAGAAAAAGGAACCCTCATACACTGCTGATGGGACTGTAAATTGGTACAGCCACTATGGAAAACAGTTTAAAGGTTCCTCAAAAAACTAAGACTTGATCTACCATATGATCCAGCAATCCCTCTACTGGGTATTTATCCCAAAGACTTGAAAACCCATATCCGAAAAGATATTTGCACACTGATGTTCATAGCAGCATTATTCACGGTAGCCAGGACATGGAAGCAACTGAAGTGTTCTATGATAGATGATTGGTTAAAGAAGGTGTGGTACATATATACAATGGAATATTACTCAGCCATAAAAAGAGATGAAATACTGCCATTTGCAACAACATGAAGAGACCTCGAGATAATCATGCTAAGCAAAATAAGCCAAACAGAAAAAGTTGAAAATCACATGATATCACTTATATGTGGGATATAAACCTAAAAGCAACAAATGAAGAGAACAAACAGACTCATGGACATGGACTATAGACTAGTGGTTATCAGAGGGTAGGGGTTGGGGGAGGTAGATGCAGTAGAGGGGGTCAAATATAAATGGTTAGAGGGAGGGCAAAGTGAGTAAAGGGGATCAAATATATGGTAGCTGAAGGAAACTGGACTTTGGGTGGTAAACACACCATAGAATATACAGGTGTCAAATTATAATGTACACTTGAAAATTATATAATTGTATTAACCAATGTTGCTCCAATAAACTTAATTTTTAAAAAGTTAAAAAAACAACTATGATCTGCAACTAATATAATAGTGTATGTTAACTATATTTTAATAATTAAAAATAATTAAAAATAATAATAGGTGGCAAGGGCACCTATTATTAAAAATAAAAATAAACAGCTATGATTAATATGCTAAAAACATCATGGAAAACATGGTCAAGATGTAAACACATATGGATAAAATAATCAGAGAGATGAAAAAAGTAAGAATTAAAAAAAGCTAGAAATAAAAAACGCTGTAAAAGAAGTGAAGAATGGCTTGATGAGTTCAATGGACTAAGCATTGTAAGGAAGGAATCAGTTAGTTTGAAGAAATGTCAATATGAATTTCCAAAATTAAAATGCAAAGAGAAAGAAAATGAAGATGAAACAGGATATTCAAAAATCTAAGGGACGATTATAAAAGGTTTAACATGCATGCAACTGGGAATACCAGAAGGAGAAGAAAGAGAGAGGATAGGAAGAAGTATTTGAAGTAACAATTGATAATTGTCCAAAATTAATGGCATACACCAAGCCACACATCCAGGAAACTCAGAGAGAACCAAGCAGGATGAAAAAAAATACACTTAGGGCAATGTCATATTAAAACTACAAAAAATCGTAAGACAAAGAAAATCTAAGTGGAAAGAAGCAAGAAAAAAAAAAAAAGCCACTTTGTCTTGCAAAGAACAAAGATAAAATTACATAAGATGTCTCTGAAGAAACCATGCAGGAAAGAAGAGAGTGAAGCAAAATATTTGAATTGTTAAAAGAAAAAAAAAAACTAGCCGAGAATTCCATGTTCATTAGAATTATCCTTCAAAAAGAATTAATCTTTTGAAATACATTGTATTATTCCCATTTTTAAGATGAGGAAAACAGAGCCATTAAGAATTTAAATGAGTTGCCCAGAATTTGGAAGTCAAGAGCCAGACTTTGAACATAGGTCTTCAGATATTGAATCCACTGAGTATTTTCTGCCCCTCCCACTGGTACAAATGAAGCAAAATAGTCTTACGTCAATCAATATTTTAAATTACCTATCAACTGCTGTCTGAAAGTGGAAACAAAAAGTAACCACAGTTACTTTCAACAGTTTCGTCAAGTGCAGAGGTGAGAGAACACTTGGCACCTCTGAGGAACTAAAGGGCTGTCACAAAGCCTGGGGTCACAGGGCATGGGGACAACAAAGACAGCAGAGGCCAACAAGAAGGCCCTTAGTGTGGAAGCCACATCAGCTATGTTGAGGAATTGGGACTTTATTTAATATTTCTAAACTGGTTGATGGACTAATTAAATATATATATTTTGAAGGCTCTTTCTTGCTGTTTTTTTCTTGCTGTTTTTTTGAAGTCTCTAATAATTATGCTACCAACAGACTTAGCTTTTCCTTTTGCGTGCTTTGTAGGTGCTCAATATATTTTAGTTGAATTTCATGGATAATTCTACTAACAATCTTTTTTCTTGTTTGTTTTATATTTATGTCCTGCCTATTTCCAAAAGGATTTGGGGCATACTGCAGATAAGGTATTTATGGGAATATTTCTTCACAAAAACACATTGGTTTATGAAACTGCAAGACTAGCATTGGGAGGTATCATTTACTCATTCCTAAATAATGATCATGGATTTCTACTAATTATAAGCTCTTTGAGCCTAGAGATGTTGCTCCATTAGTAGATGCTCTATTCGTGTTTAGTAACAAGTAAATTAATGAATGAATGTTTTCTTGAAGATGTAAGGTATGAATTACTTGCATACAATGGCAATTAGTGGCTAAACACTGACCAACATGTAAAACGGTACATGACGCAATCTTTTTCTGAGTCCCTTGAAATCAAATAGGGGAGGTTATATACCCACAAACACACAAAAATATTCACACCATCACACATGTACTTCAAACTGAAGGCTGAGAGTAATAAGCTCTTATATGAGAACTATAGTGTGTACATTCCCTAATGCAAAACACAATATTTTTTTTCAAATCAGCCCAATTTGCAAAAGTTCAGATGCAAACTCTAAAGCCTTGGGGGTTTTTCTGTCACTGCGTATATTACATTTTTGAAAAATAACTGCAGGATGATTTAATTAATTGTCTCTTCTTTCAGTTTTCCATCTAAAGTAGATGAATACCTATGCATCCCACAAATCAATGAGCCCAGGAACTTCCTACGGATAGATTCACACATCTGTAGTTTAAAGCCAGTTTGTATTAGAGGGGGAAAATATATTCCCATGAGGAATGTTTAAAGGATCAATTCATAAGCAAAGAAAACATGCTATTCTCAGCAAGGAAACTTTATTTTTCTTCTGTTGCCATGATTAATTACACACCATAACTCGGAGAATGTTTTTAAAGGGCCACAGTCAATCTCTTAAGACCCACAAGTTGACCTGCATTAAAAGCTGAGGAGGAATTGGGCACTAATTCTGAGCAGCTTTGTGTAACAGGCCTGTTGTGTGAGAAATTATGGATAATAATAAAAATGCACAGCCTGTGTATAACACTTAACTTAGGCAGTGTTGCCCCACCTCTGGTGACTGATTCCACTAATGAATCACAGTTAAAATAATCAAATCTCTTTTACCTGAGAGTATTACCCATTATACTGCAGTGAAAACGAGGGCGAAATGGCTTCGGTAGAATTTCAGTGAGGCTTGGCTCCTCCAGATTCCTTCTTCTAACCAATACATTCACAAATGTGTTTCTAAAAGGAAATTATAAAAGAAGATACTCATTCTAAGTCTTATGTTGTTCTTTTCCCCATTCAGCGTTCACACACATATACATTACATTGTGTGTTCACCACCCATAGTTAGGTTTCTTTCTGTCATCACATATTTGACTCCTTTTACCCCATCTACCTCCCCTGTCCCTCTCCCTCTCCCCCATCTGGCCCTACCCTCTTGTTCAATTCAGTGTTTAAAGTCTCATTCAAATATTTAGACTCTGCATTCAATCACACGCGCACGCAGGCGCGCGCGCACACACACACACAAGGAGAGTGAGAGAAGCATAGTCTTTCAAAGTTAGGACCTGTATGTAGTAAGGATGAGGGTAATAAGGGTATAAGGGTATGTAGTTTCTCTCTTTTCTCTTCCTACCTGTCTGAGCTTTCCATCTTCTATCCTACTTCCTTGCTGACTTTTCAATTCTCGGAAGTCAGAGCCTTCTCCAAGTATCAAGCCGTGTCCTGAAACAATCTGACAATCCCATAGCCCAACTCTACTTTCTTCACATTTTGCAAAATGAAGGGTCTTGGCCATACCTCTTTAGTGAAGTGATCTCAAGGGGACCTCCTCCATACTCTATATCCACTTATGTCATTTGTTTTCCATGATGCTGTACTTGCAAGACTAGGATATAGGCTTTTAGTGCTGATTGTTCACCCCTCATCTCTGAACAACTTCCCCTACTATACAAAGCTATTCACTCCTACCCAAGACTATTTAGATAATAGCCAGTTTGGTTTCAGTTTCAGGCATATGAACTCAGCCTTTACATAGTGACCCCCCAGCCATCACAAGAAATGAAGCATGCGCTCTGCCCACCTATATGTGGAGAAAGGTTGGAGATACCTATTCCATCAGTCTTTTCCCCCATCTTTCAGACTTTATCTTCACTGGTACATTCCCAGCAATGACCTGGGATGGGATCTTGAAAAAATTTAGAATCGATTCCAGTTTGTCTACTTCACAGGCCTCTGGATGAATGGAAATTATTTGAAAACTCATAAATGTAAAAAGACCTACTTACCTTACTACCATAAAAGCTTAAGTCTTCGTTTTGATACTTCAAATCAACCACACTGGGGCAGTGTATGGAGGCTGATGAGAATAAGAATTAGGTGCCTGAAGAAGTACCCTACTTTGCTATGGAATGTTTCAATATTTTATTTTCCATTACCCTGATGTCATAGTAACTGGCATTCAATAGCTCGTAGGCACTTGGTTGATTTTTGTTCTGTAACTGAAGTCATGGGTAAAGTCTTTGATTTTTAAGAGCTTAAAATCAAAAGATAAAAGTATAAAAATATAAAAAATGCATAAACTATCTCAGATGATCTATCTAAACATGAGTCGGATAGAGTTGGACAGAGCTAAATCTTGAAGAATACATAGACACTGGCAAGATTTCTATTAATAATTGTATTCTCTGTAGGCTCACTGACTTTATATGTTTATCAGGCATGCCCTTCCCTCTTCTGTGCATCCTTCGGGAAGTATCTTGGCTCCCCCATTCTCTTAGGATTTTTTAAGATCAACTTTTGTTTGTAGAATTGATTTAGAAACCCCCCATAGCGACCTGTACTGACCCATAGTTGCACTTCTTACATTATACTATGAGTGCCTAATTCATTGTTGGTTTCATACCATAGACTTGAAAATCTTGAGGGGAGAAACTCTACTTTGCTGCCAATTTTTCTTTTTTGAGCATCTATCTCAAAACCTGATGCATTGGTGAGTATCAGTTGCAAGTGCCTCCTAAAGGCATGTAATAAGAATATGAGGCCAAAGAATTAAGAATTAGAAGTAGGAACCAATGAAGACGTAAATGGGAACGGAGATAAGAAAAGCAGAATGCTGCTTTGCCAATGTTGGAGGAGAGATATCATCCTTCACAGGATGGCCTTTCTACTTTTTCCTCATTAAAGAGTATGATTCCTTAGTGCAAAGGTGAAAACAAGAGACTATGTCAAACTTGCTTTCTCAATGATAATATCTCAGAAAACTGAAAAAAAAAATGTTTTAAGTGACGAAAGCCAAGAAAAATGTGAAAAAAATAAACCAAAAGGCACTCTTCCCTGAAGAGTACAGGCAAAAAGATTATTTGCCATAAACTTTGTCGGCATTTTTATGCAAGTATTTCTAATACAGTTAGGCTGATGGGTTAAATATTCACCTTGGTAGCAGGAGCGTGGACAGAGAATTATATGGAGAAATTATACAACATATTTACCAAATGTAATGAGCCGATTCTATCACCGTATTTGTAGAACATAATAAAACATGTGCTTGACTAACAGGTATTTTGCCTTAAAGTGCTTTTCTTACTGTATTAGGAACTTATTTTCTGACACTGGTTATTACTTATTTCTACAGCCTTTATTATAGGAGCAGTTAAAGAGTAACTTCTACTCTTAAAAAGGTTGATTTGTTTTGCTCCAGGAAGAGGTCTGGTGTGAAATGTTGAGACAAGCCTTAGTTAAGGACAGCTGCCAGATAACAATGAAAATCATTCCTCTCCTGTGAATGCTACCCGTTTGTTGGCTTTTTAAAATTTCTTGCTCACAATGCAGGTGATTGGCTACAAAGTCAGTATTCTCTTATCTATTTACAATGCTCTTTAATTATTATTTTTAATCCCTTCAATTCAAGAGCTAGTCCATGATAGGCACAACCATGCATATGTATAAATGGGAGAATGAATGGTCACAGCAGAATGGTTTTATTCATCACCATAGATTGGATATCTTCTCCAGATGCATTGGAAAATTGGATTAAGTTATTTAAGTTTTTGCTGATTGCTAATACATTTACATTGTAAGGACATTTGTTATCTGTTTAGAGAAATTATTGAGTTTATAAATGAAATAGGTGCTTTCATATATTTAAAAATATTTTAGTTTTGAGGTTTTTTGTACTTAATCCAGTCTTTTATTTATTCTTTCACAGGAAAAAAAGGGCAGGTCTAAATGCAAATTAACATTACTGTTTAAATATCACAGACCACTTTCTTTGAGCCCAGTTAAAATAACTAGTAATTATAAGAATTGCTTGCCTTTGGCTTCCGGCTAAGCCTGTGCTAAACTTGTCCTTTTATTAGATCTGTCAGACTGAGTTAATTATCTTTATGATAATAGATGTGCCTTACCTCCAACAAAACAAATACACTTATAATTAGCTTTTTAGTTAGAATTTTAATTTATTTATAAAGACTGTTTGTTTTCTTCTTTTTCCTGCTTTAAAAGAAAGAGGATGGAGAATGAGGGGTTCCAGTTTATCTGGTTACCAGTCTGCTTACTAGTTTGTAAAGGAAGAGGGAAAAAAATGACTCCTGTCAATCACCAAGTCTAGTGTTTAATAGGGTATCACACCTCTTCTGTGTTATGTCGCTTCAGCTCCAAAGTGTTTTATTTTATTCCACATACACAAAAAGAGGCCCTTTTTATCTGCCTTCTCAACGGAGTGGTGTTATGGATGCTATTACATGGAAATACTAACAACTATGAATTGAAAGCTTTCTGTACCATAGCATAGCTGCCTTAAAAGGCAAATCATCTTATACTGTCCCCGCATTTTTGTGGCACTTGCTCCTCTTTCATCTCTGCCCAGCATGTTTCAGAATATTACACAAATACCTGCAATGAATCCTTCGAGAATATCTCTGCTGAAACAGCAGAGTAGAAAGGAAAAACATATGCTGTGGTGTCATGTCGAACAAAGCTGGGTTTCATCATTGGTTCTGCTACTTCTTAACTGTGTGACTTGGGTAGGTTATTAAACCTCTCTGAGCCTTGGTTGCCTCATCGATGTAATGAGAATAATGCCTAAATTAATAGGAGTTATTGTGGGGACTACAAAATATATAGATAGAGGGCTCAGCAGGGTGTCTGGAATAGTTTAAAAGTGCAGGAAGGGGTGATTGCTGTAATTAGTATGTGTCATAGAGGAGTGTAGATGTCTTGAGAATCTGAAATTAATATTAAAACCTAATAACCATTTTATAGGTTTTGTTTTTTATGGAGACATACTCTCTACTAATTTATAAAAACAGACATCCCTGATCATCTAGAAATTCACTCTAATTCATATTCAATAATGAAAACACGCCACAAAGAAGTGATTTTTTCCAAAGTTGCGTTGATGAACTTGTAACCTTCCATGCTGGAAATGGACCGCTTTATCTCTTAGCCTTATTTACAACAAAGCCAACTCTTTTCTTTTTCTTTCTATAAACTTACTAACTCATTTTGCTTTGAAAATTTCCACTGGTTTGGAGTTCCCCTCCAACTACTTTTGATCTGTGAAATAACAGCGATCTCCGTTAGGATAGCAAAGATCTGATTCATTCAATGTAGTCCCAAAGATTTTATAATGTGAAGTCAGTTGTGCCCAGGATTATTTTCAATTTGCATGTGAATTATTATCAATTAGTACTCATTATCATGCCAATTCCTGACGAGAAGAGGGATTCCAGAAGTGATGAATCGGCACCTTGATCTTGTGGCCAAATGTTCACATGCCTGATGAGCAAGTGTGGGTGGGATGTGAGAAATGGTGGAGGGCAGAACAGACACTCTTAACCTCCTCTCAAGTCAGGCATACTGGCACCTAATAACGGATTTGCTTTGGGAGCCGCCTTTGAAGTTTGGGTATCATGAGGCCAAATGTGGTAATTTAGAGACCAATCGAGGCTCTTTGCTATCAGATTTTCATGACTTTTGTACCCAGGTCCTTATGCCACTTACATCATATTCTCATGAAACCAGTTGAAGGTCTTTCTTATAACTCACCACAGCAGCCACTCTCAAATTGCTCTGTTCCATCATGGAATTGTATGGATTTTTTGAATAAGGGTCTCTTTTTTTTCCCCATCTTTTTTTCTAGATAGAGGCATAGGTTTGTATTCCAGAGCTCTCTAGTTGCCAATGCGACAATGCTGGCATTGCCAATATGACATTGAGGGGTACATACTTGTAATCTGTACTTTAGCCCTGAGCTTGTAGAACAGTTCATTCATTTATTCATTCAATAGACTCTTTTTTTTTTTTTTGCCGAAATGGAGGTAAAGCAATAAAATGATGGACATGTTCCCCATTCTCTCTCTTACCCGTACACTTGTATGTTTTTTAAAGGATGAACTTTAATATAAAGACCAGCCAGTAGCAACAACAGCATGGAAGATGGCATACTTGACAATAACCCTGAGTAAAAGAATATTCATGTTTATAAAAACAGCATTTAGGGAAAAAAATGATCAATTAGGTGCTAGATAATTGGAATTTGGAATGTTGTCAGTAACTCTAGCATTTTTCAATTAGGAAAATCATTTATAAAACAACACAAATATTTTAACAGTAAAAGAAACAAAGATAGATGCTTAGTAAAGATACATAGATTTTATATTCTCGTGAAAAAATATATTTATATACATAGATTGTATATATACATATACATATATATATCATCTATTCATTCAACAAATACTAATTAGGTTGTTACTAATATCATTCTACATCACTGGGCATTACTAGTGAACGAGGAATTCTAATGGCTTCTGTATCATCATGTAGCCTTTTATTATATCTGTTCATAAGGCTAAGTAATACAGAAAAGGCTCTCTTAAACTTGTCTCAACCTGATCAGCTTGCCAGATTAGCCACCCCCTCAATCCCCCTCTAAAACATACTGACTACTGCCCTCCGCACACTTAATACTTATAACTACTCCCATCCAGTTGGAGTATGGGTGTCTGAAGAACCAATCATGTTTGTTCCTAAATTGTTTTTGTGCCAGCCAATTGTGCTTTTTTAAATGTAATTTTGTGAGTTCATTAAACAGGTAAACTGATTAAATGTGAGAGTAAAAAGAGAATTGTAGATTCTATAAAATTAATTGAAATGCTTTAGAGACTCAAAGAGGATGAATAACTAAAATATATTTAAGGTTAAAATAAGCACATGTGCAGCTAATGCATATATATCCTCACATGTGTCTGATGAGGAGGGATGTGCCCTTGACATCTGTGGCAGTTTGGTCTGTGGAGTGCAGCGGACAGGAAGGTAGAGTATAGATCATAGACCATTTGAAATATGGAAGCCTTCTTCAAAGTAATTTTGATGAATATCCTAAAAACTGAAAAGTAATAATTCACATTCTCAGTTTCACAAGAAATTAAAAATGTCTTCATTTATTCCTCATGAATTAATTCATGGATTAAATATTTTGGTGAATAGAATTTTTTAATAGCTGCTAGTAAGACTAAGTGAAGGAAATGTGGCTGAATATAAAAAGGCCAATCTTGACTTCTTTTTCTTCCTTCTGTGTAAATCATTTGGGGCTTTTCTTTGCTACTGCTGTGCTCCAGTGAGCCAATCTGATCTCCAAGTGATTATTGCCTTTTTTGCCTGAATGGCAGGGTTACATACAAATAGAACTTGTCGTGTAATTCTACACTTGTATTAACACTCATTCCTCTCCATTTTATTTAAAAGTAATGGTGCAGAGAGGTCCAAAAATAATATTAGACTCTAGTAGCTTGCCTGCAAATTACTATTCATTTCTCCGTATTCTGCATTTCCTTAGCTGTCATTTTCATGGACTTAAACAGAGATTCTAGCTCTTGCAGTTAGTGCCACTAATGATGCATTTCAGAGAATTTTTAGATGGAGGTGGTAGATGGTCATGTATGTACTTATAAACAGGTCCCATTTTCTGGTTTCTACAGCTTTTTTCTCAAAGCTAGTTCTGGTATCTTCTCTGCTGCACCTTCACATACTCTGGCCACTTTCTTCCTGTTGCATCATCTCCTGAAGAGTACTGCTCAGGTACCTTTGTAACTCTGTGGGACAACTTGTAGAGTCTTCTGGAAAACTTATACACAGAAACTGTGTTTCAGGCAGTAGTGGGGAGATGACTTTCTTTCCTCTTTAATTAAAGGTACGCTCTGATACATGGGTGTCCATTCCTAGCTCTTTTTGTCCTTGTGAGCATTCAGAATTGATACTAAACCATTTAGTTTTAAGTTTCAGTCCCTGCCTCTTCATGAGTCTCTGATAGAAACATGATAAAATGAATCAAGAGACACATTCAAGTAAAAATCCATATATCACCCATTATTTTCTTTTAGAAAATGTTTCCTGAGCAAACCTTATCTATTTGATTGTCTCTTTCTGTGGACTAAGAGGTACATGGACCTACAATGGCTACGAAAATGAATAAATTAGTGAATCGAGCTGGGAGAGGTCTCTAGCAAAGAAAGAAATCACATTCTCTACTTAAAGGAAGTATCTTTCAACTCGAACCAATTGTCAGGCTAGGATGTGGGCCAAATATAAGCAGATATAATTTTTCTGGTAAAGCAAAAATCCAGATTTCCATGTGAACTCTCCTGATTTTTTAATCTTCGCACCTAATATGAAAACTATTAAAAGTCCTGGCTAGACATAATGCATCATAGTTTGGTTCCTAAGTACCTAGTACAGAATGTATGACTTAAATCATCATATCTTAGATGTTTTCACCCATATATACCTTAGTTAGAAAAAGATGGACATTTTCCCCTGGAAGAGTATGAAGTGACAATGCCCCTTGTCCAAAAATTCAAGTAAAATGATGCTCCACTATACTTTACCATTTATCTCATGACCTTACACGTGCCCCCCATGTAAAATCTTAGTTCTTTTTTCTCTTAATAGGTTCTTGGTTCCTGTACAACTAGATTTCTGTGAGTCAACTTTACCACTTGTGAAAATATGCTCATATCTAGGATGTCTTACATTAGTAAAATAAACTTAGGCTTAAGCTAGACATTCATACAACTCAATAAACATTTCTTGAACAACAGCTTTGCGCAAATCACATAATTTAGTTTGCAGGCCTACTCCTTGAAGATTTTGTGGTCTAGTAGAATATTTAATGAGGGTAAGATTAACAAGAGGGAAATAAAACTTTGTCATTTTATTTAATCCTAGAAATCATCTTATGAAAAAGATAAGATGAACCATATTTTAAAGACAGAGAAGGTAAATCCTGAGGATATTCATCTATCAGGGAAAGGTGTAACTGGAACTCAAAACTGTCAGTGTCTAAAATCTGCTACTTGAATGTTAGATGTACGTATTTCACATCTTTAGAGAAGTGCAGAAAGGAACAACTACAGCTCAAATAAACCATACCAGTTCTCTTTCCCTTCCTCTCTCCTTCCCTTCTTTCTTCTTTCTCTCCTTCAGATCATAGATTGTGGATATTTGAGAAGCTACATTCACCGAATAGCCTCAGTCTGATGACTATGTAGAGTCTGATGACTATGTAGTAAAGTTTACCCAAAAGATATCTTTTGCATTTATTGTAGTAAACTGTGATATTATAAGATCTAGATGTCAGAGCATTTTCATCAAACTCTCAATTCCATTCTCTGCAGGATAACTTCAGTGGCCACATTAATTTTGCACAAATAGCTTACCAGTTCTTAAAATTATACATATTTTAATGAACCCAGAGACTATTTTCATATCTAGACTTGTTTCCACATAGCAATATTACAAGATTATAGTCAAAACATGATTGAAAATACTAGATTTTCTAAAGGGAGTGGTAATTTGTTGGATTCTGGATTCAATAGGTTAGGTGTTAGGGATCTGATTTGTGTTATTGTAGCTATTTTTATTTTCTTGATGAAAAAGATATTCCCAGCTTATATTTTGCTAACTTTCTATATATCCCTCATGTATAAATAGCTTCTAGGAATTAATCACAGAAGGTAACAGAGTAGATGCTGAAGAGAAATTTTGCCCAATACATCGCTGTTGTTCCTTCTGTCCACAGTCTTCTCTTTGGTCTCAGTGCAGTTTATAAATTTGAGTGACCTTTGGTCATCATAGGCACAAAGGTTTCAGGCCACTTTCATCTACTAGAAAAATATCCATTTGTACCTTTGCATCTCTACAGCATCTAAGTAAGAAAAGATAGAGCACGACATAGAAAAATATTCTTAAAATATGATTTTGGAGGTTAAGGGTTTAAGACTCATCATTCCTCTTTCCCTCCACATCGCAAAAATAGAGAGTAGACACAAGGATCACTAACTAAATGGGACAAGATATTAGCTTTGCTAATGGCTAATCAGGTGCCCAATTTTCCTCCACCTACAGGGCTCTCAAAGTACGTTAGAGAAAGTAGAACGAAAGCCTAATGAAAGCTTTCAATTTTCATTTCAAAATAAGACCTGTGGGGAGAGCTGGGTCAGCAAAACAAACTCTGATGATACCAAACCAGCTGCTGAAAGAACTTTAGGCCTGCCTCACACATGGTTACCAGAGAGTGAGAAAGAAAGAGAGGAGAAATGGCAGGTCTCTTTAGGGCCCTTATCTCATGGGAACAGAGGAGAGCTCACACCTCATAAGTGTAAGGAGTTCCAAGAGAGCAAGAGTCCATGACCAGTGTAAGCAGTGATCAGCTGCACACTGCCCACAACCACTATTAAAAGTGCAGTCTTATGAAAGTTAGGTTCTTACTAATCAAATTTAGCCATTTCCCCTCTCTGGGGGAAGGAGAGAATAAAAGAGTAAAAATAACTGGCATGCAAGGCAAAGCATTATAGGACTAAATGCATACTACTGTGTGAGCATTGTTTCTGTATTGCAGTAAAGTCATTTCTTGGAAAGCCTCAGCATCCCTTTGTTTTCATCAGGGACAATGAAACCAGGAAGGAGTGATGGAAGAGAATAGGGCCACTTAATTCCTGTGGCTTTTAAAGCATGATTCTATTTGTATGGTAGTAGGACTGGGACAGACAGATTGATATGTGTTCCTAAATGTTACATTGACTAAAGATGCCCAAACTCGGGCCTCCACAGGGTCTTACTTTCATGGGTTAGTTAATGATGTCTTTATCCCCATCTGTTGTTTAGTCTCCCAGGTCCTTCTTCATCTCCATCCCAGCCCCTGCCTTCTCAAGGCCATGGAACATAGAACTTGAAATGAAGCTGAGGACTTCCCATTGTCAGTGACCGATGAGTAGAAAGGAGTTGGAGGAAGGGAAATTCCCAGATTCTGCCACAGGGAGATCCATTCTCTGAGGAGAACTTAATCATTTGCTTATTCAACCAACATTTATCAAGTAGACTGCAGTGATCCTCAGGAGTCTGCAGATGCCAGTTTGTGAAAAACTGCCATAAAAGTTAAAGGCTGTCACTTTAGTTGTTCCCTTGATACCAGTGTTGTTGAAAACAAATTCAAATGTGAGCTTTGAAACATTATACCAGCAACGAGTTAGAAGGGGATTATCAAGAATATGTTCATATTTATTTTTAATATCATTATTGAAGCAAACAAACAAAAAAATAGAGATCATGTGAACCTAGAAATTTTATCTTAAGCTTCCTGAAGACATTATTTTGCTGTTTTAGAAATGCTAGCATAGAGGGAAAATAAATAGTTTTAAGTTTCAAAATACCAGAATTATAATTCTGGCTGTGGAATTTGTAAGATGCTTTATTTTAGCCAGATTAGATGATTTAATATCTTTATATTTAAAAATGAGACTAATACTACCTATATAATAAGGTTCTTATGAGGAAGAGATAGCATGGCATATATATGTTACATAGTACTTTACATGTAGTAGACTCCTAGTCAGCATGGATTCCTTTTTATGCCATAATCTCTGTTCCTCCCCTTCATGTATAAGGAACTGTACTGAGAGATACAATTATGGATTAAATATTGTCTACAAAAAAATCTCAATCTGGTGAAACAATACACATGTAAATGCAATTATAATATACTGTGATATATGTATCATAATAAAAAATGTAAAAAAGAGGAAAAAAGATATAAGATATAGGAAAGATTTTTTTCCTGATACCCCTAAAAAAAACTCTGAAAATTATTTCCCAAAGAAACCTTCCTGTGAATATTCAGTTAATGATAATAGTAATGGTGATGATAGTATTGATGATGATAGTATTGATGATGATGATGATGAAAATGAAGTTTATAGTGACAATGACAATGACGAAGATAGTTTACATTTAGTGCCTATTTGCTATGCTATGAGAACTTGATTTGCATATATTACTTGAACCTCATAACACTGTAATGAGGCAGAAATATAATTTCTATACTGTAGAAAATCACAAGATTACATAGGTAGCATGAGGGAAAGCTGGGACTTGACCCAGTTTTGTCTGATTCAAAACGCCAAGCCTTTAGCCACTATTACGCATGCTCTTTTCATAAATTAATTACTGATGGGTAATTAGGTTCTATTTGAACTATAGTTCATTTGAATTTAAATAGGATTTCGTGGGTATATTGGACATCTTTCCCTACCCCATACCATTTACCAATTTTCTGTTTTTAGCACCTTAAATTGGATCGGGGTGAAACAACACTCTGAAACTCACTATATACCCTTTAGGAGGTAAGCGTTTAACCACTGCTGATACCGGATATGGAACATGGCACACACCTAGCAAGCAATAGCATTTCCTGCTCTAGTCACAGTGAGTGGTTCAGGGATAGACAGGCAAATGATTCAACCCAAGAAAACTAATCCCAGAGATTTTGTTTCTGAGATCACAAAAAGGGGTTATTCCTTTCCTATTGTATTTGAACCTGAGAGATTATAAAATTGGAGCTACTCCATCTATCTTACCACCACAAAGAGGCTGAATGTGTAGACAGTCGTAGGAGAGAGCAAGAAGCAGCAAAGAGATCAAATCTTAAGAACATCACTTAAACCATCATATCCAACCTGCAATTTAGTTACCTAAACTGACGTACCCACTGTTTGCTTAGGTCAGTTTGGGTTGTTTTATTTCCCTTGTAACCAGAGGATTTCTGCATGACAAATCCCAATAACAATATTTAAAGTACTATCATATACTATATACATAGCATATTATGTGTGTGTGTACATATATGTATATTACAACAAATCCTCACCCAATTCTAGCTGAAGAAACAACACATAATTAGGGCCATTAGAACATCCTCTGTGACTTGGCTTTCTCCACCTCTATCTTTATATCCCAGATGTAACCACTAACCTGAATTTTATGTTCATCTTAAATTTGTTTGTTCTTGAATATTATTAAAACACTCCATTTTTCTTCAGAAATTTACTTTTTTTGTAATATATTACATATGTAGTCTACATAATTTATTTTTATAATTGTGCATTATTTCTTTGAATAAATAGACCACAATTAATTTAAGCATGCTATTGCTGATGAACTTCGAGATATGTTGAGGTTTGAACTATTAAAAATGGGTTCGACAAACAATTTTGAACATGTTCGATGCAAATGAATAAAAATTTCTCCCTATATGCCTACAGGAGAAATCGTAGGGCTATAAAATATTCACATCTTCAACATTATCAAATAGCATCAAGTTTTTCCTCAAAAAATTTACTGTAACATTTTTACTCTCAGCAATGGTGTGTGAGACTCCTCATTATTTCATTTCCTTGCATACCTGAGACATAGTCAAAATTTTTAATTTTTATTCAATCTGTAAAATGAATTTTATTTTTGTTTTTCTAATTATGCATCTGCTTATATATTTGCCATTTGTATTTCATCTTTTTTTCAAGTACCTGTTTATACATTTTATCCATTTCTCTGTTGGGTTGTTTGTCTTTTAATTATTGATTTATAGAATTTTATTACATATAGGATTTTGTCGCATATTTTAAATTCAAGTTTTTTACTGATTCTATGTTTTACAGAAGTCGTCTCTCAGTTTATGGCTTATCTTTTCACTCTTTTATGGTAACTTTTGACAACTGGAAATTTTTAAAAAATTTGAACAAATTATTCATATTTATTAATTTTTTTCTTATGGATTATGTGTATTGAGAAATGCTTCTCTACACCAAGTTCATGAGATATTCTTGTATATTTCATTCTAAAAATGTCAAAGTTTACCTTTCAAAGATATCTCCTAAAACCAAAGCAAGCATTTGATATAGAGATACAATTGTATGTTTTCCATGTAGATAATCATTTGCCTTAGCAGTATTTTTTAAAAAGTCTGTTATTTTTTCACTGCTTTGAAATGTGGTTTCTATCATATATCAAGTTTTCATAAAGGCATGTGTCCATTTTTTTGAACTTTCTATTATCTATCATTGTTCTTTTTGTCCTAACCTATGCCAATAATGTTGTCTTAATTATAGTATTTTATAAAATGTCTTAACATATATAACATCTCAACTGATTTTTCTTCAGAAATAAATTCTAATATTGGCCTTTTTCTCATTCATATTAATTTTATAATTAGTTGTCTAATTCCATAGATTATTCTGCTGGAATTTTTATTGGAATTAGATTAAATTTATACATTAATTTGGAGAGATCATCGACATTTTAAAATGTAGATATGTTCTATTCATGAACATAGTATATCTTTTCATTATTTGGGGCTTATTTTTATTTAATAGTAAACTTGAGTTTTTTCTTATAAAGGTCATTGCTTTCTTTATTTATTTTACTCCTATGTAGCATATATTTTTATCTTATTTTGAAATTACATTTTCTATCTGTTTTGTCATAGTAATGCAGATGACTTTAAAATATTGGTCTTATATCCAGCAAATGTAAAATATCTTATTAATTTAAATTTTTAAAAATATATTCACACAGATTTTCTATGTAGATAATCTTATTAATTGTGAATGACATTATTATTTATTCTTTTTAAACCCTTATTCCACTTTATTCAATGTCTTACCACTGGGATCTCCAGTAAATAATGAAGAAAAGAAAAAAATCATGTAAAGAATTGTTAACAGTATACATTCTCACTACATTTCTGAGTTTGTAGAGAATAAATGTAGTGTCCTCTTATTATATATGATTTCACTGTACTTTTTGGTTAGATATTCTTTATCATTTTAAAACAGTCATTTCTTTACTTCGTTGAGAGTTTTTATTATGAATGGTCATTGAATTTTACCTAATGTAGTTTATGGCTCTATTGCCATGTTCATGTAGTTTTTTCTTCTTTAATATCTCAATATGGTGAATCAATAGCTTTCCTGAAATTCAATGACATTCATGTTTCTGAGATAAATACTGATGGATCATGGCATATTATTTATTTTATCAATGTATATTTTTGAGATTTGTATAGATATGTCCATGAGTAAAATCAGTGTATAATAGTCCTCTCCCATGCTATTCCTTGTCTGTCTGGTTTTAGTGCCAAGATAATGCCGGACTGATAAAATTAAATGGATAATTTCTGTTTCTTCTTTCTTTCCCCCTTAAAGTTATGAATGATGCAAGAATCATTTATTCCTGAAATGTTTGGTCAAGCTTGCTTATAAAATTTTAAGACTTGATTTATTCTCCATCACAAGATTTTAAACTAGCGGTACATTTTTAAAAAATGGTAGTTAGTTCTCTGTTTCTGGGACAGTTTTGATAAGTTTTACTTTGCTAAGAAATTATACATTTAATTTGTTTTAAAATTTATTAAATATAAGATTGTTCATAATATATTCTTTTTGTCTTTTATATACTGAATGCATTTTTTAAGCTATATTTACTTTTACATTTCAACAATGGTTCATTTATTTTTTTCTTTCTTGCTCTTCTGATCAATCCTGATGCAGGTTTGTCTACTTTATCAGCCTTTTGAAAGAATGTAAATTAACTTCATCAATTCTCATTATTGTATTCTTATATTTATTTATTTATTTTTATTTTTGCTTGGTTTATTCTCTTGTTCTTCACCTAATTTGAAACATAAATATCTAGCATTTTCTCTTAAATGAACATGTAAGTTAATTCATTTCTCTTGAATGAATTATTTAATTGTAACCTTCAATTATTGATGTAGAGTATTTTAATTAATATGAGGTTTTAGAATTTTTTGTTCCCATTATCTTTGACCCATGAGTTATTTGGAAATGTGTAGTTTTTAATTCCAATTTTTTTAGCATTTAAAGTTAAATGTTATTATCTATGTCTTATTTAATTGTAATATAGTCTTAGAATATGCTCTGAATGATAATGACTCAGATTTGTTGAGGCATACTTCATAACCCAGTAAGTAAGCAAATGCTAAACAAAAGTGTACACTCTCAAATTGTTGGATGCAGGGTTCTATATATGTTCAATAGATAAAATTGCACAGTGTCTATATTCTTTTTCAACTTTATTGAGGTATATTTAATATGCAAACAATTTTCCATATTTAATGCATACATTTTGATGATTTGAAACATATACACATACCTGTAATATAATCACAATTAAGGTAATAAACATATCTATTACATCCAAAAGATTTCCTGAGTCCCTATCTTATTTTTCAGACAATTTTATTTATAGCAGTTTTAGAGGCAGGTAAAGAAATTTCCCATATATCCCCCTGCCCTTCACATTAATAGTCTGCCCTTTTATTAGCATCCATTACTAGAGTGGTACATTTGTTTGAATTGTTGAACCTACATTAATACATCATAATCATTCAAAGTTCCCATTTTACATTACAGTTCAGTCTAGGTGTTGTACATTCTATGGTTTAGACAAATGTATAATAGCATGTATCCATCATTATAGTATTATACGAAGTATTTTTGATGCTCTAAAAATCCTCTTTACCTATTTATCCTTACTCAACTCCATTGTCCAGAATGTCATGTAATTGGAATCATACATTATGTAGTCTTTTTAGATTGACTTCTCTCATTTAGTAATATGTATCTAAGTTTCCTCCATGTCTTTTCATGTCTTTTCGATTAAGTTTATTGAGGTAACATTGGTTAATACAATTATATAATTTTCAGCTGTACATTATAATTTGACATCTGTGTATTCTGTTGTGAGTTTACCACCTAAAGTCTGGTTACCTTCAGTTACCATATATTTGATCCCCTTTACCCACTTCACCCTCCTCCTACACCCCTATATTTGACCCTTTTACCCCTGTCTAAGCCTCCCCCACCTCTGATATCATCCATTGTTCATGTCCGTGAGTCTCTGTTTGTCCTCTTCATTTGTTGCTTTTAGGTTTATATTCTATATATAAGTGATATGACGCGATTTCCAACTTTTTCTGTCTGGCTTATTTTGTTTAGCATGATTATCTCGAGGTCCATCCACGTTGTGGCAAATGCCAGTATTTCATCTCTTCTTATGGCTGAGTAATATTCCATTATATATATGTACCACAGCTTCTTTAGCTAATCATCTATTGTAGGACACTTCGGTTGCTTCCATGTCCCGGCCACTGTGAATAATGCTGCTATGAACATCAGTGTGCAAATATCTTTTTAGATATGAGTTTTCAAGTCTTTGGGGTAAATACCCAGTAGAGGGATTGCTGGATCATATGGTAGATCAAGTCTCAGTTTTTTGAGAAACCTCCATACTGTTTTCCATAATGGCTATACCAATATACAGCCCCATCAGTAGTGTATGAGGATTCCTTTTTCTCTGCCCCCTCTCCAACATTTGTTATTACTTGTCCTGTTGATTGTAGCTATTCTAATAGGTGTGAGATGGTATCTCATTGTGGCTCTGATTTGCATTTCTCTAATAGCTAGCGATGTTGAGCATCTTTTCAAATATTTGTTGGCTATTTGTATGTCCTCTAGGGAGAAGTATCTGTTCAAGTCTTCTGCCCATTTTTTGATTGGATCATTTGGTTTTTTGTTGTTATTGAATTGTATAAGTTCTTTGTATATTTTAGATATTAGGCCCTTATCAGAGGTGTTGCTTGCAAATATGTTTTCCCATTCAGATGGTTTTTTCTTCACTTTGTTGATGATTTCTTTCGCTGAGCAGAAACTTTTTAGTTTGATGTAGTCCCATTCATTTATTTTTGCTTTTACTTCCCTTGCTTTTGAGGTCAAATTCATAAAATCCTCTTTAAGTTCAAAGTCCTTGAGTTTAGTTCCTATGTTTTTTTCTATGCATTTTATTGTTTCAGGTCTTATATTCAGGTCCTTAATCCATTTTAAGTTAATTTTTGTGTGTGATGATAGTCAACAGTCTAGTTTCATTCCTTTGCAGGTGGCTTTTCAGTTTTCTCAGCACAATTTATTGAAGAGGCTTTCCTTTGTCCACTGTATGTTTTTGGCTTTTGTGTCAAAAATTATTTTTCCATATAAATATGGGTTTACTTCTGGACTCTCGATTCTGTTCCACTGGTCCGTGTGTCTGTTTTTCTGCCATTACCATGCCATTTTGATTACTGTTGTTTTGTAGTTTAATTTGAAGTAAGGTAGAGTGATACCTCCAGACTTATTCTTTTTTCTTAGGATGGCTTTGGCAATTTGGTGTTTTTTGTGCTTCCATATTAATCTGATAATTTTTTGTTCTATTTCTTTAAAAAATGCCCATGGGATTTTGATGGGGATTGCATTAAATCTGTATAATTCTTTAGGTAATATGGTCATTTTAACTATGTTGATTCTTCCAATCCAAGAACACGAAATATCTTTCAATGTCATTGTATCTTCTTCGATTTCTTTTAACAGGATCTTTTAGTTCTTTTCATGTCTTGATAGATCTTTTCTTCTTAGTACTGAATATTACCTATTGTCTGGATGTACAACAGCTTATTTATTCATTCACCTATTGAAGGACCTCTCGGTTGCTTTCAAGTTTCAGAAATTATGAATAAAACTGTTACAAACTTCTGTGTGCAGGGTTTAGTGTGGATGTAAGTTTTCAACTCCTATGGTTAAATACTAAGGAGTGTGATCACTGGATTATATAGTAAGAATATATTTAGTTTTATAAGCAAATGCTAAATTACCTATAAAAGAACTTATAAAGTGGCTCTACCATTCTGCATTCCCATATGTGATAAATGAGAGTTCTTGGGGCTTCGCATCTTTGTCAGCATTTCATGTTGTCAGTGTTCCTGAATTTGGCCATTCTAATAGGTATATAATAATATCTCATTGTTTTTTAACTTGTTGCATTTCTCCAATGACTTGATATGGAGCATGTTTTCTTATGTTTATTTGCAATCTGTATCTCTTCTTTGGTGAAGTGTCTGTTAAGGTCTTTAGCTCATATTTTAATCAAGGTTATTTGTTTTCTTAT